>NW_024344241.1:3526728-4007468 GCF_902729225.1 Pteropus medius
TCCCTCCCTCCCTCCCACTTAGGGAATCAGGCTGCCCTACTCTGAGCTGCCCCACAGAGAGACCTCGATGGCAAGTTGCTGAGGGAGGCTCCTGGGCAAGAGACAATGAAGAACTGAAACCCTCAGTTTAACAGCCCACAGGAAATGAATCCTACTAAGAACCACATGTTAGCTTGAAAGTAAATGCTCCCCCATTTAGCATATACTGTAATGTTTTCAACATCTTTCCTTGAATACATGTGAATTATTGGAAACTTTATAATTTTGTTTTATGTGTTTACATTCTTTACTTACATAAATGGCATTGTGCTATATATCACAATCTGGTTTTTACTTTTATTTCTTCACATTATGTTTTTGAGATCTATTCAAACGTAAATATAGTTCACTACTTCTGATTATTACATAACATTTTATTGTTGGCATTTTACTTTTTCATTTTCAAGTTGTGGACACTTAGGATGCCTCTAAGTACTTGCTGCCACAAAACAATATTGCGATGGGCATCATCGCATCTGTCATCTCATGTATGTGCCTATTCATATCTAGGAGTTGAGATTAATGGGTCAATTTACGGATAATTAAGGATGCCTTTAACATTTCTATTTAAAAGAGGCTTAAATACTAAGAACTTAAATTGTCTCATATAACAAAAGTTGTGGAGGAAGCATTAGCAGCTCAGTGATGTATCTGAGGACCCAGGCATGTTCCATCTTTCTGCTCTACCATCATCCTCCCTAAGTGTTATTTTGCCCAGTGGTGATTGTAGCAGCTCTGGGCAGAACATACAGATGTGATCATAGCTGTGAAGAAAATGAAGGTTATAGTTGTCCATGTATCTCTTTTATTATAGAAAATTTTTTTTACCACAAATCCTTTAGTGGATGTTCACTTGGCTAGTGACTAGCATTTATATATGTTGCAATAGAGACTGAAAAAGCAGGTGTCTGGATTTTTGTCCTTCAGAGTAGGAGGCATAATAGTTCATTTTATGTGACAACTTCACTGGACCACAGGGTACCAAGATATTTGGTTAAACATTGTTCCGGGTGTGTCTGTGAGGGCATTTCTGGACAAGATTAACATTTAAATCTGTAGACTGAATAAAGCGGATTGTCCTCCACAATGTGGGTGGGCCTCATCCATTGAAAGCCCGATTAAAACAAAAGGCTGATTAAAGGAGATATTGTTCCTTCTACTTGTCTGTTTTCAAGTTGAAACATCATTCTTCTCCTGTGCTTGAACTGAAACATGCAATCAGCTTTCTGGTTCTCTGGCCTTTGGACTTACACTGGAACTACACTACTGCCTCTCTTGAGTCTCTAGCTTATAGAAAGCAGATCTTGGGACTTCTCAGCCTCTATAATTGTGTAAGCCAATTTCTTATAATAAATCTATCTCTCCATATGTATATACATTACCCTGACTAATACAAGTGGTATTCTCTGCCAACAAGGAATGAGTGGATGAGGCAGTTTCTACTACACAGTATATATACTATTTACATTTCGTAAGTACTGACTAAATACTACATCAATGTATTAGCTAGCTGTTACCCAAATTATGAAGTGAAACAAACTGTTTCAAAACTCAATGACTTAAAATGACAATAATTTTTTATCATTCATATTTCTGTGGGTCAGCTGGGAGTTCAGCTGGGATGGTTCTAGGCTTCAGGTTGGGTTCAGGTCTGTTCCATTCTCATCTTCCTTGGACTGGTCGCCTTAGGTAGGGCATATTTTTTTCACAACAATGGCAAAAGCATAAGGAATGAAGCCCAACCAAGCAAGCACATTTCAAGTCTCTGCTCAAGTCACTTCTTTTAACTTACTATTGGCCAAGCTTAAAGTCCAGGAGCAGGGAAGTCCACAAGAAAACCTACTGTGGGATCAAATTGAGTCACATGGCCAAGCTCCATGGGGAGAGGAAATATATCCCTCCTATGGAAGTACTAGAGAGGTAGTGAATATATATGAACAAAAATCTAATGTATTATAGGCAGTAATCTCTCAGACCAGTAGTGCACGAATTTCATATATGCCAACATCATCATTAACACTTGATATTACCTATGCCCATATTTTTGCCAACAGAATGGGCATAAAGTTTTTATATCTTTGATTATTGGTGAATAAATTTGAGTATTTCTTCATTTACTTATGAATTTTGGGTCTCCTCTGAATTACTTATTCATATCCACTGAACATTTAAAAATTGATTTTCCTATAGTTTTTTATGTAAATATTTTAATTTATAGGAAATTCTTTGTGAACTATTTATATTTGTTTTTAAATGTTGCATAGCTCTTCTTCCAATATGTCACCTATATATTAACTTTGCTTATGGTGTTCCATGTTGAATAGAAATCTTTAATTTTGTTGTATTCAATGTTTTTTTTGTTGTTATGTGTTTTTGCAGTGTTAAAAACTGCATCTTTCCCCAATCTTTTTCCTCTGGTAACCACTAAACTGTTGTTTGTGCCTATGAGTTTTTGTTTTTGTCTTATTTGTTTGTTGCTTTCAGTTTTCTATCCCACATATGAATGAAATTATATTGCTCTCAACCCTTTCTGCCTGACTTATTTCACTGAGCATGATTATCTCAAGATAAAGGTGGTCAAATACACAATAACAGAGGGAGATTTGACTTGGGGTAGTGAACACAAGGTAGTATACAGATGACATATTATTGAAATTTACACTTGAAACCTATATAATTTTATTAACCAGTCACTCTAATAAATTTTAAAAAACCTCTTTTCATACATCCTAATATCAAAATGTTTTTGAAAATATTTTTGTATTTATTTATAGTTTAATTTTTATATGTTTTTAATCAATTTAGATTTATATTTTTATATGTAATTAGGTAGATACATTTCTGCATGCTGTGAGCCAGTTTTTCTAACATCAGCTACTAAAAATTTTCTTCCTTTCCACACAGACTTATAATTCTATCTCTATAATAAAACAAATTCCTATGTCTACTCGTTTCTGAGCTTCCTATTCCATTTTTAAATTTCTTTGTCTTTTTTTAATGCCAATACCACCTTTCTTTCTTTTTAATTATCTCCTTTGAGATATCTTTGGACAAGTTTCCTTGCTTTATTCTTCCAGATAAATTTTCAAATGAATTTGTCAAAATTATACAAAATCCTACTGAAATTTTGATTGGAATTGCATTTAATTTATAGATCACTTTGATATAACTGTTTTTATTGAAAGTATATGAAGAGTGTAGTTTCTGAAGCCAATATATTGGAATAATCTTCTTTGGGTTGAATTAGATACTCTTTTCTAATTGTCTGGCATAAGCCTGGGATCTCTCAACATATTTGAGTTGTCTTCTCATTATGGGAGAAAAACATATGAAAGGACATGTGTATTTTGGAATTCAGTTAGTTGTAGGTGGCAGTAATTCTTTAATCATAGCTCCCACCCTCTTTACCATTTTTGATTATAAGTCCTAGTGCTTATCCTATTCAGTGTTTCTTTTAGTCCATGAAGGGATATTATTACTTCTAGCTTTGTATTTAACATTTCATGGAGCTATATATATCTCTTTAAACTTGCCCAGTGTTACAATTGTTTGGCTAGGTTACCTAATTGTCACATCTTGTTAATGAGAGGAAGCTCATTAAAACCATCTCATTTGGAGTCTTTCAGCTTTCTCCTAACCTTGGCCAACAATCTTGTAAAAGCATGCTTTTGAGGATGAGAGAGACCTAAAAGTGTGCTTGAAAAAGTTCAAACTCTTCTCCACGCCTGGAAAACACCTCAAGAGTCACAAGCTTACTAATGGCCTAATTTTCATATATAAAGGATGGGACCTGATCATTATTTGTAGCTCATTTCGGATAATTAATGAGGACTAACCTAATAAAGAGGCTAGAAGGAGATAACACAAGGGTGGTCTTGAATTGGCTTAATCATCTTGGTCCAGTGAAAATCCATTCATCTTTTTTTAACCCTTGAAAAGGGAGTCTAAAGGGGTGACTCATTTGAATACGTAGCTACATATTAAATCCAGTTCAGATTTAGTATTGTAGATTTGAAAAAAAAAACCACTGTTTAATGAGTGCATTTCTAACATATAACTCACTGAGAGGATAAACATGCCTTTTCAATGTGCTATTTAAAAAAGAAATGAATTAAATGAGCCCAGAATTGTTAAACTTAGCTCTATAAATGTTCAGCAATTTTATACTTTCTCTTTCTTTGTCTGCATATCTCCCTTTTCTCTCCAACCTTGGTTGGATTCTTTTTAAAGTCACCGCCTTCTAAATCATGTAATTTTAAGTAACAAGACAGCTAGGTGACATATTGCAATATTGGAATTGTTGAGTCAGGTCTTCTTCATAATTTCACAACTGTTAAAATCCCCATTTTTGGAAAATATGACTAATTCCATCTAATTCTCAAGTCTTCTCCAGAGAAAAGTAGCACATTTTGTGCTACTAGAATGTTATAAAAACAGTTTCCTCATGGCTCCTAACTTAGCTCGTTGTGGGCTAACCTAATAGTAGGTTGATGCTCATAACAAATTGCATTAAAAGCTCTCCTCATAATTGTGTTTGAGAGATGAATAGGGAAGAAACTACAATACAGACCTGAGATTGAATTTTATCTAAATAAATGCTTTGTGTACAGTCCAAACGAGTGGGTTCATGCTTTTTAAGGTATTTTTAAATTTCTTCATAGATGTTACCTCATGCCTTACAGAAACCTATAATTTCTATGTAACTCAGGACACATTCTCTAAATTGCTGAGAGCTGGCAGAGATCTCTGAGATTTTTGGAATATGTGTGATCACTACATTTCTTTTGGCAAAATAACCAAAGCCAAGACCCAAGTGAAATAAATATTATACTTGCTTATAAATTATTCTAATAGTGGCTATTTCTCAGTGCTTACTATGTACTATACCTGAATTTTCTATTTCATTCTTGCAACAACCCAATAAAACAGGTATTGTTACACTCCTCATTTTACAGATAAGGCATCAGGAGCACAGAGCAGTTAAGTAACCTCATTTTGTATATGAGGAAATCGAGTCTAATTGAAATATTTGCTCTTTGTAGCAGATTATGTCAATGCTTTGCTCTACTTTCTTTTGTGCTATTTTTCTATGCCTACTGGTTTTGAGGTGCTTTTTCACAGCCTCAGTTCACTATAGCTTTTTGCCTGCACTATCTGAAAATAGGAAGTGCCAGGAATTTACACCACTTATCCAGTGCCAGTGGTTACAGAAGTATGAAAGCCCCAGCTCCCTGGTCTCGCACAATGCACCTTATATTCCTGAGCTCCCTTCAGGCTCAGGATGCAGTTGCCTTCGGCAGAACTCTGTCTGTGTCTGCCTTCTGCTTTGGCCTCTTCCCTTCCCTATCTCGCTCCTGCATTCCTCTGCTGGCTTCCCCTAGGAGTCCTTTCCCAAAAAGTCGTTTGCACACAAATCCTTATCTCAGGATGTGTTTCTGGGGAGCCCAACCCAGGATGGAACTCTTTTCCTATAGTTTCACAGGACAGACTTCTCTTGGAGCATGAAAGTGAGATTTAGGTTAATATGTTCAAACTCACTTGCAGAAGGTGTGAGTCTTGGAATTTTAAAAAATGAAAAAGAACTAAATCTACAACTTTAGATGTCTTTCTGCAATGTGCGGCTTACCTATGGATATCTGAGAGTTTTGTTTAACTTTCCACTCTATCATTTCAAGGAATAGCCATGTTATGGTTCGCAATTAAATTGTGCAGAGAATAAAAGCCACGTCTTTGTATTCTTAGGGCATCCCTTTTCTTTGATCCAGCCAATTCATTTTTAAAACTTTGTCCCCCAAACCATACTCCATCCTTTCAGTTCTTTTGATACTTCTTCCTGAATGTGTCAGCTTATCTATCTTTTCAAGTAGGATGAAACTTATTATATTAAAGAGTTTTCTCTAAGAGAAATATAATTTACCCTGGAGCAAAAAGTGGTGAGCACTAAAAATGTCTCATTAGCGTCTGAGAATCTGAGGACATGGAGTTTGGGAAACAGACAGGGAGGTCTTGGGGAAATGGCGTGTGTTTGTTTCTGTGTGTATTAAAGAACCATGTGACTAAAGAACTCTAACCTCACGAGTGCAAGTCAGCAAGGCATGTAGTGGAGAGAAAGAGAAAGAAAGGGTTAGTTCTCTTACACCCAACACCTAAAAGGAGCAATGGAGGCAGTATTTTCTCCATGACCAGGGACAGGACCTCCACTGGTTTCAATGGCAGGACCTCCACAGGTTTATATATGCTCATACACTCCGTGCACCACAGATCCTGGCAGTGAGGGAAAATGGTGAAATGAAAACAAATCTGTTTCAAGAGTGACCCCAGGTGGCAGCCATAACAACTGCCCCAAAGAACATGATTTTCCTCTGCACACTTCTGTGGATTCAGAGGGAGTATAGTTACATTTTATCTTTTGGAGTTAAAACAAGTTAGGGCTCTCATTTTCTCTGTAACCTTTATATTGCCCATGTATATTGTGTAGAGGGAATTTTTCACATTTTTTAGCTCTTGTTTGTACTTAAGAAGATAAAACTCCAACCTAATGAAACATGGCAGCCCTGTCTTTGGGGCTTTCTTTGAGGCCTTTGGGATGTTTCCTCCGACACCGAACTTGGAAACACAGCCTTTCTGTTAGCTCTTATAGCCTTCCACCAGGACAAAGTCTTTAGTAGCTACATATTATCTGTTTGTTGATCCCAAGAAGAGGCTTTCGCTTCCATTGCAAAGCTTTGAAAGGTTTACGTGTCTTGTTACCTGAATTCCTCATTCATGGTCTGGCCCTCCTCTCCATGCCTTTGGGGAAGCTTGTGTTCTCCTTTCAAGTTCAACTCTGATTTCATGCTGATCCAGGCAGCATGCTCTGGGGTTCCTGAGTCTTTAGATAGCTCTTGGCTGATCCACCTCTCTCTTTCCCAGTAAGGAAGTGAAGAGAGCAAAAAAGCCTTGAAGCCAAAAGATGGCTATTTTAGAGACTCACCCCTGACCTGTACTAGCTGGGTGGCTTTGAATATCCCTCAAACTCTTTGAGGCTGTTTTTTTCTCTCTAAAAAGGGGATATTCATACCTCCTTCATTTATTTTAAGAATTAAATGTATTAATGTATCCAAAAGTACTTTATAAAATTTATTCTAGAAATAGAAGGCTCTATTAAGGGGTTATGATACACAGTTCAGATTCAATAGCCCCCACCTTGTCTCAATTTTAGGATTCTGCAAGTAATGGATCTATTCACACCTTAAAAAAAACTTATTTTTATCTGCCTCTGAGCAGGAAAGCTATCTATTGATTTTCTTCCTGAGCCTAAACTTATTTATGAACATATGCAAGTACAGTCATTTAAACTTACTTTGTCATCATAGGAGAAGTATAATAGTTATTGATTTAGGTTGCAGAAGTTTGGAAAATGAGAAAAGAAAAAGAAATCATATCCAATCATTACATGAAAGGCCACATCCTATCAGATCTCAAGACACATTTATACAAGAAGAGAAGGGCCAGGTGAGGCTGTGAAGGAATCAGAGTGGTTTCAAAGGGGCATTCAACTATTGACATGAAGCAATGCTCTCTTTCACACTTCTTGAACAATTTAGGAACCCACTGTTGATTTAGGGTAGAAAAAAGCAAGAGATCTTATTTATTTATTTTTTTAAAATGCATAGCAGAAGCCCTATAAATATTTGTTGCATGCATAAATACTTTGTTAATTTGGATTCTCAAAACCCAAGGTCTGACTAAAGAAATAAATTGTTTCAAGAAACTAACGTGTAGATATTCTCAAGTTAAAAACCATTATTCTAAGAGTGTCTTGAAATATCTTAGAATGAGAATTCATATACGGAAAGATAAGAGGTAGGAGATTCTTCCAGATTGAAGACTGAGGAGACTCCTGAGGACAGAAGTAATTCAACATGACTTCTTACTGTTGGTGCCTATGCTATAAGGAAATCTGGCAAGGGAGGATGAGGAAACAGCTGAGAGGAAGGAGTGTGTGTGTGTGTGTGTGTGTGTCTGTGTAGTGGGGAGGAGGGGAACTTCACTGTGTTAAGTTTTTTACATGATTTATTCTTCTTCTACCAACTCCAGGAGGTAGATACTACTATCTTTTTCTTTTTTCACTTTTTTTTAAAATTGTGATGTAAAACACATAACAAAATTTACCACCTTAACCATTTTTAAGTGTACAGTTTAGTAACATTGACTATATTCACACTGTCATGCAACAACTAGCATCATCCATCTCCGGAACTCTTTTCATCTTGCAAAACTGAGACTCTGTCTCATTAAACACTAATCTCCCATTCCCCCTCCCCTAGCCCCAGGTAATCACCATTCTACTTTCTGTCTCTGTGATGTTGACTATTCTTGGGACCTCATACAAGTGGAATCATACAGTGTTCATCCTTTTGTGACTGGCTTATTTCACTGAGCATACTGTCCTCAAGATTCATCTATGTTGTAGCATGCGATATGATTTCTTTCTTTTTAAAGGCTGAATAATATTCCCCTGTGTTACTATCTCACTTTGTAGATGAAGAAACTGACAGTGAGGCTCAGATAGCCCTTTGAGGCCAGTCAGCCTGAGTAACCACAGTTTGTACCCAGGTATGGCTGGCTTCACAACCTGGGCTTCTTCCGCCACATTTAACTGCCTCCTCTGGTGATTCACTGAATGTGCGGCTGAGAATCCTTCATCTCTCCTAGAATCACCCCCTACCTCCTGCAACCTCATCATATTCTATGGCATGAAGGAAATCACTTTGGAGAAGGTGTGCAAAACAAACCCAGGAGACCATTGATTTGCTGTGGTGCATGCTTGTTTCACTGAGAAAAAAAAATAAGTTTAGTGAGCAGGTCTAGGCTATGCTTTTTCAAAGCCATATTTGAAATCTCATGTCGCGGTTTCTCTAAAATGTATATTTGGGACAGGGAGAGGCTGAGGATGATGGCAATGTATGGTTGAAGCACACATATTAAGGAAGTCAGAGCAAAAAGGGAAAAATGAAAAGATTGCACAAGAATGTATCTTATCTACCAACTGGTAGAGATGTCCACAATATTTTGCTAAGTGAAAAAAGTAAGTTGTAAAGTATTGAGTGTAATATGATTCTATTTCAGAACAACAAAGAACCAAAAAGCTCATACATGGGCCAATATATGTGTGTGGATTGATGAACGTAGGGAGGGCTCGTAATAGGAACCTAATATCATTACTGGGTGTCTGGCACAGAGTAGATCTCAAAAATTTGTGTTGACTGCAGGAATGTGACATCACATCAGGAACTCTGGTCCCTGGAGAAACCGCCAGGGAAACCAACAAAAGTCCATTTTCAAGAAGCCTCCTAGAACTCCTCGGACTAACTATAAATTTTATTCATGGAATAGACTTGATCTCTTTCCCGTGGCCTACAAGATTCTGCATAATATATCTCCACAAGCAACATTCACTGCCATATCTTAAAATATTTCACCAGTCTATTCACTCTTCTTGTTAAACTCCAACTAGGTTGGTTTTCTTTTAGTTCCTTAAACAGGCCAAAATCTTTCCTACCTCGGGTCCCTGGCACATGCTGTCTCTTCTGCTTTTTACACCATTCTATCTGTCTGGCTCCATCTCATCACTGATTTTCAGCTGTCATGTCACATTTTCCTGACTGCCCTATCTAGAGTAGGCAGCCCTTCTACCTAATAACTGTCTACCTTAGTCCTTTTGTTTCTTTCTCAGCTTCTTAAAAACTTGTAATCATTTTATTTAGTCATTTTGTTTCTATTTTTACTGTCTCCTTCTCCAGATAAAAGGTATCTCAGCAGCCATGGCTGTCTTGCCCATCATTACATCTTTATTGCCCACCACTGTAAGTTTTCTATACGTGTCTGCTGAGCGAGCATACTCAACACCAGGTGTGCAAATATGTGGCAGAGCAGAGAAATAATTGCCAATCCCTAGCACAGAGACTGTTCCATAAGTATTTGTTGAAAGTTTTTTTAAAGAGATTTGAGGGCAACATGGAGGAAGAAGAGGCAAATGGAGGAATAGACTGATCTTCTACTTGTAAGAATTCCACAGAGAGATTGGCAATTTGTGCTGAGGGGAGGGAAGAACCTCAGGACCCAGGAGCAATTTTGGGACCCAGCATTGGGCAGGTGAAGAATGAGGTGGGTAGCCTTGGCATGAGCTTAAAAAAAAACTGTTATGGGCCCCCAAAGAGGTTGCTTTTGGAGGCCAAGAACTGGAGATGCTTGAGAAAGAAGTCAAGAAAGATGAACTGAAAGGCATGGCAGTCGCCACCATGTGTGACAGAAAGAAGTGTTTCTGCTTGGATGCTGACAGAGCTGGCTGCAGGGTAGCAATTGGTGGTGGGAGCCCATAGCTGTTAGAGACCAGGTCAGCAGGCAGGGTCAGGGATGTTGAGATATGGGAGACCCTGAGGGCAGACCCAAGCAGGGGTGGCACTGAGCCAGAACTCTGAGCCGCCCTAGTGCTGTCCCAAGCTGCACCCAGCACTCAAACGAAAATGGTTGAATAAGAATCTGTTGATTTTCTGAGAGAGAAGGTTAGAACTAGCAATACAAACCAAATAAAAAGAAAAAAAAGAAAAGAAAAGAAAAGAAAAGAAAAGCTAAGGAGAAAGGCTTGAGCTCTATCATCTTTTGTTGATAATCTGGGTTTATAAGATTTCTCTTGGCCCTGGGGATAAAAAGCTGCAAACCATTTTACCTGCACCCAACAAGGTATCAGAAGGAACACAGAGCAGGGAAGATGGGCTTGTGTTGTGAAGCCCACTATTTGGTAGCTGCTCTCAGTTTCCTGCCCCTGGCTCTGGCCCTTGCCATGACTTGGTGAACCCTCTGACTTTCTAAGTCCTCTCTGTGAATTGGTCAGGATCATTAGTTCTTATTTAGAGATTAGAAAACAGATGCAGAGGAGATGAAGAGCTGAGCTTAGATCTTCCCACTTGCTGCCAAAATTATTGTCCTTTGTCTCCCAAGGAGGAGAGGGATGTGAGTTGGAAAAGTTGAGAAATCCATTTAGATGTGGGCCTGAATGTTGGCTCTCAGCTTTGTGGGTTTTGATGTTTGGTTTCGCTGCTGGAGGTAAGAAAAGAGAATTGCTTCCTGAGCTGGTCTCTCTGTGATGCTTCTCTCTTATTTTCTGGAAAATGTACATGCTGCCCCCTCCCCCCACCCCAGGGCATTGGAGAGTTTATAAAGGAGAGGCAGACACCCTCCTCTGTCAGGCATCTGGGGAATCCAATGTTTTGACCTGGATGCTGTGTATTCTCCTTAATAATGTGGAGACCTCAATGTCCCTCCGGGGAGAGCTCATGGCACCAGAGCTGGCAACGGTCCTACACTCTACAGTGCTGCTCAAACAAGAAAGGATTCGGGTTCAGAAAGGTGGCACCCTAGTAAAATCAACAAGATCAATTTTGCATCCCTAAAATGTAGCATCATCTCAGGCTGTAAAGTTTCTCAGTCATTTTTGATCCAAATTCTTCTGCTAAAGACACCAATCTTTTGTGAAATTTTTATATGACTTGATATTACAAATAAATATCATAGAAAAAACAAATGAGAATTTTAGAACTTTTTTTTTTCACTCACCAAGCCCTCACCCCTATTCTTGGAGGTTTTGCCAAGAAAGATTCCTTTCTGCTACAACTGTTGAAAATTACTTGCTATTTTTACAGAGCATCGATGGAATGCCTCAAGGCAGTGATTCCCAATGAAAGGGTCCTTGAATAAGCTGGCCCAGAGATAGCCGGTGAGTCTGGTGAAAATCAGATTCCTAGGCTCCACTCCCTCATGTTCTAATGGAATTGGTCTTGTAGGACTAAGGAATCTATATAATTAAAGAGTTCCCCAAGGCGCTTTGCCAAGATTTGAAACCCAGTGGCCTAAGTGAGGTAGAGGCTCTGGCAGAAACATTAACTTCACACACAGGGGCCCTTGGATCCCTTCTTCCAAGACCAGCCCCAGGCCTCTAGGAAAAAGGCTGCTGAAAATCTTCCCTTAAGTCACAGTCTTCCTCCACCCAGCTGGGCCCCTATTAGTGAAATAAAAAGTAGTACTTAAAAAAAAAGTTCATTTTGCAGAAGTCCAACAGAGGGGAATTCAATTAATGTGAAAATGTGTTCACGTAACTCATCACCCATTCTACTAAGCTGCTTTCAGAGCTGTCATCTGAGGCCAGAGCTTCTGTTAGCCAGATGGAAACTGGGTCACAAGGTATGTGAAACTTAAGGCTTTCCCCTAGCACTTTAACTCAGCTGTCCGGGGAGGGGGAAATAGTTAAAACCTGCCTGTTGACTGCTGAGATTTAGCAGAACTCATTAGCCTTCAGAGGACCACACACAGCTGTCTTGGATAAGCTGTCTCTCTTCTCACTGGCTCAGTTGGGGTAAGGTCCTGCAACCACCAGACCAACAAAGTCTCATTCTCAATCTCCTTCTCTTTTCCCTTGTGATCTGGCTGTCAGGAGGCTCATCTTCTCATTGGGTTATGATGTAGAGTGACTCTCTGGCTCTCATCTCTCTCAAGAGCCCCACATCTGAATTTTTCATTATCTACTGGATACTTCTCAAATTAGAACACATTGTCTATGCTCTGGACAGCTCTTCTCTCCAAATTTCCTTTTCCTACTATGCTTCCTTCCTAAGCTGCCTTCCTCTCCTACTACTCCACATTTAATCACTGGCTGCGAGATTAATCCACTGTAAATCCTCCTGCTTATGGAGATGTCTCCCCTTCTGCCTTCTCATTACCATTCTCACAGTCAGAATTCTAGCTCTCCCCGTTGATTCCAGTTTTTCCTCAACTACTGAGAGGACCACTGCCTGCCACAGCCCCAGTTTGTCCTGTCCCTTCTCATTGTTGCTGTAAAGTTCCACACTGCATGCCATTCATTTCCCAGTTCACAAACTTGGCCCTTAAAAATTTCATATGTCCTCACTGTTTCTTAAGCCTTATTTCCCCCTCTTCTATATACACTCTATGTATGCTCTAACTCAGCTGTCCCCAGCCATTTTGGCACCAGGGACTGGTGCTCCTATGAGACTCTAATGCCTGATGATCTGAAGTGGAGCTGAGGTGGCGATGCCAGCACTGGGGAGCGGCTGCAAATACAGATGGAACTTGCCCGTCTGCTGCTCACCTCCTACTGTGCAGCCTGGTTCCTAACAGGCTATGGACCAGTACAGGTTCATAGCCCTGGAACTCCTGTTCTAGCTAATTACATACAGTCTGTAATTCCCTACCCATGGGCTTTTGTAAGTGCTGTGTATTTCCTTTGGACTATTCTTCCTCTAATATTTTCCTGATGAAATCCAACAAGTGCCACCAATGTTTTCCTGATGTCATTTCTTCATCTAGATAAGGGATTGCTACCTCTGAGGTTAAATATGGCTGTCAGCACTGAGCTGATCGAGAGGAGAAGGTATGATGGTGAGACGCCCATTTGGAAGAATGCACAAAAGGCTGACGTGAGAATGAAACAGCAGGCACCAACTTTATTGTGGGGAGAGTAGTTATGTTGGTGGGGGGAACGCGGTATTGCGTGCACTTCTGCTCCCCTTCTTGTGCTCCTCTTCTGCTCTCCACATATATCATGGCTCCACACATATCAGAGTACAATAGCGGCATTCAGCCACAGGTGTGTGATACAATAAGTTGAAGTATGTTTACATATTTTAGGCGCAGGCCCCCTACTACAAAAATGTAACATTCTAAATCCAGGGTCCTATTCCTAGCCTCGAGCCTGGATCACAGTCAGATCTGGGACACACCAGGCCTGGGACCAACACTCCATTGCTACAATGTCGCGGTGCAGGATCTGGCCCAGAGGGCACTATTTTGGGTCCACAACCCACTTGCCATTCCTGAAGTGGCTTAGCCCCGCGGGCATCACCCTCGGAACACTCTTTACCCGCCGTCTCTCTGAGTGCTGCTCAGCACACCAGGGGCATTATGATACGGCAACTTGTGCTTGTGCCTGCATCAATGATAGCCCCCCAGCATTTCACTACCTGTTCCATGGTATGAGCCATCTGTGTACCAGGCATCCTCAGGGATGAGATCCGACCCTCTGCATAGGGACTCAGTATGTCCCCCATCTCAGCAGGCTCCACCATACAAGGAGTCTTCCTTAAGACCTCAGCCATGCCTTCACAGGTTATATGAACTGCACCATTACAGAATTAGAGCCAGTGGTGGCTTCACTGGTTAACAGGGCTGCATATATGGCAGCCAGTTGCTTCTCTATCAGAGAATAGCTCACTTCTTCACTTTTCTACAGTTGGGTCCAGAAGCCTATCCGTACCTTCCGGGAATCATACTTCTGCCACAGGCCCCGTTCAAACCTTATATCATCCACCTGCATCGTAAGCAGGAATGAGAAGGCTGGATCTACTACACATAGAGTTTGGGCTTGTGCTACAGCTTGCTTTGTAGCCTTAAAGGCCTCTTCTATCTTGGGAGTTCAATCCCACTGAGTACCCCATCGCACTAGACATGCAGGGATCTCATCAAGGAGGCCAATGGGGAATGAACACTCTCTAAAACCCCAGCAGTTCCAAATAGGTTTGGAGCTGCTTCACAGTCTCGGGTCGGGGATATGCCTGTATCTTTTCAATCACTGCTTCTGGCATTACTTTTTATCTTACCAGACCAGACAACTCCCAAGAATATGACAGAGAACCCAGGTCCCTATACTTTGTCCTTGTTGACTGCCCAACCCTAGTTGGTGAGAGCTTCTCGTAGGCTAGATGCCGCTGCTTCTAGTTCTATAAGAGAATCAGAGGTTAGCATTATATCATCAATGTAATGATACAAGTGCATGGATCCACCCATCCACATAAGGGGCCAGCAGTGCCGCCATGGCGCTAAAAGCACTGGCTGGGCCAGAAGTCAAAATCAAGTCTTTCATATGAGTTGTAAATACCTCTTCATCGGGGCTTGTATACTGGGTGCAAAACATCATCTGTCACATACCCATTTCCTAAATTATCTGGACCAGATCTAAGTACATGGTCCATTTGCTCACTGGCAGCTCCCCTGGGTCAGCCCACATTGTCTGTGCAGTGGACATGAGCCAGTTAATCGTGGAGCAATTGCCTGCACCCTGCGCTATACTTGCCACATTCTAGAGGCGTTGCCTGAGGGACAGTGTCACTGTGATGGAGGCCAGCTGAGCCATCTCTTTTGGAGATAATTCAGTCCCTTCGGCTCCATCGTCCCACAGCGGAAGCAACCATCCCAGAACTGTCTCCCTGGCTCTCTGCCGTACCTGTTTCGTCAGGTCCCAGAGTTATGCAGGGGTGTGCTGGATCAAGATGGTTTGCTTTTTAACCTGGGGGGTGCCATCAGCTTACCCACCTTGGGGCCAGTGGCTGTTCCAGTTCAACCTGCTGCTGTATCACTGGTGCACCTGCCGCTGTACTTCCGGCGGGCTCCCAGACCAGGAGGATGGCAGCAACCCGTCAGGACCCTGCAGCATATGTTCTGCTGCCGCCAGCCGCTCTTCCGGCACTTCTTCCTGGAGTTGTAGCTGTTGCTCATGCTGAGCCTGATCCTGAACCTCCAGGCTGGCCTGCTGCAGCACTGCCAGAAACATTCAGGTCACCCGACCTGCTGCCTCCTGGTGAGCAGTCGGGACATTCAACTCCAACATCTCCAGGGCTTTCTGGCTTCACTGCGTCCCAATCCTCCAGGGGCATCCATGTAGCCAGATACAGGGCCATGGGATACCATTGGGAGGCGGGGGGCCACATGTCTTCCACCTTGGTCTCCTCCACCTAGGGACCATCCAGAGTGCTGGAGGCCATACTCACTTCACCCTGCTAACTACGACAAGTGTCAGCGCCGAGCTGATCAAGAAGGGAAGGTTCTTGATGGTGAGACACCCAGTTGGAAGAATGCACAAAAGGTCGACGTGAGAGTGAAACGGCAGGCACCAACTTTATTGTGGGGAGCGCACTTATGTCGCCAGGGAGCATGGTATTGCGTGCCCTCCTTCTGCTCCCCTTCTTGTGCTCCCCTTCTTCTCTCCACACATATCATGGCTCCACACATATGAGAGTACAATAGTGGCATTCAGCCACACACGTGTGATACAACAAGCTGAAATATGTTTACATATTTTAGGCGCAGGCCCCCTACTACAGTAATGTAACATTCTAAACCTGGGGTCCTATTCCTAGCCTCGAGCCTGGATCACAGCCAGACCTGGGACCTGCCAGGCCTGGGACCCACAATGGCAAACAAAATTTAGGAAATTTGATGAATTATTTCTAGAATTGCACACAAACCTACAGACATACTAATGTAACCTACAGGTAAATGCAATCATCCGTGCCACCTTTCAAGTCCATGCTTCTCTTTGATTGCTGTTTGTAAACCTCAGGATGAGGTGGCAGAGATGTAGCGGCAATTTCAGTTATTTGGCGTGACTAACAACAACATGCGAGATAGGTAATAGAGTAGAGAGAGGGGGCGTTGATGTGACATTTCTAGATTTAATCTTGGTCTTGTTGCCTTAACAACTTGATGTAGATTTCAGAGAAATGGCCTTTTTTCTTAATAATTCTTTTAGAAGCCACAGTTGTCATAACAATAGCACTGAAAATAGCCAACCCTCTGTCAAATGGCTTTTGTTGCTGATTTTTCTCTTCCAGAAGGGCCTGTAGAACTTTGAGATCAAGACCCAGTAAGGGCAAAGCGAACGAGTAATTTGTCCTAAATGCGAGTCTTAGGACAGTGTCCATGATGTCTAAATTCCAAGCCCCAAACAAGGGATGGATTAATGTTGTTCTCACTTCCTTGTCCTGTTCCATCAGCAGCCCTTCATGATGAGGCAGTGTTTTAGATGCATTATTAAAATTTACATATTATGCTTAAACGAAAAGGTTAAACTATATGGAATCTATTTTCTTTTTCTTAAAAGTAAATATCTGGCCTATATTTTTTAGCCACTGGCCAATGAACTAGTGCGATTAACTTTTAGCATACTACTTGCCTATGTGACTCTCTTCTCAGCTGTAGCATTCCTTTCTTGGCTTTTCTCTCTTTTCTCTGCTCCCACGGTCTTCAGGAAGGAGTTTGTATTGCTACAAGAGTGCAAGCATAATCTGGTTTGCAGTCTGCTGCTCTAGGTTATGGATGCTCCATGATCCACATGTTTCTCTTTCTTCTGCCATGCGTATTTTATACTCTATCTTAGTCCACTCAGGCTGCTATGACAAAATACTACAGACTGGCTATCTTTCTAAATAGTAGACATTTGTGTCCTCACATGGTGAAAAGGCAGGGATCTGTCTGGAACCTCTTTTATAAGAGCGCTGATCCTGTTTATGAGGTTTCTACTCTCATAACTTAATCACTTCCTGAAAAGCCCACCTCCTAACAGTCCCATATTAGGAGTTAGGATTTCAGCATATGAATCTGGGGAGGACACAAACATTCAGATAATAGCATGCTCAATCAAGCAGAATAAACATTTACTGACAAGGGTGTCCACAGGGTATATTCAACTGCATGGCAGCTCTAGCTGATCACTTATCCTGCATAGGCAAGCTCCTTATGTAGGATGTCACCCAGGAAACAGTGATAAAATATATCTAGTAATGTCTTTGACATTCAGCCAGTGTTGAATTGGATCATGTTTCAATGCTATTAAGTCAAATGGTTGGTGTGTGGAAAAACTTTTGTATAGTTTGTTCACCTTTGTGTAGTTTAAGTCCTTCCAACGAGAAGTTGAAAGGATTGAACTAGGAAGAATTGGACATTGTGTTCCATTGGGCTGTGGGCAGTGCCTTGTGGGAGGAGGAAGATATATGATCCCATTAGCTGTCTCCTTAAAAGCATAAGCAGAGCTCAAGCTCCTGCAACCTCTAGCCTATGGGTTCTGACTGTGGGTTGTAAATGTAAAGAGAAACTCGTACATTAGGAACCCTCCATGAATATTCTCTTTTTTCCAGATTCCTCTTGGGAGTCATTGTTGGTCATTTTGTTTTTCTTTTCTCATGCTACTTTTAAGATTCTTGGGGAAGAAAAAAATATTTTTTTTGTTACTTCCCACTGGGATACCTTACAAAGAAATAGTATAGATGAAAAATGCAAATGCATTGAGTTCAGAGTCAGTGCTAGAAAATTTATCTAAATTATAAATCCTCCAAAAGGGAAAACACCCCTCTCATACAAAACAAAACAAAACAAAACAAAAACACAAATAAAATATAAATTTTTTACACACATTTAAATTTATGGTTCTTAAATGATTTTGTTAGATGTCGCAACATGATGTATATCATCAATATTTCTGGTTTGCAAATGAGAAGTGGGAAATGGTATGCTAATGAATTATAGGTTTGATTCAAAGTTTAAAAAAATAAGATACTTTTCAGTCAGTTTTCTGTTGTTTTGTTTGTTTTAAATCCAATTATTGGCCTGCTCTGTTATAAAATGTGACATTTGTCATTTCTTTATATGTTTGGTTTTGCAAGGCCAGCGTTCAGAAGGCTGCTTCTTTTCTCCTACCCACCTTGCCTTCAATTAGGATATCTGGGCAACAAGTGGATGATAGCACTTACAGCTCAGCAATATAAATGCTAACAAAGAGAAAACTGGAGTGTTTTCAATGAGATTTTGTTTTTAAATTACTGTTCCTCCCAAAGGTAGCTTATCACAGAAATTGCAACGTAATAACCTTCTCTAATACTGCTAGTCACAGTACTATAAAAGTGATTTTTCTACAATAACATTATAAGGAATGTAAAACTTCTGGCTGGAATTCTTTCTCATTGTCCTAGTATGGGTTTCACCTTCATGCTACTGATTCATTGAGGAGTAAGCTCTCAGAGGGCAAGAATGAGAGACAAGCAGCAGGGGCAAGAAGGGGAAGTCAGTAGAATATGCATTAGTGATTTGGCCACAGCAATGTGTGTCTGGTTGCTCTGCTTCATGTGGCCGTGCTGTGAGACACCATAGGACTGTGTTGCCATATAGTCCATTTAAAAGGAGAAAGAGGAATTGTCTACCTGCTCCTGTATTCTACTTGTCCAAGGTGAGCCCCATGGGGGTTAATTCTCCTGCACTTCTGGATTGTACAAGCCATTCTCATAGCTGTAGCCAATGAGTTTTTTGATGAACTTTATTATATTTTACTTACTCTTGGGCTGTTGCCACGGCCTAGGCATCTGGCCTGCTACTTAGAAAATGATAGACTGTCAGATTAAAGACCCCTCTTTGGGACCATGAACTATGGAGACCAATCACAGCTGCTGATCAAATTGTCTAAGTCAGGAGGTCCCCAGCCCCTGGGCTGCAGACCAGTACCAGTCTGTGACCTGTTAGGAACCAGGCCACACAGCAGGAGGTGAGCAGCTAGCTGGCAGGCGAGTGAAAGAAGTTTCATGTGTATTTGCAGCCACTCCCCAGTGCTAGCATCACCACCTCAGCTCCACTTCAGATAATCGGGCATTAGATTCTCATAGGAACACTGGTTCTTTGTGCCAAATAGGTTGGGGATCACTGGTCTGAGTCATTCACGTAGCTGTCCTCTTGATCTACATACTTTGTAATGCAGCTGCCCCCAGCAAGGAATCATCTTTTGGCTGCTTCTTAGGTAATAATCTGAATGAAAGGGATGGAGGTTAATTAGGTCTATATGAATATTTGAAATTTCACTCCAATAATTCCTAGGCACGATGATTCTTTTTCCCCCTAACAGCAACTCCAGCCAGACTGGATATTACACCCTCAGGGTGGCAGCCCGACTGAAAGGGCCTAAGAGATTCAAATTTATTTTGGTTCAGCAACCTGAATTCTCATGTGGGAGTGCCATGATCCTAGATCATAAGGATAATGACCATTTGGTTGAGTACACATTCTACAGTGGTCCATATGGGATACACAATGGATCTCTGTAAGTTTTATGAAAACACCTTTGTGTATTTTATACCTGCCCCTTCTAGATGAAAGGTCTAGGATGAAAGTAGGGAATGATTGTATAAAAGGTGAAATTGTACCCACTGGAACAGGAAACATTAAGTTCATCCTGGTGGAGGAAGAACAACAACTTTGACTCTCTGGGGAGAGAACATCTTAGGTTCCAAGAGGTACAAAGGATGAAGGACATTAATGACCTTTGTCTTTCAGAATCACCCCAATGCCTTTCCCACTGGGATGGCTCTTCTAAACAATTTCGAGCACCTTAAATTTAACTGACCATTGGGTCTGTCATTCCCCATGAGAGAGCTCTGACCTCTTTTGGATCCCAAGAAGCCTCGGGGTGGTGGCACCAGCTCCTATGAACCCTAATTTGGAAGCTCAGTTATTTCAAAGAGTGGATAGATGATACCTGCTTGGTGGTGTAGACAAATGAGACTGGTTATACTGTCTCCCCTCAGGAAGTCTCTCCAAAACTAACGACTAGACTTAATTATTTGAACTGAGCTAGGAACTCTTAGGCCAAACAGCCAACCAGAAGGCCAGCTTAAAGACAACATCAGCTTGTGTTCCTGATTAATACAGGTCTCACTTTAGGGCTTCAAAAACTACAAGCAACACATTCCTTTGGGGCATCATGTGCCCCACCGGGACTGTATTTCTTGTATAGAAACCAGACATTAACTTCCTCCCTAAATCACAATGATCTTCACTTTGGGTTTTTGTTTGTTTGTTTTTCATTAAAATAGGTGTTTAATGGTAACATGATATAGCTTTTTTTTTTCCATTAGAGATGTCTTTATTATCTGTCGTTTTATTGATATATAATTCTCATACTATATAATTCACCCATTTAAAGTACAAAATTTAATGACTTTTAGTATATTTGCAGATTTGTGCATCCATCATCACATTCAAATTAAAATATTTTTATCATCCCCAAAAGAAACCCTAAACTCTGTAGCTAGCACCCCTAAATTCCCCCATCCCTTCAAACTCTCGCCAACCACTGCTCTATTTTTCTATACATTTATCTATTCCGGACATTTCATATAAATGGAATCATACAACATGTGGTCCTTTGTGATTGGCTTCTTTCATTTAGCATAAGTTTTTCAGGGTGCATTCAGTGTAGTATATTTCAGTCCATGATTTATTTTTATTACCACATAATATCATATTGTAGTAATATACCATATTTTATTTACCTATTTTTAGTTGATGGACATTTGGGTTGTTTCCACTTTGTGGTTATTATATATAATGCAGATGTTAACATTGTGTATAAATTTCTGTGTGGATGTTTGTTTTCATTTCTTTTGAATATATACTTAGGAATGGCATTGGTCAATTATATGGTAACTCTGTGTTTAACTGTTTGAGGTACCGTCCAGCTGTTTGAGTTACTGCATTTTCCAAATTGGCTGTGACATCTTACATTCACACCAGCAGTGTATTCCCACCAGCAGGGTTTCAATTTCTCCACATCTTCACCAAACCTTGTTATTGTTATTATTTACCTTTTTGATTCTGGCCATGGTAATAAATGTGAAGTCGTGTCTCATTCTGGTTTTGATTTGCATTTCCCCCAGGGCCAGTAATGTTGAGCATCTGTATATGTGATTAATGGCCATTTGTATATCTTCTTTAGAGAAACATCTATTTAGATCCTTTCCCCATTTTAAAATTTGGTCATAATTTCAATTGGGTCATTTATTATTGATTTGTTATTAATTATATATAATCTATGCATATATATAAAATATGTAAATATAAATGTACTTTTTAAGTACAGGTCCCTTACAGATATATGATTTGAAAAGATTTCTCCTATTATATGGACTGTCTTTACTTTCTTGATGGTTTCCTCTGAGGCACAAAAATTTTTCATTTTTATGATACCCAGTTTATCTATTTTTTCTTTTGTATCTTGTGATTTTGGTGTCGTATTTACTCCTTGTAGTTTTAATCTGCATTTTCCATTCTAACACTATTGAGATCTTTTTTTAAATTTATTTATTTTAATTAGTTTCAAGTATATAGCACATTGATTAGATATCTATATAGTTTGTGAAACGATCCCCCCAATCTCTCCCTCCCTCCCCTGACCAATGTATTAATGCTAACTGCATTCCCTATCCCATGCTCCCCATCCCCATGACCATCCATCAGCTACTAATTTGTATTCTTTAACCCTTCACCCCATTCTCCGAGTCCCCCAAATCCCTCTCCCCTCTGTCCATCACCAAATTGTCCACTATATTTGTGATTCTGTTTTTTATTAGTTATTTTTATTCCTTAGATTCCACATATAAGTGAAATCATATAGCATTTATTTTTTTCTGTCTGACTTAAATACCTTCTAGGTACATTAAAGCAATATTTTTTCCCATCTCCTTCCTTTTAGTCTGTGTGTGTCTTTTAATCTGAAGTCTCTTGTAGGCAGCATGTAGGGGTCTTGTTTTCTTATCCTTTCAGCCATTCTATCTTTTGGTTGGAACACTTAATTCTTTTCCATTTAAGGTACTTATTGATAGGAATGTAGTTGTTATCATTCTTCATTCTTGTTTTTGATATATGTTTTTTTCTTCTTAAAGAAGTCCCTCCAACATTTCCTGTAATACTGCCTTGGTGGTTATAAATTCCTTTAGCTTATTTTTGTCTGGGAAGCTCTTGATCTGTCCTTCAACTCTAAATGATAGCTTGGCTGGATAAAATATTCTTGGGTGTTGATCCTGGGTCTTCATCCTGTCGAATATTTTTTGCTAAGCCCTTCTGTCCTGCATAGTTTCTTTTGAGAAATCAGTTGCCAGTTTTATGGGTGTTCCCTTGTAGGTAACTATCTGTTTTTCTCTTGCTGCTTTTAAGATTCTTTCTTTGTATTTAACCTTTGGTATTTTAATTATGATGTGCCTTGGGGTGGGCCTCTTTGGATCCCTTGTTTTGGGGATTCTCTGAGCTTCCTGGGGTTTTATGTGCATTTCGTTCACCAAGTTAGGGAAGTTTTCCATTATTATTTCTTCAAACAGCTGTTTAACATCTTGATTTTCTTCAATTACACCAATCAGATGGATATTTGGACCCTTAATAGTGTCCCATATCCTCCTTAAATTATTTTTATAGTCTTAGCATCTTATCTCTTGATATTTTGATTGTGTGTCCTTGGCTTTCCTGTCCTCTAAATAGGGCATTTGATCCTTTTCTTTATTCACTTTGTTTATTCCTTTGTTTATTTTAATTAGTTATAATATACTTCTCATCTCAGATAATGTGTTCTTCACTACAGACTGGTTCTCTTTATAATTTCCATTTTCATGTTTTTTTTTTTTTATCTCTTTGCTGAATTTATCTACACTTCCAAAAAGTTCATTGAGCATCTTTGTAACCAGTGGTTTGAACTCTGCATCTGTTAGATTACTTGACTCCATTATATCTGGATCTCTGTTCTGTTCTCTCATATGGTTTCTGCATCTTTGTCTTTCCATTTTGGCTGCCTTTCCATGCCTCTTTCTATGTACTAAGCAAAGCTCTTAAGTCTCTTGGTCTTGTTGGTGTGGATTTATGAAGTAGTTGTCCAGTGGCACAGTCCTGTGAGGGGTTCAGCTGCAGACCAAATTTATTTATTTCTTATTATTTATGCCTACAGCACCTGGACTTCCTATGTGGTCTCCCATCCAAGTACTAACCAGGCTCAACTCTGCTTAGCTTCCGAAATCAGACATCAGGCTTGTTCAGGGTGGCATGGCTGTAGACCATGGACCGTGGCTCCACTGGGGCACAAACCCAGGACCTTCATGAGTGTAAAGCAGACATGCTAACTGCTACACTATGGAACCACATCTTGCAGGCCAAATTTAACCCAAGCCTCTACCCTTCTGGGGCCACCTGTTAACATTCAGCAAGTAATCCACAGATGCTATGCTTATAGTTGCCTCTAAAGGCCTCACCAGAAACTGAGGCCAGCTGGCTCCAGTGTGAATCTAGGCACTGCTCAGCAAGGAGCACCTGACTTCCTGAGGATATAACTGGATGTGGCTTAGACGGGGCTGTGAGTTGGGGGAGGCAGGGTTTCAGGGAATCCTCTCAGAGGAGAGACCTCAGTTATCCAGTTTGATGACTCCTTGGCTATAGCGGTGCTGTGTTCATGCACTAAGAGTGGGGAGGGCTCAACAGGGAACAATGGATACCACAAGCACTTCTGTACAGAGTGAGTCTCTCCTAGGCCCTCACTCCAACAATACCTCCCTGTAAGTCCCTGGTGGCCCTTGTGCGCAGCCAAATTGGCACTGGTGCTCAGAGCAAGCAGGTTCGTCACCTTGAAAATCCGCTCTCAGACACAGCCCCTTTAAGAGGTGTCTGCCGCTACCACTGCTGCAGCCTCTGTCTCCCTCAGCCACTCGAGACTGGGCAGCCCCGCATCTTTGTCCTGTCCTATCTTCTGCTGTTGCAGGGTGTTTTCTTGGATTTTTCCCTAGTTGTATGGCTTGTTTATCAAGATCCCAGGCGTTTTATTCTTACTGCTACTCCTTGTTTCTGTCACAACTTTGATTTGGTCTCCAGACAGAGCCTCTATCCTCTATACCATTTTTTTTTTCTGGCCACTTATTGAGATCTTTTAATGTGCTTATTTGCCATTTTTATTTCTTTGGGGAAGTGTGTGTTAAATCTTTTGCTTTTAAAAACTTTTTTTCTTATTTTTTTAGTGAGAGAATTCTTTATATATTTAGGATTCAAGTCCTTTATGTATTTTGTAAATATTTTCTCCCTGTCAGTGGAATTGTAAAATTCTTCATAATGTATTGTGAAAAGTAAAAAGCTTTACATTGAAGTCCGATGAAGTCCAATTTTCAACATTGAAATATTATTCATATCTTTTGTATCTTGTCTAAGAAATTTCTGACCAATTTAAGGTCACAGATGTTTTCTCCTATATTTTCTTCTAGAATTTTTATTGTTTTAAGTTTAACATATAGGTCTGTGATCCACTCCACAAGTTTTGTATATGGTACAAGGTAGATTGAGGTTCAATTTCACATATGGATATTCTATTGTTCTAGTACCATGTGTTGAAAGACTATACTTTCTCCATTGAAAGAGACTAACCTTTAAACCTTTAGTACCAGTTTCTAGCAATTCGATTATGATGTTCCTTAGTGTGATTTTCTTCATGTTTCTTCTGCTTGGCGTTTGTTTAGCTTTTTGGATATGTGAGTTTATAGTTCAAATTGAATTAGGAAACATTTAGGTCATTATTTCTGCACATTTTTTTTTATTCCCCTATCTCTCTCATATCCTACTGGGATTTCAATTATGTATGTGATGGATTGCTTGAAATTGTCTCATATCTTACAGAAGCTCTGTTTGTTTGTTTTGGCATTGTGAATAATTTCTATTGCTATGGCTTCATGTTCACTAATTTTTTTTTCTACTGTGTCTAATCTGCTCTTAATTTCCTCTAGTGTTTTTTTTTTTATCTTTAAAAATTCAGTTGTTTTTTTTAAATAGCTTTTATATTTTTCTTTATCATGCTTGTGCTTTTCTCCACCTTCATGACCATATGGAATACATTTATAATAGATATTTTAACATCCTTATGTACTAATTATACAATCATTGTCATTTCTGGGTCTGTTTCTATGGACTGGTTTTTCTTCTAATTATGGCCTATATTTTCCTGCTTTTTTGACTGTTTGAGTGTTTTTACATTGAATGCTTGACATTTTGAATTTTGTTTGTTGGTGCTCAGCTTGTTTTGGAGGGGTTATTTCAGTATTTTTATACTTTTCTGAAATACAGTTAATTTACTTGGAAACTACTTGAACCTTGAGGGGCTTGATTTTACGTTTTGTTAAACAGGTGTTATATATTGGATGTTTGTGTTCCCTCTAGATTCATAGGTTGAAAACTTAAACCCCCAATGTGGTGGTATGTGGAGGTGTGGCCCTTGGGTGGTAATTAGGTTTAGATGAGGTCGTGAGGGTGGGGCTTACATAATGAGATTAGTGTCCTTATAGGAAGAAGAGACCAGAGCTCTCTCTTTCCCTCTCTGCCATGTGAGAAAAGAAATGTCTTCAAACTGTGAGAAATATGTATCTGTTATTTAAGCCACCAATCTGTGGTATTTCGTTATAGCTAAGACAGCAGATCCAGAATCACCTTTACACTTTGCTTCACTACCAAGGTCATTCCCTGCTTAGGACTCTACTCAATGCCAGGGGCTTTCTACTCTAACCTAGGTGGTAGAATACCAACAACTTCTGTCCCTGGGGGTTGTTCCACCTGCTTTTTTCCAGTGTTTTTCCCTCTGACACTAGTAGTTTCTTCACTTGTGTACACACATCAAGCACTTAAGAGGAATTCTCTAACTTTTCTCTGTTTAGATCTCATATTTTAGATCTCTGTTCTCTCATATTCTGCCCTGAGAATTTTAGCGCGTTGGCCTCACCAAATAATGAACTTTATTTTTCAATTCAGGGGAACCACTGAGCTCTCTTTGAGTTACCTCTCCCAGCACTGTGGCCTGTATATGTATTAATCTGGATAGTCACCTTATTTGTCTCTCTTCTCTCAGAGATAACTATCTTATGATGCCTGTTATCCAGTTACTGAAAACTTTGTTTCATATTTTGTCAAGTTTTTTAAGTTTTTTGTTTGTTCGTTTGTTTGTTTTGAGGTAGAAGGATAAATCTGGTTTGTATTAATCCACTGTGGCCAAATAGAAGTTTGCACTGCACTCTGAAGGGAGTGCTGAGGGAAGGTGCTGGCTTCTACGCGGCAGCTATAATCACTGCAGAAATTTGGTAATGGAAAACCTACCCACCCTTCAAGACCTGGGAACTGGGGAAACCACCCATGCTGTTGGAGCTGATGCTGGAGAAACCACATACGCAGGACACAAGCAAACAAGTGCACCAGGCCAGGAAGCAAATTTTTTCCTTCTGTAATGTCTCTCTACTGCCCTCTACTGACGAAGTTTCCATTATGTCATTTGGCAGAGGAAAACTATTTAAGGGGACCATATCCATTTTCCCAGATCAATTCATAAAGTATAAATTTAGAGCCAAGAGGTAATAAACTGATAACCAGAATATATATTGTAGAGGATGGTTGCCTATTAGTATTTCAAAACTATGTGGCCATCTGGTAAGTTTAGATCTATAACATCAGTTAAATGATTTTCAAGAAATATTTTGAGCTCGAGTTTTAGGTAACTAAGATTTATCTAGTTCTAAGAAGATAATAGTAGATTCATCCATTCCTGGCAAAGAAAAAAATAAAACTTTAAAATAGAATGATATATTTATCTTCATTTATCCTTACTACTTAGTAGAACAGGAAAAGGGAAAAAGAAGGCAACTAATGTTATTGTCACCTCTATGTGACTTAGGTGCTTTGCATATATAATTATTTGAAACTCTTAAAAATATCCTGTGAACAAGGTGGCTGCATGCCATTTTATGGATGAGTAAATAAATTTGGGGCAATTTGTTTACACAAAAATCTCCTGGGAAGCTTGCTAAATAGTGAAGATGACCAGCCCGACATTTTCTAGATCAGTACATTAGGGATGAGGTCTAGGAAGGCACATTTTAAACAAACACCAAGAAGATTCTGGTGCCTGTGATCTATGAGCCACATTATTAGAAATATGTGTCTCAATAACTTGTTCAAGTTCATAGGGTTCAGAATCAGGCTTCAGACTGAATGGAGAACTATTTGACTCTAATCATGCCATCCTTTTTCCTTACCATGTGAGACTGTGGATTAGTAATGAGAGTAGGAGAAAAATTACTGGGCTTGAGCTAGCTAGTTTCAGGCCTACTCTAGAACAGCCCATGAAGGAGGTAATCAGCTAATAAACAAGCAGCTGTTTAAAAATGAGCCCAGAACTAACGGACTGTTTCAGGAATAACAGTTTATTGGACCAGCACTGAGTGAGTTAGTTCACTCTGTGATCGTGCAGTAGTTCTTTCTTTTAATCTCAGCTCATTAATGAACTCTCAGCATGACCTTAGAAAAATCAGTTAATAATCAATGGAAGTCTCCTTCTTTATCTAAGAAGTTGATGGCAGTTGGTTATAGATTACGTTATCAAATTGTTAGATAATGTAACAATTATATAATGAGAGTATTTGATAATGAACATTTCAAATACCATTAGTAGTCAAAGAAATTTGATGTCTTTCAAAGTTAATTGTCAAATGCTAATCAATAATGCTTATTTTCTTAAGTGGTTCCAAATGAGATAATTTTAGTTGTTTTGTTGAGTGATACATCTTGTAGTATTTTGGATGAGGAAATGGAACTTAGCTGTGTTTTGAATTGGGCAACCATATCAAACTAATTTGGAGATCAACACATTAAATAGAATGCACTCCACATGTGAGTGACTCATTTAGTCTCGCTTTTATTTTTGGTGTGCAAATGTGACATTCAGAGAAGCCTTATTTAAGTTATTGAGTATTTTTTTCTACAAAATGGAAAGAGCATATAAGCCAAAGCAAGATTTTGTTTTAATCAGATAAATGGACCTGCAGGTTCTGAATAAAACTTTGTATTAGGACTCTGGCATCCCTGGTACATAGAGATTGATTTTTGTTTACCTTCATTCAAAAAAACTCTATTAGAAAAGAACATAATCTTTTCATGGGTAGAAAAACTAAACTTCATAAAGTTCCGCTCAAGTTAATCCATAAATGTAATGCAATTCCAGCAATCTTTTAACAAGATAAATTGATGTAAGCATCATGTAGAAAAAATAAATAAGTAAGAATGGCCAGGAATACACACACACACACAGAGAGAGAGAGAGAGAGGGAGGAGAGAGAATTATCTCTATCAGATATCAAAATATATTCTAAAACTATAAAAATTAAAACAACGTGATGCTGGTGCATAGCTAGAAAACAGATAAATAAAACAAAATAGGAAGTCCAGAAACACACCCAAATACATACAGAAATTTAGTAAATAATATAGTGGAATTTAAATATAGTAGGAGAAAATTGAGACTGTGGAGATAATGGTTTTAGATAGCCTTGATAATTATCTGGGAAAAAAATGATTCCCATCTGCTGTATTAGATACAGGTATATCTACAGATTGATTAAAATATAGTTAATAAAAAATGGAAATTAAAAGAATTAGAGAAAAATATAAAAGATTTAAAATTTAAATAGAGAAAGTCTTCTTGAGAATAAAGACATCAAAGAAAAGATTGATGAATTCAAGTCAATAATAAAACAAACAAATCAACAGCAAAATAGCCAAAAGATGTGAAAAGACAGTTCATAGGAAAGGAAATACAATATTTCTCAAACAAACAAAATGATGTTCAAGCTTATTTATAATAAGGAAAATAGTAATTAAAACTATAATACATGATTTTTTTTGTTACCTATTATGTGCTGCATTAGCTAGAAGGTAGACAAACCAGTTCTCTCCTACATTGCAGGTGGAAATGTAATTTGGTGTAACCTCTATAGAGTAAATTTAACAATGCCTTACAAAATATAAAATGCCTGTATCCTCTGACCTTCTGTTTATTTATCTTAGATATACTCACACTTGTGAAATGACTTACATATAAGGCTGTCCACTAGAGCATTGTGCATTAGAATCAATTTATAATCCTGTCAGTAGAGCATAGAAATGGCTTATCCATATTATGAAATACAATGTAGTCATTAAAAAGATGGGACAGCTCTTTATATATCGATATGAGAAATGCAATGTTAGTTTTTAAAAATGTATATAAAACAATGAGTATATCAAGTTACTGTTTGGGTAAACAAATGTATCCCTGTGTTTGTGTGCATCTGTGTATGCACAGTATATATATGTATAGGGTATATGTTAACATATATAATGTTTCTGAGAGATACACAAGAAATTGGTTGCAGTGGTTGCCTCAAAGAAGGTAACCTGGAAGGCTGGATGAGACCAGAGTAAGAGACTCTTACTTTTGATAGTATCCTTTTGATACCTTTCAAATTTTATGCCATGAGGACGTATTACTTATTTTTTTAAACGTTTTTTTTTTTTGAAGACCATGGTTAATAATCATTTTGTGAAAACATCTCCTAAGATGACCTGATCTCAAGATGGCTTCCACAGAACTGATAACCATCTTTCCTGGCAAGTAGAAAAGACTACAATAGAAATAAGTATATATTTGATGTTTTTTGTGCTAGTTCCTATGTTAAAGGATATGTATAAGTATTTCAATAACAATCTTTACATTTGTGCTTAGTACATCCTCATATAACATCCTGTTTTGGCCTTGGTGCAGAATTGAGATAGATACAATCAGGAAACAGAGTTCAGGATGCTGTCAAATGTCTAACAGTCATTACTGCAACCAGCATTAGAACACAGATCTTCTGCCTCCTAATCAAGGGGTATTTCTAATTTTTTGCCAATATTATGGATATGTGCTAATAGTAACTATATTTTGAGAACCTACTACATACCAGCCACTTAACTGTGCACTTATCATTCTTTATCTTTGTTTTATAATCTTTCATTTTTCAGATGAGAAATCTGAGCACCAGAGAGTTAAAGAAATTGTGCAAATTCACATAGTACAAATCTAGAGCAGGGATTTGAACTCCAAATTGCTTAACTTTGTACCTTTTTCCTTTGCTGATGCTATCATGCATTGCTCTTTTCAAATGAGTATGTGGTAGTTTATATGTGTAACAGTCATTACTGCCCTAAGTAAAATATTTTACTTAGTATCTACTGATTAAGAGCTTCTTCCTGAAGCAGGCACTGTGCACAGAGCTGTGTTTTGGCAGTTGTCCTCTTCACCAGAGGGTGCTGTCACCTGCAGAGTGTCTCAGTCTCATGACCTCTCTTCTCTGTCCTGGACTGCTACATGGAGGTTGCTCTGCACGGCACACTGAGGCTTCAATTTTATAGCAGCAGCAGCAGCTCAGATAGGCAGTATCCTATAGATTCTTGGTCATCCCGTGATTTATTTTTGCTTTTTTAAAATGAAAATTGCATAATCGATTTTTTTCTAATTCTAAGGATAATGTTTTCTTAAAGAGGAAGAAACTCAGACAACAGAGAGTGATAAAATAAAGACAATGAAAACAATTCTAAAACCCATTCCTAAGATCTAAGTATGGTTGAAATTTTGACAAATATACTATCAGACTTCCCTCTGTGCATAGAGGAACATATAGGTAGGTATTGTGTAAATAGATTTAAACATTTTTGGATATTCTATTTTTCTCACTTAAAAAGCCACAGTCATCTTATGTCATTAAATATAGGCCATATCATTGACTTCAATGAATATATGGTGTTTTTTTCATGTAGATAAACTATACTTAACTAGTTTGTTCTTTATTTTTTTCTAGTATAAATTATATTGTAAAAATTTTTCATAACTATACATACTTTTCTCATTTCTGATGGAGAGATTCCTGTAGTGGCATTACTGGGTCACTTGTAACTTCTCTAAATGAATTTGGGGGGAAAAAACTTCAAATTGAGGTCTCATTATAGATGCTGTTAATAAAAAGGCTTTCCTGCCTTTTCCAAATGTTTCTACTTACTTAATAGTTTCCGCACCTGCCTTCAAACATCCACATTTTTATTATTTTTTTAAATTTTTTACTTTGCCTCTATATCTGTTCTGTCACTTTCACTATTTTCCTTTATACAGTATTTACCTGCTTGAAAAATAACAATGGTTACTTTGAAATTTATTTTATGATAATTTTTTATTTTGAACGGGGTTCCATTTGTTGTGTCTGATTTTTCTTAGAGTAGACAGCAGAGGTCTGCTCAGAGCAGCTTAACGAAGCCATCTGTGTGTACGGAAAAGCAGAGACAATTAAAACCTGTTGACAACTTTGGGCAAAGCTGTGGGCCTCATGTTCCGTAATTTATGTGAAGAGCTTAAGAACAATCAGTTCAAGCTGGTTCTTCAAAGAGGCACAGCCTGTAACATGCTTTTGGCAGTTCAGCATCTTTGCAAAGGGGTATTTGAGTCCAATGAATTCTGAGATGTGCAATAGGAGCTCATGAACAAGGCCCACAAAAGCAAACACACATGTTGCCATGAAGAGAAGATAGAAGCTGCTGCTGTTATTTTCCAATTTTTCATCTGACTCCATTCCTCTAACAAAAGCATATGTACTATAGCATAGTACCACTATCCTATTGCTGAGCATGTTTTTATACCAGAAGTATGAAAAGCCCATTACAATATTTGCTATGGGACATGTTGGCAGAGTTATGGACACACAAAGTGGCAAAGATGCTTGGGAAGGCAGTGGTGTGTGGATAGGACTTTGCGTTTCTGCCACTTGGAGTTGAGTTTAAATCTCAACTCTGGTATCTCTCAGCTGGACCACCTTGGGTAACTCTTTGTTTCCTGCTGTTTAAAGCAAAGGAAACAATACCTGGCTCACAGGATTAATATGATGGTTGAATGTTATGACATTGCTTACATTCTCATCTATTATTTCTTATCTCCTTGTTACCTGCCACTTCCTCTTATGTGGTTCCCACCCCCATCCTTCCATTGAAATAGCTCTGACCAGGCATCAATAGCATCTCTGTTACTAAATCACTGTCCTTATCTTATGTAGCTTCTCAGGAACATTGACTAATTTCATGTTCTTGAAACATTCTCTTTCCTTGGCTTCCAAGAATCAAACTTTGATTGTTTCTTTCTCCCTCTGTAGACAAGTTCCTATCAGTCTGGTGTATTCTATTTTTCCTCTCCCCTATTCTAAAGTTGGTGGTACTCATTTTTTCATCCTGGATCCTCTTCTATACACCCTTGCTGTACAGTCCCACTTAGATAGATGACATCAATTATCATCTTTATATTGGAGTGCCCACTACACAATTTAGGTTCAAGCAACATATTCCAGTTGCTGTCCAGAATTTAATACTCGGACTCCATGTGTTGGTGCAGGAAATGCAGAGGCCATATCCATCCCCATTCCCTACTTCCCTGACCCAGCCTCAGTTCCCTTCTTCTTTATAGGCCTAGAAGTCTCCAGGCCAGCAGGCCTCCTGAGGAGGAGTCCTGTCCACAGTCTTTGCTGTTTAGTGTGTGTGGCAGCAGTGCCTGGAGCTCAAGGGAGCAACAGAGACAGAACTTCTGCCACCTGGCCTGAGTGTTGGTGGGAGGGTATGCAGAGTCTCTGCCTGCCACTGGGGGTGGAGGTGGATTTTCAGAGAGCAGCCCATATGTAACCACTCATTGCTGAGCCATTTAAGGAACTAACATTTGCTTTTCTTCTCAATGGGGTTATGAAAGGACTTTTTTGCCCACTCCTGCAGTGAAACTGGGCTTGTCATTGTGAAACTGTTTAACCAGTACTATAGGCCTCTAGGGGATTCTGTGAACTATCCAGTACCTAATAAGGAATTGATTTTCTGTTTAAACTAGTCATCCTGCATTCTGTTGTTTGCAATAAAGGACTAAATGGGACTAAATGGTCCTTTTGAACAAGATATTGACCACTGCTGTAAGACATGAAGATTTATCTTGTTGGTATCATACCCTACCTCCTTTTCTCTCTTTCAATTTTTGGTTATGTTTTAATTTTTAATTCTTTCGGTTCCCTTTATAGCAATAAGTATTAATAATAAATATCCACTTATTAGTCCATAAATTTTCTTTTTTCTCCAGCTTTTTTTGAGATGTAATTGACATATAACATTATATATGTTTAAGGTGTACAACATATTGATTTAATATACTTATACTGCAAAATGATTACCACTATAGCACTGGCTAATACCTCAATCGCATCACATAATTACTATTTTTTTTTTTTTGTGGTGAGAACATTTAAGATCTACTTCCTTTCAAATATATAATATTGTTATAAACACTATACTGTATATATATTAGATCCCCAGGACTTATTCATCTTATAACAAAAAGTTTGCCACCTTTGACCAGCTTCTCCCCCATTTTCCCCACACCCTCAGCCCCTGGAAACCACTGCTTTATGCTCATGAATTTTATCTTTTGATTCAGCACTTCTAGGACCATAACACTTTACCTTTCCCTCTCTCTCTCATTGCCCTCTCACCTCCCATCTTTCGTCAGCTGTAGCTGTGTTCTTACTTTGTCAAAGCTGATAACATTTCTATTCTATTCTATGATCATAATTAAATCTTCTGTGCTTTCTCTCTCTGTGGATTCTAAAACTGGAAAACTAATAAGCAGCATTGACTTTATTAAGACTATATAAATGTTGACTTCAGAGATGAAGAAGGGGCTAATGATTACATTTTTTGCTCTACAGGTCTAATGTCATAATTCCTGTGCACTTGAAGCAGAATATTCGTAGTTTCAAGGTCACATGGATTTTTCTGTTCTTATACTTTATTTAGTCACTCAGAATTAAGTCATATTTTTCTGCCCTTCATTTTTAGACCTTGATTTTTTTTCCCTTATGTTTACCAGGTGCTTCTAATTGGAATTCTTTTTTCTTTAAAAAACAAAAACAAAAACAAAAACTTAGGTCTCCACCATAACCTTATATGTATCCAGCCTTTAAATAATGCTCATTACTATTGTATAGAAGCCCTTTCCCTCCTCCTGCCTGCTTCCTCCCAGTGAGGTCCCTTCCAAAATGTTCTAATCTAGACCTTTTGTCAAGATCTCCCGCACAGCCACAGCTATCATCTTGGGGCATTTCTTCAGCAACTTCCAGGATTAAAGGCCAATTTGGGATTCACATCATCTTTTTGGTCTTCTCCTTAGTTTTAGTGAAATATGTACTTTGAAGACTTCCTAGGACAGAAAATATGGCATATAAACTGAGTCTTTGTATGTCTGAAATATTTTTATTTTATTCTTACATTGTATTGCTAGTTTGACTGAGTATAGAGTCATGGGTTCAAAATATTTTTTTCCCTTAGAATTTTGAAAACATTAATTTGTTATCTTCTGAATCTGATGTGACTATGAAAAGTTGAGTGGTTCTTTGCATTTTTCTTTGGAAGCTTTTACGATTTTTTACCTTCTATCTTGGTGTTCTGAAATTTCATGAACACGTGTTAGCTGTGTAGCTATTTTCATTCATCCTGCTCAGTACTCAATAGACTCATCGAATGTGAGGATTTGCCTTTCTTCCATTTGAGGAAATATCCTATTATTTCTTTAAAAAAATTCTTCCATCAGTATTTTCTGTTCTCTTTTCCTACAATTCTAAGCTAGCTGGTGGATTTCTGCAATTCTTATGTTAATCCTCTATAAATCTTATCTTTATCCTCAAATTTGCTATCTCTTTGCCATTTCTTCTAAACCCTAGGACAGTTTTATGGTTTTATATTTCAACCCTTCTATTGAATTTCATATTTTAGGTGTTATAGTTTTAATTTATAAGAACTTTTCCCTGTTCTCTAGTTGTTCCCTTTTCAATAGTATTTTTGTTTTATGAACACAGTATTTATTAAATACTTTTAAAAATCCTCTTCTAGTTTCTGAATTATTTCTGTTTCCTTGAGAATTTTTACTTTTTGGCCTTTTTATTTCCTCCTGGTAGCTGTTTTCAAATGTCTGGTGATCTTGTTTGTACATTCATATGTATAAATAAAGTATTCATTTTTAAATGATAACTATTCAGTATTGGTTTCTTCTATATTTGGGTTGATATGCTTCTATTTTATTTTATATTTTATTTTATTTTATTTGGGTTGATATGCTTCTATTTTATTTTATTTTGTTTTATTATTTTATGCTAAGTGAAATAAATCAGAGTAAGATATATTCCCTGATAGGCTTCTCTCCTGAATTAGAAGGCAGACAAGGAACTCCACATAAATGCACAGGGCTAACTAACTGGCAGATTCTGTGTTAGAGCATACACATGGGGAACCAGCCTTTGATTAGACATTTTGTTTCATCTCTTCTCATCAAATGACATAACAAGGACATCTTTACTCTTAGGCCAGCACTCACACTAAAATACAAATCCCTCCCCAGACAGTTTATGCATCTCTTTTGGAGAAGAGTCTCCAGCTACTTTTCCTCTGCCTCTTCTGGTGGTAAAATCCTAGTTCCGTTTGTTCTAGCTACATGGAAGAACCACTAACCCTATGCCTAGACATTCACTGGCATTCTGCTAGGATGACTGGTAGTTGCTTCCTCTGAAGTTTCCCTCATACTCACATTTGAGCTTCGGCTTCTACTCTGTTTCATCCATTAACTTGTTTTAATCTGCTTCCATATTAAAAAATTCTGTTAAAGTCTTTGATCTACAAAAGACCTTCCTTCCCAATTTCTTCATTGTTGCAGATTTATTTCTCTTTACACTCTAACACTGTAATTTTAGTAGAATCTCTGGCAAGGAGGGTAGCACAATCATATGTTCAATCAACAATCTTACACCAGACGTTCCCCACCCTGGGGTGTTGTTTTTGAAAATGAATTTCTTTGTTGGAAGACTACTAATTTCTTATTTATATTTCTATTTCTTAACATGATATTTCTGGATCTTAGAATAGGATTTTATTTTAAAAAGAGAAAGAAAGACTTAAAAGGAAGCAAGCAAATGAAGAAAATGTAGACAATAACAAGCAGTACAAACTTTCTCTTAAACATTTTTGATAAGCAGTTAAAAACAGCCTATATTAATAATCTCATTGAAATATCTTGGTTATGTGCTACATATATTATTAAATGAGAAACTTATAAGAGAAACCTGGTCCTTCATACATGGGGTGAGTGTTCCTGCCAGCAGGGTTCCCACCACACAGAAAACACATGCTCCAGATTGTCTAAAGGAGAACACAGATAAACCAACTCTACTCAAGCTATTGAAAGTTATGTCAAGGACTTACTTGATTATAAGACTGTAAAACACTGATACTGCAGGTATAAGGCTCATTTTTAAAAGTGTACATTCTACTTTACTTATTTTCTTTCTATGAACTTAATTCTGACCCTAAAACTTTATCTAGATCAAGATAGCAAAAAATATAATCTCAGTTGCTACTGTAGTCTTCTTCCTTACTAGAGCTACAACAGATTCATGGAACCCAGAATATGGGGAGAAGGCACTCTACACATGTCACGAATGCCGATATCTTCATTGTCCTGGAATATTAATAAATCTTTGCTGTGGGTATTCATCCAGAGGGAAAATTCAGGGCTTTAGTCATTGTCCCCCTCCAAGGTCTGGCTATCTCTTTGAAATCTGGCTTTGAAGTGGTATGAGGTCCCCTGTATGACGCCCACAGACCTTTTATCTCTCTCTAAAATAATCTTTATTGAGATATTTTGGTGTAATCTCCTTAATTGGCTGAGGCTTTAGGAAGTACAAAAGCTAAGCCAGTAGACCATTTCTGTCTTTTGCCTTCCTTGAGGTAATGAATCCAGAAAAGTCTATCTACATGAATGTGGGTAGGGGGAGTGTGTGGGAGTAGGAGATGGCAAATATCAGAAGGGAAAAAATCAGTTAATGTTTCAAAAATGCCATCATACTATAGCCAATACATTCAACTGTAAAGATATACCCAGTGTGCCATGTGGTGGAATGAATTCTGGCATTTAGCCCAGAATAGGTTTGGAGGGTTAGAGTGGAGCAGGGAGGGGAGACAAATAAGGAAGGTTTTTATGCAGAGTTACCACAGAAATTATGTCAGAACCACTTGAAGAATTTTAGTACAAGATGAAAATAGCCTCCAGTTGTGGTGGATTTATCATTAGTCATCCCCCTTTCACAGGGTTTTGTCAAAGGCCTTTTGCCAAAATTGTGTTACACTATATTTGAGAATTCCTGTGCCCATGAATGGTGTTCCTGGAGGCTATGTGAATATGTAGAATAGTTACATTATATGAAAATTTCTCTAATCATTATAGGGGAGGACAAAAATCCCTTGAAAAGTTTATAGTTACAAAAACATCAGTGTCCATGACATTCGTTCCATTGCCACAGGACAGCTTTGGGATGCTGTCAGCTGATTTCTCACAGTATTTCAAAGAACTTTAAATTGTAAGACAGTGGCCATTGTGGTCCCATTTGGGTTCAGCAATGATGTTTATTCACTTAAAGACTATAAAGATTCAATTTTCTTAAGGAAGAAAACACTGAAGGTAATGATAAACAGTTAATCAAGCAGGTTCTCACACAAAGCACCTGGACCTATTGGGCTACATAAATCAACCTAGTATGAATGAGAGCTTCTGCATCATGGCTCGGCCCTTTATCAGCTATGTGAACCTCCCTCTTTATGTACTAATGAGAAATAACATGTTATGAGTCTGCTGGGTCCCAAAAGAACTGGAAAGGTACCTGGCAGCTTTTCTGTCAGGCTGTATGCTGATATCTTCAGCCTTCTTCTCACACAGTCTAGGTCCTCCACTTTATGGTTCAACATGTCCACTGGCCTCAAATCTCTATGAATTTTTCTTGGCTTCTGAGAATGACTGACCCAATCTCTCAGTGTACTGAATCCCATTTCCTATGAGAGCAAATCTTGTTGACCAAGGGTCAGTCATGTTTACCATTGCCAGCAGAGCTGCTTCCTGGGAGATAAGTTTACTGATAAAAACACAAGTGTCTGCTCATATTCCTTAACCAAAGCTGTAGATATGGGCAGATTATTTTATAAGAGGATGAAGGCAACAAGGCAGTGACTAGCCACTTTAGTGCTCTATTTATCCATAGTTAGTCCTTGATGTTGCTGGTGTAGATACTGAAGCAATTGTATCATATTTCAGTGCACCCTGACTTTGATTTAGAAATATTAAATAGTTTCTATATCTGATTCTATATGTAGTTCCATATTTACTGATGGGATGAATAGATTATCTTATAAAATTATTTTATGAAGTTCCACAAGGTTTTTAATAACTAAGAAACCCCTTGATGATATCATTGTTGATGGTGTTTGTGCTAGCAAAATTAAGGGGTGGGTGTTCATACACATGCCTGCTCCAAATATAAATCAAGGGCTATTATTTATCATGGGTCCATTTAATTTCTACTTTAACTTATTTTCTTAAAAGCAACAATTACTAAACACTTTTATTGCCTAGTAGAGAAAGGCATTCCAGAACTTGAGGGCTCACCAAAGTGAATGTGGTTTCTGTAAAGTCTAGTAGTTATTGACTCCTATTTCTATAAGTTAAGACATGTCGATTGTATAGGCCACCATTTTCTTTATGCTTTTATTACTGCTATCATTTTTGCATTTCAGAACAAGAGATGTTCTTAGCTAGAAAATGCCAGATGGCATGGCGGCATCATATTCACACTATCCCAGAACAATGCCATTCACAGAAGAGAGCCGATAGCTTATTGACAAAGAAACTCTTGCTGTTTTTACTGAAGTCAAGGTGTCCTACTTGTATCATGAGGATTTTCCTTTTACAATTGTCTTGAGTCTCAAGCTCTCTTTGAAACTTTATTCTAGGCATAAATTTGCCCCCTAAATTCCATCACCAGATGCAGTGCTGCAGTGCCTCGCCTTTGTATGCTTTCTTTTCTTCAGCTTTAGATATCCATCCTCCTCTCCCTCCAAATAACTGTAGCATTCCTTCTATGCATTCTTCAAAAATTATCATTTATTTGGAATTTTAAGCTATCTTTTAAAAAAACATCTACTTCTTATCTTCCCAACCTGCTGAAAAGATTCTTTTGGAGGACAGCTAAATGTTTTGCTTCTACTTTCTTTGTTGGGGCCTTCATGGTGGTTTTAATTAGGCATTTAGTAGGTGCTTAATTAATATTTGTTGATTAAAATGTTGATATTTTGAGGTTTACTGTATCCAGATCAGAAAGTTCAGAAAAGAGTCCTATATTGTACAACAAAGTCAAGAATTAATTAGTAAAGTTTAGCCAAAATCATAGAGAGGACAACTAAGGTATCTTGGGAGTAGATTTCCCCAGAAAAAAAAAAATTTTAATAACTCAATAATTCAGCTACATCACAGAAGGAATGGCCATGATATGCTATTTTATATCTCAATTCAAAGTTTGCTTATAGTGTAGCTCCAATCCAATGATTTCCAATTGTCTATGGATGGATTTGCTACAGTAAGATCACATATGAAATGTCTGATTCCTGTGTCCACCTTTCTGAATCAGAATATTAAAGTGGTATTTGGAAATTTAGAAAACGTCAGAGGTGATACTAATGGTAGTTCTTAAAGTGTGATCCCCAGGCCAGCAGCATCAGCATCCCCCAAGGGCTTGCTGGAAATGTAAATCCTGGTATCCCAGACTACCAATCAGAAACTCTGGGGGTGGCCCAGCAATTGTTCTCTGCTCCCAACGATTAAAAAATATGCTAACATGTGAGAATCACTGTTCTTGGGACTTCTTATGATTATAATTAATATTTCTGGGGACCCTATATAAATAAAAATTGGTCTGATTGTTTAAAAATATGTGACACTGCTCAAAATTTGCCAATTGCTTATTTAACAAATTTTTACTAAGTGACTTCTATATGCCAGGTACTATGTTAGGTGCTGGGGGGAAAAATGGTAAATAAGGCATAATTCCTGCAAAATGGCAAAATGGGTTGTACATAAAGACAAATAATTGTGATTCAGTGTATTCAGTGCTATAAAATGTGTGTGTAAAAAGTAATTTTGTTGTGAGTGATGTAGTCCAGGGAAGACTTTTGAGTTCTGAACACTGAGGATCATATATAATAAAATCGGACAGGTATCTAAATATCTACTTATGACATTATAACTAACTAAATTAACTTGAAGAATGAAACCCTGACCCTCTGAGCTGTTAGTCTCTCTCTCCATGTGAAGACCTGCAGATTACAGCAAGAGAGTAACTGAGTTTGATTAGTCAATATTTACTTAGCCAGAAGTATAACTATGGCTGGCCTTCCCCATATCAAGTACAACTCAAGCATGAGTAAAGGAAGTCACAGAAAATATGAACTTTAGCATTAACTCTATCCACAGGAGAAAGAGGATCTCACTGATTCTATATTCTTGCATGACACTTCTCAAGAGCACTGAATAAAGAGGGAACGAAGACTTGAAATTATGTTTTCCATATTAGTCCCTTCTGAGAATGAAGTATAAGTCTTTTCTTCCTAATGGAAACGTGTGGAAATGAGTAGTTAAGTGCCCTTCACCCAAATCCAAAGGTTTGTAGCCAGATGAGCAGAAGGGAGGGAGCATTTCAGATGGAGAAAATATCACGTGCAAAGGTTATAGGGCCTAAAATAACATGGGGAGTTTGTAGAAGCATAGCGTGGGATTTCGTTGTTTGATTTTTTGGTTTTTCTTTTCAGTTAGGTCAGAAGACAATTTATTTTAAAACTTTGAGAACTTTGGTTTTGTAACTGAAAAACTTGAAAAGATTGACATGATTAATAATAAGAGACTGATAAAGTAAGTAATGATAGGGCCATGCAATGAAATAAAATACACTCATATTGTAGGGCTTTATTTTATTTATATTTTATATTTTTATTTATATTTATATATTATTTATATTTAAATTTTATTTGTTTTGTTGATATAAGAACTAGAAAAATATGGAAAGGCATTCTCCAATGTTAACGATGAGTACCTCTAGAATGTGAAATTGTTGACTATTTTAATTTTCTTTGCTTTGTGATTTTCTTTGTTTCTGTTTTGGCAGTGAGCATGTATTGCTTTTACAATCATGAAAAAAATAACAATAGATTTTAGTTATGAGGTAGAACTTCACACGTGTCTGATGAATGGATGTGTGTGATCCGTTCATTCTGACAGTCTTTATTGTCTGTCTGAAAGATTACATAAACACAAACAACCTAGCTTAAGTATTGGCCATGAAATGGGAACAGCAGATGTGACCTGTGGAGGTTCACTTGCTGAATATACAAACAATTGCAGTCTTTATTACTCATATATTTCTGTCTTCTGTAAACTTGGGGTTTTAAAAAAATTAAGTAGATTCAATTTGAAGATTAACTCTAAACTTTTTATTAAATATTTTGAATTGTTAAAAGCAACATATTTACTTCTCAAATATTTTTTGGTGAGAAAGTGGTTTGAATTCTTTTTTAAACCCCCTTTTATGCATCCATTTACTTTTACATACTTCACAAAAGCTATATTAATGTTTCTTTTCCTTTTTGTTTTGCCAAAAGCAATCTTAAAAGTCTCAAAAAGAATGTTTTCCCTTTCTACTTTGCCTGTGATTATATTTCTGAATTAATTTATCTTTTTTTTTTCAGAAATTTTGGGGATACAGGCAACTTTTCCCATGCTTCTGAAATAACTTTGAATTCTAGACTTCTCTTAATCTAACCATAATCTGTCATGCATTGCTGAGCCCACTGAGGCAAGATTCTTGAGGGTTGAGGGATGAACATGGTCTTACTTAGTACTAGTTTGCATGGTTGATCGTTCATGGCCATGTCACACAGCGTTTCCAGTCAGGATGAAAACACGCAATAGCTGGATGTCCAGCTGCCTATTCATCAATTTGAGAAGTGAGTATGTTTCCATCTAAGTCATTGCATGCAAGGCATGGGGCTGGTTCTGTGCCCATGGTGACTTCCTTCACAGTTTCTTTACCAATTTCCCCCATTTCCCTGTGGTTGGTGACAAAAACAGCTGTCATTGTCATCATATTCTCAGACCTAGCAGAACAAACCAGAAACCATGTGGCAGGTGGGATTATTCCAAGAGAATGGAGGTGAGGACAGAGACCTAGCACAGCAGGCAAGAGACCTGCAGTGGAATTTTGGGTGAACGTGGACAGATCATTTCACCCATTTCTCTGTCTCAATTACCTCCTCTGGAAATAGCCTATTTGTTCTACTTGACATGGAGGTGGTGAAGCTTGAATGAATGCTTTTGGGAAAGTGCTTTGTCATATGGAAAAGACCACCCAAATACTGGCCTGAAAAATAGACTGGTTAGCAAGGGCCATACCTATGATGACACATGGAAACATGTCAGACAATCGGAAGGTGTCATCTCAGAAGTTAGACAGCACAGATGGTAGGTAGGGTCTGGGATATATTTATGAAATTGAATGAGGGGATGAAGGAAAGGCACACACAAAATGTGCTGTGTTTGTTTATTTCAGCTTCATCACAACCCTGTATATATTATGGTCTTATTTCACAGATAAATTAACTGAGATTCAGGCCACTTAAATAACCCATATAAAAAGAGCCAACCAATGACATGACTGTTTATTTAGGGGTCTCTGATTCTGAAGCCATACTCTTCATATAACAGGGAAGCTGTGTATGTGTGCATATGTGTGTGCGTTTAATGCTTGTAAATAGGCAAAGTATTAAATGTGCAAGTTGTATATGATATTGGTAACTGTATCAGAGATTTAAATGAAAAGTTTAATGGAGGCACTTTTTATAGATGTGGAGACAGAGCTGTGGGAGCCAAAAGGGAGAGGCTAGTGTTCAGGGACTCGCAAAGGCAGAAGCAGTTTCCAGCCCCAGGCCTGAATGACTGGGAGAGCTCTAGCCTTGCAAAAGATGCTCCAGCAGGAGCTGTGGCTGTAGACACTGACACATGGCCCCAACACAGGCCTGGCAAGGAAGAGGAGTAAATACCCTGATCCGACCTCTCCCTTTTCCAACCCTCTTATTTCCTGTTAACCCCTCTTACTTATCCAAAAACTAGAACGAGGGGCGGGGAGGGGGCTGGCTGGTGCAACCCATTGAGGACGACACCTTGGGGCCTGGCAGAATGGCCAGGGGAGAAGCAAATGGAGAATAATAGCACAATAATCATCTACAACTACTGACAACTTGGAATCAAATCGGAATTGCAGAGCTATGAAACAAATAGTATGATTTAAAAACATGAGAAGGAACAACAAACTGGACTCAAGAGTACACAATTTCACCAGTGGGGAAAGAGGCGAGCAGTGAAATGAAGAGAATCATCACCATGGCCACACTAAGTACTCTGGGATGATGAAAAGAGGATTGAAAATATTTTCAGCCATTCCTGGGCAGGGTACTATGTAGCAGAGAAAGGATAACTGATATGTTCCAGATTATGGTTTACTCTGGGTCTTTTAGGACACATGCTTTATTTATTTCTGCTTCCTCACTGCCTGCCTCCAACCCCTCTGAAAGTGGAGTTGCCTTATTCTCAATGCACCCATTGTGTCCTTTATGCAGACAGAACTCCCTCACACAAACAGTAAAGGCTAAGGGGTGTTATGCTGAGATTCCACCCTGGATGAATGGATGACTCGAGGCCTGGGATTGTGCCAACACCATTGCAAAGATTAAGCATCGTCTAATACTAATAGGACTCTGCTTGAAATAGATGAGGGTAATATAAACATCCCTGCAGTGTTGGGTACCAGTCTCCTATTGGGTGTAATTATTCAGTGACTTCTGCTGCAATGAGCAGTTGGAAATAGAGTGCCAGATTTGATTAGCAGGTATGTCAATCTCAGTGTGATCATTCTGTATTCTGAACTTCATACTCATTCTATACGAAGTGCACTGGTTGCAAAATTTAAAACAAAAGCATGAAGTGCTGGGTTTTCATTCTGAGTCAAGACCACAGTCTAAATATAGTGGTACCTCCATGGCTTTATAGTGCTCAGATTCATCTAGATGATTTGTTAGGCAATCGTGTTTATTGAGTTCTTGCTGTAGAAACTATGTAGAGAAGTTTGACATGTGTATTAGTTTTCTAGGGCTGCTGTAACATATAACTACAAACCACATGGCTTAAAGCAACAGAAATTTACTCTGTCATAATTCTAGAGGCTATAAATCCAAGATCAAGGTGTTGGCAGGGCCATGCTCCCTCTAATGGTTCTAGGGAAGAAAACTTCCTTGCCTCTTTTGTCTTCTTGCAGCTCCTGACATTCTTTGTCTTGTGAAAGCATCATTCCAATCTTTGCCTCCACCCGCATGTGTGACCATGCATGTCTATATGTTTCTTTGTGTCCAGATCTCCCTCTCCTTTCTATTATAGGGATGCCAGTAGTTGGATTTGGGGCAATGTAAAACCAGGAAGAGTTTTTCTTGAGACCCATAACTAATTATATATGTAAAAACCCTATTTCCAAATGAGGACATATTCTGAGATTCAGACTGGAGGTGAATTTTACAGAGACTGTGTTTAGCATACAACGTGATTTAATTTCGGTCTTACTGTTATGAACTTTAGTGTTCATTATTTCCCCAAATATTCCTTTTTTGTTCTCAATTGTCTTAGAAACTTATGTGCAAAGCATTTCCTGGTGTGTGTGTGTGTGTGTGTGTGTGTGTGTGTGTGTGTGTATTCCCTTTGGAATAAGCTGAGTTCTCCGTCCACCCTTTGTCTTTCCTAAATTGTCTTATTTCATCATGGAATTTTCATCTTCTTGCTTGCACTTTACTTGGTACTGTAAATCTAAATGTACCTTTTTTCTTTTAATGAAAAAAGAAATCTTTCCTACTGTTAATGTTCAGCCTCTATGGTTATGCACCCCCCAGGGACATTCTCAATGGCCCATTTTCATCTAAGGTCAGCAGACAGGTCACCACACCATTAAATTGGAAAAGGAGAACCTTTTTCTTGAGTTCAGAATTGTTTCCATTTGTGGCCTATTGACTTCTTGTATATTTCAGCAGCCTGGCCTGGATAGGTGTGTGTATCCCTCAGGTAAATGGGTTTCCTGCAAATCTGCAAAGTAACCACCATTTCTCACACTCTTAACAGCCCCCAAAACAGACATCAGACTTAGCACTAAATCTCAAAGCATATAGAACATTGAAGTTTTAGTCAAAGCCCTAAAGTAACAATACTATGAAAATAACAGTGCATGTTTCAATTTTTAAATCTAGAGTATTTCTTCCCATTACCACATGCCATTTATAGGTGAAATCCTGGGTCCATTTCAGATGGACTGCAAGCCTGATCTCTCCTCTTGGTTGTTCCTGTTATGAAGAAGAGTAAGAGGAAAATGATAGCCATAGTAATGGCTAAATTTTGCTGAGTACTTTTGATATGCTAACGAGCAGCCTTAAGATTTTCTGAATCACTTATGACAAGCTTGCCAGGCGGCTACAGATTCACAGATGGGGAATTGAAGCTTAGAGGTTAAGTACCTTTGCATATTAATGATTTCTCATAATACTTATTTCTGTACTTTTCTCTTCTCACTCATGTCAGAGTCCCAGTGGGAAACAGTGACTCCCTCAACTTTAGATAATTCCAAGAAGGGTTTATTTTTAAAAGGACTATTGTGGTATGGGAGAGTGAAGAAGAACCATGAAGGATGGTACAGATATTAAGGGTTAAGAGCATCAGAGCTGCTACCAGCCCAAGGCCCCACTGAGGAAGAGTAGAAATGATTACTGAAAACAGCAAGAGAAGAGTTGGGAAGAGGAGACCACCATCAGTGACCTTCAGTCATGGGACAAGCCAACCTGAGGTGACCTTGAAAGGTTAATAAATTGCCTTGACTTCACTTTGCTTTCATGTAAGCTGTAAAAGATTTTTCGGAGTTTCTAGGTGGAATGACCAGCTTGTCCTGGTTTACCCTGGCCTTTCTCAGCTTTAGCGATTTAAGTCTTGTGTCCCAAGAACCATTTCAGTCCCAGGCAAACCAGATCCATTGTTTATCCTGGCTTTATGGCTCTGAACCACGGAATGGTGCTGCCTTGAGTACCATCATAGAGATATGGTGGCTTGCAGAAGCCTGACTTCACCCATTCATCTACTCCATCATTCATTCATTAGCTCAACTATTATTTATGTGCCAGGTTCTCTTCCAGCCACTGGGGAGTCAGTAGTAAACAAGATGGAGTCCCTATCTCATAAAGAATAAGGGAGATAGATAATAAACAAGGGAATAAATAAATATATGATAAACAGTAGCCACCCCCTATCTTCAGTATTGCTTTCTGCAGTTGCAGTTAAATAAACAATTCATGAAATAAACAATTTATAAGTATTTACTTTACCTCTGTTCTAAGTAGTGTGATGAAATCTCCCACCTTCTGCTCTCTTCCTCTGTGTCAGATCATAAATTATCCCTTTGTCCAGCTTCTCCAAGCTGTACACACTTCCCACCTGGTAATCACTTAGTAACCTTCTTGGTTATCAGATTGGTTATCAGAGATAGAGACCACATTCACATAACTTTTATTATAGTATAGTTGAACCTTCAACAATATGGATTTGAACTCCACAGGTCTATTTATACTCAAATGTTTTTTATATAATACTTTATTTTTAATTTTTATTTTTAAATTAGAATTGACATTCAATATTATTTTATATTGGTTTCAGGTGTACGGCTTAGTGTTTAGACATTTATATAATTTGCAAAGCGATCTCCCCAATTAGTCTAGTACTCATCTGACACTATACATAGTTACAATACTATTATAATATTATTGACTATATTCCCTATTCTGTACTTCACATCCCAGTGACTATTTTGTAATTACTAATTTGTACTTTTTATTTCCTTCACCTTTTTCACACACACCCCAATCCCCCTCCCATTTGGCAACCATCGGTTTTCTCTGTATCTATGAGTTTGTTTCTGCTTTGCTTGTTTGTTTATTTTGTTCTTTAGATTCTGCATATAAGTAAGATCGTATGGTATTTGTCTTTCTAGTCTGACTTATTTCATCTAGCATAATTACCTTCTAGGTCCATCCATGTTATGCAAATGGTAAGATTTCATTTTTTTTTTTATGAATGAGTAATATTCCATTGTATATATGTACCACAACTTCTTTATCCAGTCGTCCATTGATGGGCATTTAGGTTGCTTCCATATCTTGGCTGTTGTAATCTGCACTACAGTGAACATAGAGATTCATATATCTTTTTGCTTTCTGTATTTTGGTTTTCTTTAGATAAATACCCAGAAATGCAATTGCTGGGTCAAAAGGTAGTTCTATTTTTAATTTTTGGAGGAGACTCTAATCTGTTTTACATAGTGGCTACATCAATTTACAGTCCCACCAACAATGCACAAAGATTCCCTTTTCTACACATTCTTACCAACACTCGTTGTTTGTTGATTTATTAATGATAGCCATTCTGACAGCTGTGAAGTGATATTGTGGCTTTAATTTGCATTTCCCTGATGATTAGTGATGTTGAGCATCTTTCATATGTCTATTGACCATCTGTATGTTCTCTTTGGAGAAATGCCTGTTCAGGTCCTCTGTTGATTTTTTAAGTAGATTGTTTTATTGTTGCTGAGTTGTATGAGTTCTTTATAAATTTTGGATATTAACCCTTTATCAGATGTATCAATATCTTCCATTCAGGAAGTTGTCTTTTTGTTTTATTGATTGTTTCCTTTGCTGTTCAAAACTTTTTAGTTTCTTCTGTTTCCCTTGACCAAGAAGATATATCAGAAAAATATTACTAAGAGTAATGTCAAAGAGTTTACTGCCCATGTTTTTTTCTAGGAGTTTTATGGTTTTGGGTTTTACAAGTCTCTAATCCATTTTGAGTTTATTCTTGCATATGGTGTAAGAAGCTGTTCCAGTTTTATTTTTTTGCATGTGTTTGTCCAATTTTTCGAACACCTTTTATTGAATAGACTGTCTTTATCCTATTATATATTCTTGCCTCCTTTTTCATAGGTTAAATGATCATATGGGGTGATTTTATTTCCGAACTCTCTATTCTGTTCCTTTGATCTATGTGTCTATTTGTATGCCAGTGCCATGCTGTTTTGATTATTATAACCTTGCATTACAGTTTGTACTAGGTAGTGTGAAAGCTCCAACGTTGTTCTTCTTTCTCAAGATTTCTCTTCCTTATGATTTTTAAAATAACACTTTCTTTTCTCTAGCTTACTTTATTGTAAGAACACAGTATATAATGCATATAACACACAAAATATGTGTTAATAGAATGTTTGTGTTATTGTAAGGCTTCCATTCAACAATAGGCTATTAGTAGTTAAGTTTTGGGGAAGTAAAAAGTTATATGTAGATTTTTGACTATGCCAGGGTCAGTGTCCCTACCCGCCACATTGTTCAAGAGTTAACTGTATATTGTTATAATTCTTCTTTTATCATTAATTATTGTTAATTGCTTACTGTGCATCATTTATAAATTAAATTTTACCATAGGTGTGTACGTACATGAAAAAGCATAGTATATACAGGGTTTGATACTACCCACTGTTTCAGGCATCCACCGGTGATCTTGGAACATATCCCCTGTGGATAAGGGGAAACTACTGTAATTTTAGGCAGTAATAAATACCATGAAGAAGAAAACGAAGTTCTCAGGGTGGAGAATGAAGGCCGTGACTATGTGGACATGCACTCCTTTAGACAGGGTGGTCTCTCTGAAGAGAGATGCCTACAGGCGTATTCCTGAATGAAGTATCGCTTCTTCCAGAACATGAGCAGGTTAGGATTGTGTGTATATGCTCATTTATGCTCCTCCATCTTCTGTGGCTTCCCTTCAGACTTTTACTTTCTCCCTCAAGCCTTCTCTCTTCTCCCCCTGCACTTTTCACCTTTCCTTAAATTCTAAAGATAGAATACTCCTTTGATTTACCCCCGTCAAAATGACAATTCTCTATGAGGGACAATATTTGAAGCTACTACTGGTTATTTATATCTTTGAGCTATCAAATAATTCAGAGGCAGGTATGATTAGAGACTGGAGGCTCTGCTTGGGATCATGGGATGTGATGGTAGATGGAGTGGTAATGGGAAGAAGAGAGAAGAGAAAAGAATTTGGAAGGCCAAGGTCCTGGAAGATAAACTCTTATTTCTAAATTTTACTTCCTAAAAATCCATATCTTTCTCCCCAAAGAGCTCATTGTATCTCCTGGGTCCTGTCTCATCTTCACGAAATCAGAGTCTGGAGACCAGAACGCATTTATAGAAGACCCTCAATGCAGGAATGTAGGCCTGGAGAAGTTAAGGAGTCAGAATGCCTAGCCCAGGAGACTAAAATTACTGATCTATTTGGTAAATATACATTGGACCCTAGATCCATTATTTCTTCCATGCTATATTGTCCAAAGGGATATAGGGAGCCAAGCCGAAGCTCAGAAATTCCCTGAAAATTTGTAGTGTTCGTGTAGAAAATATTTATAACTTGATTCAAAAAGGGAATAAAAAACCCTGTTTTATCTCAAGATTCCTGCTCTTTGTTCAATAGCCAATACAGCATGATCAAACTTTCTTTTTCTCTAAAATTTAAAAGAAGGTAAAAGGTAGTAATTGATGGCTTTTTCTTAGACCACAGGCAATCACTTGTTACCATCCACTAACCACTGCTTTTCCAAGAATATTTTTCTTGTCTGCATTAGGAAGAAATAGATGACAAAGTTAAACTAAAAAGATGTTTGCTGTATTTCAGTCAGAGCAGCCAAACTAAATTTTCCGTATGGCCACATACTTATACATTACATACATTCCTTGTGTTTGCAAGTGGTTTGCATTTATTTATTGTTTGTTGTTTGGTTGGTTGGTTTTCCTTTGCAAACCAGATATATTACAAGAGGGCCTATACTCTGAATAGTTTCTTTAGGGAGTTGTACTTATGGGAAAGTCACAATCCACTGCCTGCAGAATTTGGTAATGCTCTCTCTCTCTCTTTTCCCATTTCTTTGTTTCTATGTCTCTGTCTCTATATATACATACACATACACACACTACACACACATATACACATATATATTCAGTTTATACACAGAGAAGAGAAACTTAAATTTTAAACTGATAGATCTCCTTTGTTCTTATATATTTCCCCCAAATATCATACCATTTACATGATAAAATAATTCACCATAAGGAAAAAATTGAATTTGGCAATTCATTCTCAACTTACTGATGTAAACTGGGGACAACGTGCCAGACTTGATTTGAAGTTTTCAGGTTCTTGTCAGTCTGGGTTATGACTTTAAGACCTCTTTCTAAAGATAAATTGGCAGAATTTCCTGAATATAATTTTTTTAAAGAAAAATCTGTTATTGAATCTCACAGAGCTTCCTTATTTTTCCCAATACCCAATAGTACATTACCTCAGAAGTGGACTCTCAGTTATAATGGCTGTTTCTTTAGATGAATTAAAGAAACTATATGCCTCTTAGTTTCCCAAGAAATGTAGAATCTAATGGATCACAGAGGACCACTTAATCCAGGTGTTTTCAGAAAATTCTTTAGAAAAAAAAAAAACTCACTAGAGATCCTGTACTTTGGGGGTACAATCTAAAATTGTGGAGCTCTCCCTTTAGGTGAGGGGCATGTCAGGTAAGTCTGTCTTTATTCAGTTAGGATTCAGTAGCCTATAATCTGTACAAAGCCAGAAGTCTCCTGTGTCTAAGCTTGTGTTTCTTGTAGTATGAAACATCAGAACTTTCCTGAGTATAGACCAAGCTCCTGAGTATAGACCAAGTTCCTTCCTAGACCTAATGAACTAAAACCTTTGGGTGTAGGGCCAGGGATCTGCATATTTACCAAATTCTACCTTGAGTGTTACGCTCTTCAATCTTGAGAACCTCTGGTTTAAACTGGACCTCCACGGGTGGGAGAATTCAACATACCTTCTTCACCTGAAACCTTGACAAGTGGAAAAAATTAGCCAGGTTGGCTACCATTCTTTATCTTCATATCTAAAGTATAAGGTAGGAGGTAAGCACTCTGCGTGATTGAGAGTCTAAATGACATTAGATTGGAGTGTTTTTGGAATAGTTTAACATATTTATTGAGTAACTTTTCTATAGCAAGCACAGTGCTTGAGCAACAGAGAAATACAGATAAATAGTACATGTGCCTGCTTGTGAGAAACTATTACAAATAATAGGTAGGCAAATAATTTCTGCATAACGTGGAAAATGCAAAGCTGGAGTGCAGAAGAGGAGTTGGAAAAGAAAAGAAAAAGCAGCGTTGCACTACTTTTCAATTTTCTGATCAGAGCACAACTTACAGAGAAGCACATCTATCTTAAGTATGCAGCTCAATGAATTTTCACACATGTATATATTCATTATAACTGCCACCAAGATCAAGATATAGAAGATTTTCAGTACCTCAGAAGGCTTTTTTGTGTGCCCTCACTACCAGTAACTCTCCCCCAAATGTAACCATTATTCTGACCTCTGTCACCAGAGATTAGTTTGGGCATTATTTTTTTTCATTTTATATAAATCGAATCACACATGTGATGTACTGCTTTTGTCTGACTTCATTCACGCAACATTTCTTTCATTCTGTTCTATTTTGCAGTGGTTCTTCATCACTCTGTAGTAGTCCATTGCATAGATATACTGCAATTTATTCTTTCTACCACTGACGGTCAATGTGGATCATTTTCAGTTTGGGGTTATAATGAATAAAGTTGCTATGAATAGTCTTGTGCCTGTCCTTTGGTGGACATAAACACCCACCTCTATTGGATTTACACCTATTGGTGAAATGCTGGGTCAGAGTTCTGTCTTTAGATAAAGCTGCCAATAGTTTTCAAAGGGATTGTACCATTTTTCCACTCTCAGCAGCAGTGTAGAAGGGTCTCAATTGTTACACATTCTTGCCAACATTTGATATTTCAGTCTTTTTAATCTTGGTCATTTATGATTGTGTGCGTGTGTGTATGCATATGTGTGTGTATTCATGAGGTAGGATTTTGCTAGTATTTTAATTATGGTTTTAATTTGTATTTCTGTCACGAGCAATGATGTTGAGTAAATTTTCATATGCTTATTGATCATTTGGGTATCTTGTTTTATGAAGTGCTGTTTCAAATATTTTGCTCATATTTTTAAACTTGATTATATTTTTCTTACTGATTTATAGGAATTTAAAAAGATATTCTAGTTCATAAATTCTTTGTTGGGTATATCTATCAAGATATATCTTTTCCTAGCCTGAGGCTTGCCTTCTCACTCCTTTAATGATATCTTCTAAACGTCTTTATTTTAACAAAGTCTAATTTATTAGCATGCAGTCCTAACCCTTTCCTCACACAATTCCAGCCTCTCTGACTTTTCAGCCCTATACCTGGTGTTAGGGGATGCTTTATTCCTCTTTGTCTGGATGTTTCCATCTGATAAGAGGAAGGAAGGGTAACTCTTTGTTTCGGATCCCATAAATGCAAATTACTTATAGAAATGAACAACATACAATATTTCAATTTAGATTCTCATTTTCTTTAAGCTATCATCAAGACTTGGGTGACTACTCTAAAAATTAGGAGCCAAATCCAGCTCTTTTCAACACTATACAGACCTACCTACAGCCAGACTCATTCCATCTATAATCTTCCTCTTCTCCCTGTAGGACCCCATTTGTGTCTACTTTTCTTGTGTTGCTTTTTGATTTTGCTGCGATCATCGCTGCTTCTCTTCACAGAGACAACCCTCCACCCAGTCACTCTCCAGCACTGTTTCATTGCCTCTGAAGTTGAAATGTACTTCCCCTTCTCATGATTACAGGGAGCTAGAGGTGGCCCAGACTTTCAGCAACCAGTGCTATTGTGGGAGGGTCCAGAACAGAGAGCCTACCTTATTCTTTGAGGTTTTGAGTCTCCTTTACTAAGGAACTTGGATAGAGTTTTCCTGAGACCAGGCTGGGTGACCTTTGAATTCACTACTATGGACTATTCGAAGGAAAATATTTTAGACTAGAAAGATGATTGTGGTGGCCTTCAAATACTTTTCTAAAGTGATTTCCTTCTGAATGCTTCCTACTTACCTACACTGGTATATCAGGTGACTTCCTGGGCTCATGCCATTATTCTGTCTTCACCATAACTGCAAATCACAATCAACACAGTCAGAAAAGATGGGTCACAAAGGCACCAAACGAAACCAGTTTCTGACTCTCCATATTGTCATATTCCCAAAGCTGTTCTTGGTCACTTGTCCTAGAGGGCAGCTGTAAACAAGAACCCTAGATACATCGTTTCTAAGTAAGTATCTCTCTTCAGCATGTTCATGAGGAAATAGGCCTCAGAGTCCTTTCCTTCTTTCCTCTGTAATTTGTAGGAGTAGAATTGTGACAAAGCATTTTTGTTTGAAAGATTAATTTTCTAATGTCAAAGTGGAGTGTTTACCCCATGTATCCTGGTGCTAGCAGCTTCAGGGAGCTCCTGTGCTAAGTAAGGGTTCATTGTTTTGCTCATTCTTTTGGTAATCTAACCGGTGTGTCAGATGTGACAAGAGCACCTGACACCAAGAGAAGGACAGTAATTGCTTTACTGGAGAAGAAAAAATAAAAAAGACTTGTCTGTTTGAAATAGCTTGAATAGCTTGGCCACCTGGAAGCTGTGAAGCTGTACCTTCCAGTTCAGTTCCCTGGATAATTGATGTTTTCTTCTTTTGACATTTAAAAAAATACAGAAACAAGTGTTTTAAAGATAAAATCCTTTGTTATCCACTGTGCAAAGATGGGATTCCCCCACAACACACTTCTTCATCAGAGAAATGATTAAGTCCTAGGAAATATGCCAACCTAACATCTCATACTACCTAGCAACAAGAGCGGAGGGTTGAGTGTTGTGTTGTTTGCTGGTGGCTCTGACTCTTCCACATGAGATGATGTGAAGGTATAAGCAGATTTGGACATCACGGCTTTCCAAATCCCCATAAAATAGATGTCCCTGATTTGGTGACAGACAAAGGGGATGGGAGTTTGGGGGGCTGAGAGAATGAGGTGAAAGGTTAAAGAAGTACAAATTAGTAGCTGACAGATGGTCATGGGGATGGGGAGCATGGCACAGGGAATGCAGTTAGCATTAATATATTGGCTAGGTGGAAAACCAGAAGAGAGAAGGAATAATTAGGGGGATTGTTTTATAAACTATATAAATGTCTAACCAATATACTGTATATTTGAAATTAATAATAAAAAAAGAAATATACTTCACGTGTTAACCTACAAAAAAATGGATATCCCTGACCCAGGAGACTTTTCCATCAGTCTCCTTCGCAGGATTAGTGTTGGGAAGGGGCAAATAACACAGGCATTTTGGATTTTGAAAATCACATTTTGAATATTCTGTTTAATAAAACATAAATTTGACTTTCCCAGTTAATTTTTGCCTCTAATTCTTTCTTTTCCTAATTTTTAATTAATTTATTTTAAGTTCATTTTTAAATTACAGTCGACATGATATTATATTAGTTTCAAGCGTACAACATAGTGATTAGTCATTTATATAATTTAAGAAGTGATCACCCTGATAAGTCTAGTACCCCACCTGGCACAATATATAGTTTTTATAATATTATTGACTGTATACCTGCTGTACTTTACATCCCTATGACTATTTTTATAACTGATTTGTATTTAATCCCCTTCACCTTTTTCATCCATTTCTCCAACCCTCTTCTGTATCTATGAGTTTGTTTCTTTTTGTTTTTTAGTTTATTATTGTTTTTTAGATTCTACATATAAATAATTTCATTGGTATTTGTCTTTCTCTGTCTGACTTATTTCACTTAGCATAATATCCTCTAGGTCCATTCATGTTGTCACAAATGTTAAGATTTCATTCTTTTTTATGGCTGGGGAGAAATGTAATTTGGGGAATTTTGCTTATTGGAACCAAAGTCATTAGGATATTACTTTCTAAGTAACATATTTTGTAAATGAATCACTGTTCAAGAAGACTTTTAAAACAGAAAATTTTAAGAAAAATATTTTAGGTAGTAGTAGTTCCATTTGGGGTTTTGAGTCCATGAATTTGGAGTGGACTCTAAAATTAACCAGAGGGTAATCTCAGGCTAGTGTGAGGGTGAAAGAAAATAAATAAAATGAAAAAGTTCAGAGAACCTCTTGGCTCTCTCCAGCCTTTCAGAGAACTTGGCTCCCTTTCTAGGCCCAAGTCATATATCTACCAGCACTCAAAGTCAGATCATCCCTGCACTTTCAAATGGAACTTGATTTTTCAGAATGCACTCTTTTTATAATACTTCAAGGTGCACTGTCACCATTGGCTTTATAGAAAAGCATATTTACAAGGACTTTGGCTGAAGAATTACTTTCTTCACCGCCTCCCATAGAATCCTACATTTATAAACCCCTTTAACCCAATGCAGATCTTTGCTTTTACCCACCTTTAAAATTTTAAAACATTTAGTTTAGTTTTTTCATCAAAGAACTTAAAAATCTTGTCAATTTGCCCTCCTTTAGTTCAATTATAAAATATATGCAACTAGCACAGCTCATACCTCTCTTAAAATTGAACATGCATCTGATGTTAGCTCTAAAATCTGAAGACCCTTACTCCTCCATCCAAAACCAAATGATCAGCCAAGCAACAGGATCCTGTTTAACCAATTAAGAATTCAAATTCTTTTTATCCAGTAAGTGGAAACCATAGACTGAGGCATCATACTGGTGGCACTGCTATGTGGTGAGCAATCAAGTCTTCACCTCAAATCATCAGGTTAACTGTGGTTTCCACAGCTTACAAGTTTTGATGATATTGTTTTTCTAGTAATGAGCTGTGTAGTTCCTGCAATTGCTGCCAAGGGGCCTGGCATTATAAGCATTAGTCCCACCTCTCTGTGGACACAAACACAATGATTGAATTCTGTACTATAAACCCTTTATCTGCATACAGCCAGTGGGTCCTGTGGTTCTAGAGGCCCAAAGGGAGGAGTGGCTATATCCTTAGCAATTGTAGAAAACTGGCTACATTCATATTCTGTCCACATATAGGTGCTTTACTTTTCCTCTCTATCTCTGGGGCTTCCAGGTCTCTGTTCCAGGGAGCATGAAGTTTCAGGACGCGGTGTAGTCATTTTCTCCTCAGAATGTTTTTTTTCCAACCTCCTTCCAATTTGGGTTAGGTACCTCCCCTCATCCAGTATGTGCATATTTTAATTATTGGTTTATGTCTTTGCCTCTCTCAAAAGACTGAGAGCTCAGTGTCTATAATACTTGATTCAGTGCCTATCATATAAAGGCCCTCCAAAATTTTTGTTAAATGAAAGAATACAAGCTTGTCAAAAGTTTCATCCCAGTGACACGTGGCTCTAATAAGCCTTCTCCTGACAGGATTAGCTCTTTTCTTGAAGTGGGATTTGCACTTGTCCATGAAGGCTGGCTCAGATTTTTTCTCCACTGGTGCCCTGAAGTGCTGATGTAATACCTTGAGCAGAATCATCTGAGAGTCCATTTGAGAAACAGCTATTCTGCTCCTGGTTCCCAGTGGCTGACTGCACCATCAGGCAATGGCCAGAGTTATAACTTTACCTGTCCTGACTGTGAGGACACAACAGGCTTCTGTTCTCTGGGTCATTAAGAGGGTGTGAATAAGCATACACCTGAAGAACACACACTATTCAGTAACCAGTCCTAGAAGTCAAAATATTAGGAATGTTTGTTTTACACTCAGTGATAAACTTCAGAGCATCCATGGTGGAGGCAATCTGATTAGCTCAATAGGTCCCAAATTTTAAGCTCTGTGTCCTAAATCAGAGCTACAAAACCATTCTGGTTGCTAACAGATGCTAACTATATGGTTATAAACACAAATAGAAGTCTTTGTATTTAAAGAATTTGGAGTGAGGGGCTTATTTTACAAAGGTTTGAGTATAGATGAAAATTTCCCTGATTCCCTGATCTGAAGGGCAGTTTGTCCTTTAAATCAACTAGGTTCTCATTTCAGCAACCATCCAGAGGGAAAGTTATTTCTTTGGTCATCGATTTAGGTCAATCTAATTTCTGTTGGTTTGATCCTCAGCCTAATGATTTTTTATCTCTTTTGAGAGTCCATCATCTATAGCTGAAAAAGGAAAGCTTGATCAACAGCCTCGTAGAGTCAATGATACTGTTTCCAGATTCCCAGTGGGATTTTTAGGAAATAAAGAAGAAAAGAGCTTGAAACTCTTTCCTTAGGAAGACATTAATTTTCTGTTCAAGCCATTTATTTTATTTCTCTGTACATCCACTTTTCCATTTGTTTATGCCATGTGTTTATTTAGCTCTGATGTCTACCTATTCATTGATTGGATGTTTGTGTAGTGTGTACCAATGCAAAACTTGGAATTTAGTAGATTAGAAAACAAACAAACAAAAAAATCCACTGTTTCGGAATTGAATAAATGTTACATCTTCCTTTCTTGAATTTTAGAAGATCTTTGATATAAAGGCCAGGACTGGAACTTTTCATCCTTCTCTTTTCTCTCTCAGTTCTTCCACAAGAATGCTGCTTACATTATTATTAATATTAGTTTGCATTTTAGATATTCATATTTTCTTTTTACCAATTACAAAATAATTTATGCTTATCTTAGAAGTTGTAAAATCCAGAAAGGTACATCAAAGGATAAAAACAAATATTCAGTTCTTCTAAAAGAGCTGCTATGAAAATTTTAATGTAATTTTTCTCTTTTCTGTTTAAAAATCTAGCCAAGAATATATTATATAGACCACCCTACATCTCCATTTTCATTTAAAATTATGACAAATACTTCTTGCTGTTATAAACTATTCACATTATTTTATGAAGAGATACTATTTCATTATGCAGGTATATCGTTATTTGCTTAAGTAATCTCCTTTTGTTTAAATTTATCTATTTTCCTTGTTATTGTAAGAAAGTAGTCATAAACATCTTGTAATAGAGATTTTATATAGATTGGATTTTTTTAAAGGAAGAATTTTCCAAAATGTAATTACTGGGTCAGACATGTAATGGATATTCTTGAGACTAACACATAGTGCCAAATTATGTTCCAAAAAAGGTTTCATCAATCTACACGTTTTTTTAGCAATGTATCAGAATATCTAGTGTAGCTATGTAAGTTCTTTTTAAAATTTTTAAAAATTTATTTTGGTAAGAACACAACTTTAGATCTACCCTCAACATATATTTTGGGATACAATACAGTATTGCTAACTATAGGCACACTATTGTACAGCAGATCTCCAGAACTTATTCACCTTCTGTAAATGAACCTTTATGCCTATTGCTTAGCAACTGCTCATGTTCTTCTCTCCTGCAGCATCTGGTAATTCCTATTCTTCTGTATGACTTTGACAATTTTAGATACCTCATATAAATGAACTCATGCAGTATTTATATTTCTGTGACTGGCTTATTTCATTTGGCATAATGTCTTCAAGTTTCATCTATATTCTTGCATCTTGCAGGATTTCTTTATTTTTTAAGGTTGAATAATATTCCATTGTATATATACACCACATTTTCTTAATTAATTAATTCATAAATGGACATTTAGGAGGGTTTTTTTTTGTTTTTTTTTGTTTGTTTTTTTTTGTTTTTTTGTTTGTTTGTTTTTTTGCATCTTGGCTATTGTAAATAGTATTGCTGAATATTGAGGTATTAATATCTCTTCAAGATCTTGATTTTTCATGATCATCTTAGAAGATCTTTGGTGTATAGGCCAGGACTGGATCTTATCATCCTTTTCTTTTCCCTCTCAGTCCTTGCACAAGAATAAGTGTTTGACAAAATACGATACCCTCTCATGATAAAAATGCTCAACAAACTAGGTATAAAAGGAACTTACTTCAACATAATAAAAGCAATGTATGACACAATTACAACTACATCATATTCAATGATGAAAAACTGAAAACTTTTTCTCTAAGATCAGGAGTAAGGCAAGAATGCCCACATTTACCACTTCTATTCAACATAGTACTGGAAAGCCTAGCCAGAGCATTTAGGCAATAAAAAGGTATCCAAATCAGAAGAAAAGAAATAAAATTATCTCTCTTTGCAGATGATATGATCTTATATATAAGAAACTCTAAAGATGCCACATAAAATATGTTATAATTAATTAACAAATTTAATAAAGTTGCAGGATACAAAATAAACATAAAAAATCAGTTGCATTTCTATACACTAAACAAAGAACTATGAGAAGTGGAAATGAAGAAAATAATTCCATTTACAATAGCATTTAAAAAAATACTTAACCAAGAAGGCGAAAAACTTGTACATCGTAAACTATAAAATATTGATGAAAGAAATTAAAGGCATAAAGAAATAAAAAGACATTTTGTGTTCATTGATTGAAGGAATTAACATTGTGAAAATGTCCATACTACTCAAAGCAATTAAATGCAATACCTATCAAAATTCTAATGGCATTTTTTATAGAAATAGAAAAAATATTCTAAAATTCATATGGAAACAAAGACCCCAAATAGCCAAAATGGTCCTAAGAAAGAAAAACAAAGTTGGAGGCATCACACTTCCTGATTTCAAAAATTATTACAAAACTACATAACAATATGTAATCAAAACAGTTCTGGTACTGGCATGAAAACAGACATATAGACCAATGAAAGAAAATAAAGAGCCTAGAAATAAACCCATGCATATAAGGTCGACTGATTTTCAATAAGGATCCCAAATATATACTTGGGAAAAGAACAGACTCTTTAACAAATGATATAGGAAAATTGGATACCCACATGCAAAAGAATGAAATTGGACTCTATTTTATACTATACACAAAAAAATCAAATGGATTAAAAGTGGACTGAAGATGGTTTAAAACTTAAATGTAAAACATACAACTATAAAACTACAAGAAGAAAGTATAGGGGAAAAGCTTCATAACATTAGTTTTGGCAATGGTTTCATGAATATGGAATTGAAAGCAAATGTAACAAGAACAAAAATAGACAAGTTGACTACATCAAACTAACAAATTTCTGTACAGCAGAGGAAACAATCAACAGAGTGAAAAGGCAACCTATGAAATAAAAAAAATGTCCAAACCATATATTAGATAAGGGTTAATTTTCAAAACATATAAGAACTGCTACAACTCAACAGCAAAAACCAGAAAAGCAAAAACAAAAACAAACTATACCTTAATTTAAAAATGAGCTAAAAATTTGAAGAGACTTTTTTTTTTTAAAAAAAAGAAGACATTAAATGGCCAACAAGTACATGGAGAGATGCTCAGCATCACTAATCATCAGAAAAATACAAATAAAAACCACAGTAAGGTATTGCTTTACACCTAGCAAAATAACTTTTACAAAAAAAGACAAAAAGAGTTGGTGAGGATGTGGAGTTACTGGAACACTTGTACACTGTTAGTGGGAATGTAAAATGGTGCAGTGTTATGGAGAACAGTATAGTTTCCTCAAAAAAACTAAAAATAGACTTACCATATGATCCAGTAATCCTACTTCTGGGTATATATCCAAAAGAATTCTGTAAGTTCTTAAGAAGTAGGATGGATGGTTAATACACAGCCTCCAGAACCAGATTGCCTTGATTCAAGTATTGGCTTTGACACTGTGTGGCTTTAGAGGCGAGACCTTAACCTCTCTGTGCCTTCATTCTCCATTTGGAGAATGGGGATAAAAATAGTACCTGCCCATACTGAGAATTAAATCTGTTGGTATATGTAAAGAGATTACAGTATGTCTGGCAGATAGTAAGTACTATTTTAGAATTAGCTATTATCAACTTAGCAACTATCACAGGTAAGGCTGAGGTGAAAGGTTACCAATTAAAATCAAACAGTGCTCCATATCAGAGCATGGTGAGTTGAATAGTGTCTCTCAAAGATGTATAGCAACCTGGGACCTCAGAATGTGATCTTTTTGGAAATAGAGTCTTTGTAAATGTAATCAAGTTAAGATGAGGCCTTATTGTATTTGGGTGGAGGCTAATCCAATAACTGATGTCCTTATAAGAAGAAAAAAGCACACATAGAGACATAGAAGAGAAGATCATACGAAGACTGAGGTAGAGATTGGAGTTATGCTTCTGAAACCCAAAGAATACCTGGGCCCACCAGGTGATAAAAGAGATAAGGAAGGATTCTTTTTAGAGACTTCAGTGGGGGTGTGGTCCTGCTGACAGCTTGGTTTCAGATATCTATCCTCCAGAACTGGGAAATAATAAATTTCTGTAGTTTTAAAGAAGCCAAAATTTATTATGGCAGCCCTAGGACACTAATGCACAGGGTAAACTCAAATATCCCATCATCCATTAGGGAGTATACTTAGTTATTTACATGAAATCAGCATGTCATAGCCAACCAGAATTGGTATTATTTAAGGTTACTAGCCCTACTAGGTACCTTAAACAGAATTTCAGGCAGAGTCATATTCCTGGGTGACTTGTGATGTCAGTGAGCCGACAGAGACCCAGGACACCTGCCCCCCACCCCTATGGGCTTCTTGATGGATTTTTGCTCTAATCGGCCATTGATAACACAGGCTTATTTCCACGTCCATTCTGCTGCTAGAATGTAATGATGATTGATTCACATAGCAAATGGCCTAAAGTGGCCCTTACAGTCTTATTATTGCAGATACAATTACCACCAGGCTGAGCTTGCTACTACAGTGTCTGATAATGGACTCTAATTTGCCAGTGGGATTTGTACCCAGACAGAGATCCATTTCTAAACTAGAGAGTAATTCATAAATATTTTTCACTCCACTAATGGGGGAAGGCCAGATCTAATAGCATATTGAAAGTCAGTTCTATCTAGAGGCCACTGAGGGAGGCTGTGGGCTAAGGCCTGGGGCAAGCAGCTCACCAATCCAGACTGCTCATTTTGCAGAAAAGCCTGCTGAGACCTAGATAGATAATGTGACTTATCCAAGATCACACAGTTAGTTCTTTATGTTCTCTAACACTTGCCTCCTTTTGCTCCCTGAGTTGGGGAGTAGGAAAGAGAAAGGTGTTCCCAGCAGCATTTTGGACTTGAGCCAACTTGACTTCTGTTTATTTGAAGTAATGTTAAGAATTCTTTTTTTTTTCATGGCATATTTTTTGTTTCTATTGTATAATAATGTTGGAAGCTCCTGGATGAGAATTAGGAAAATAAAGAAAAAAATTTTAAAAGATGTTAACCATAATTCTTTTACAAAGAGATGACTACAAATTTGCATGTTTTATTATAATTTTTAATGTATGTGTATAGATTTTTTATTTTGGACAAATTGAGATTATATTACATATATAGTCTTTTTCTTCCAAATCGATAGGGGGCTTTTATTGCATCTTATAAAAATCACAAATAGGTCTTAGGAATCACTGGCATCTTTTTCTTTCTGAAGCTGGACAATCCTTAGATCTTATTCATCAGCCTGCTAAATTTTTTCTTTTTTTCAGAGACAGATACCATCCACATTTTTTCTCTTATCCTTGTTTTTAACTGTTGTGGTTTGCTGAATCAAAGCAGCTGAATCTGAGACAAGTTCAATGTCATTTCCTTCAATAATTAACTCATTTCTCTGGGCTTGAGATACAAGCAATGCCTAGTCTGATCTGAACCCTATGATATATTTTTCACCCAAGAAACTTCAGATATCAAGAGAAGACCAGTTCTCTTGAATAATGATATTGATGAAGAAGTGAGCATTCACAGACCTCATCTCATAGCAGAAGCTCATGTAGTTTTTATGTTGTGTGTTTTTCTGTTTATTATAGGTTTCGTATTTTCTCATATCATTAAATGTCATATCTTCAAAAACGATTGTCTGATACTAAACTATGCAGATTAAAAAGGTACTAAATTTTTTTGTATTAGACATTTAAGTTTGTATTCCAATTTTTGTAATTATAAATAACTCTTGTGTTATAACTTGTGCATACAAGTTTAACATTACCTCTGATTTTTAATAATAAATATTTATAAGTAGAACTTTGGGTCAAAGAGCATGAATATTTTTAAGAGTCTTAAATAATACATATTATTAAACTATATGGCTTTCATCAGAGTAAACATTGAAATTTGGACTTGTAATCAGAAAATCTGGGTTTGAATCTCAAGTTCATCACTTATGAGCTAGATGATCACAGGCAAATTCTTTTGTTTCCTGATCTAATGTGTAAAATAAGAACAATAATTACCTTATGAGGTTATTATGGGAATAAAATAAAATAAATATTAAAGTGCTTAGCATGACTAATACTTAGCAGATTCTCAACAAATATTTATTGTTATAGTTTTGAATTTTTGCCACCAGTGATAAGCCAAGAACGAGAATTTTCTAGTGAAAGACCAAAAATTTTTATTTTTTAAATATGTGGCTATTGGTGTGTGGAGATAGTAAGATACTTCTGCCTGCAAATTTATTAGTAAGTTCAAAGGAAATCCAAAGCAAGCTGTTCTCAGTGCTAGTCTGATGAAGATGAAAACGTCCAGCTCAAAGGACTAAGTAAGATCTGGCATTTTGATGATGTCAATCTCCTCCTATAGAGAATATTTTAGTAGATCACACTGCTGTCAGAAAATTAGAATTTACCTAATGCATACTATAGAGGAGTTTGGCTTCAAGCTTCCTCGGGGGGAAGAAGAGGAGAGAATGGTTGTGTATGAGTCAAGGGAATAAAGCTCTGACTCTAGATCCTTCCCCAAATTCTCAGGTTCCCAAAGACCACAAATAAGATCATGCTGAAGAAACTTGGAGGAAGTGAACTAAAATCAAACAAATGCAGGCTTTGAGTCAGCTGGACTTGGGTGTAAATCTAACCTTTGATATTCCCTAGCTATTTGACCTTGAACAAGTCACTTGACCTTGACCTCCCTGGGTCTATTTCTTGTTCTGTAAAAGGATGTTAACTGTGGCCTACTTAGCAAGATTTTTATCAGGCCAAAAGAAAATGATTATAAGATAGAAAGTAGCCAGTTAGTAGCAACCATTATTACTATTATCATGTAGTGTCGGACAACCTAATACCTTACCTTATCTTAATATTTTCATTCATAAAAGGAGAAAATAATAATAGTTATACTTCACTTGCGATATTGTGATGAGGATTATTGAGAAAAATACATGTAAGAGTATTGAATAATCTGTGCAGCACTATAAAAAAGTCAGGTAGGAACACCTGAATAAAAGTGACATAACATGGAGGCAAAGTTAGCATGACCTTAGAGGAAATGTCTGTCCCATTTTGTCCTCTGAACATTCCCATTGTAGAAGGCACATTGATTTAGTTAAAATCTTTGGACCCTTTTAAAAGAAGACTCACTCAAGGAGAAACAATTCTTTAGCATTGCAAATTTGTGAATAAATTTCAAATCTTTTCTTGAGAGTTTCGTCAGTAGAGAATAAGAAGGCTGTTGGAATTTGGCAGCTGAGACTAAAGGAAAAGCCTTACCTCATCATTGTTTGGCAAAGAAACTCACATTTCTCTTGTGGAGTCAATAGAATTATCATATGCTGTTTGATATAGTACTCTCTTCTTATCCACAAGGGATATATTCCAAGACCCCCAGTGGATGCCTGAGACTGTGGATAGTACTGAACCGTGTGTGTGTGTGTGTGTGTGTGTGTGTGTATTCATATACATACATATATTTTCACTAAAAAGAAGCACTTTATGGCTTCTCTTTGGCATATCCTAATCACCAGCATCACTGCTCTTATGTTTTGGGGTCATTATTCAGTAAAATAAGGATTACTTGAACACAAGCATTGTGATACCACAGAAGGTGATCTGTTAACTGAAATAACTTTTGAGTGACTAATGGGTGGGGAGATGCTGAGCAAAGGGATGGTTCACAGACCAGGTGGAACAGAGTGGGCCAGCTCAAAATTTCATTAGGCTACTCAGAACGGTACACAATTTAAAACTTATGAATTGTTTATTTCTGGAATTTTCCATTTAATATTATTGGGCTGCAGTTGACCATAGGTAACTGAAACCACGAAAAGCAAAACCATGGATAAGGGGGGACTACTGTATCTGTACACTGAACAGCTGAATGTGAATCAGCAATATTGTGCAACTTTTAGAAAAACCAAGGAGTGACCAAGGAAGGACTAATAGGATTTTAGCAATCCAAGAGAGACTCTCATTATTTCCAAATTAGCCAGAACTTACCAGAATGTTCTGTTGTCCTCTGGTCATTGCATGAATGTGTCATAGAGATTGTACAGAGTCCAGGAAATGAAGGTGGGAACGAAATTTGAGAAAAAACCTCATAAGGAATGAGCCAAGGATTTGAGCAACTAAACTAAAAGAAGGGAGGTCAATGTTATGTTTTGTGGTATTAAAAATGCATCTATGATGATAAAATTGGCCCCGTCTCCCCTAAGGAAAATACAAAAAGAAAAGAGTTGAACTGCAACACATGATATTAAGGTTAGATTTCAAAGAAGAGCTTACCGAGTGACTTCAGTACTATTGGATTAGCTCTTAGGAGAAGAAAATAAGTTGACTGCAAGAGTAAGTATAGCATGGCAATATTAATGTTGCATAATATGAATGTTACTTGTGGAGCTATTGTGTAAATAACTGTGAAATTCCTTCCACAGAAGGTCTTTAAAATGAGATAATTGCTGTGGAGTGAAGGGCCAAGAGTAAAATTAACTTTTCCCTTGGGTTCTATCCCAGGCCTCTAAATTGAATACCAACATGTTTTTGTGGGTCCCCAAGGTTTTGAAACTGTGTGTTTCATGGCTCTGCTAATCATTCTTAGTTTTGATCTTGAGGGTTTCCACCAGACAACAAGTTATTTCAATCATGGTATTCACTTGGTAAGCTCTTTATTCTTTTGTGGGGATGGGGAAGGTGGGCATCTAGCCATGGCCATGAAAAAAAAATGCATATGTATTTCTCTAGAGCTCTCCACAAGAATGTAACATTGGTCCTGAAGGCCAAATCACATCTTCTATGTGTTTTCGCTACTCATACACCATGTTGCCTAGATAGCATTAGTTAGCTGTATCAGGAGCAGTGATATTTGGGGCCACAGACTTGAGGCTGGTCTGACTGAAATGCCCTGAGTTGCAAGTGCTGGAAATAAAATCTGACGCAAGCAGAAAATATGATTCAATTATCTTATTTCTAAGACAAATTAGGGTCTGTGCTTGATAGAGTTGAGGGTGGCACAGAGGCCAGTTGGAAAATTAGAAAACAGCAATGCTCTCCACAGTGAATGAAGAGCAAATATGTGTCAACTATGAAATTATAGCCAGATGAGAGGGAGTGTGAGGCTGAGGATGAATCAGATCAATAGAGACAAACTAAATCAAAGGCCATCCATCACCCTCTGAGCCACGTGGGAAAAGGGTCTTAATATTAAGGAGACTGTGAACAAACAGCCTGATGTTTGAAGGAGAGGAGGAGAAACCCTGATGACTCGTGGGCAGGACCTTGATGACGATGTTGCTTGGGTGTCTGAAGTGAGTGATTCACCAGGGAGTTACAGTTGTTTACAGCTGACCCATGTATTAAATATTCATCACCCAAACTCTCTTGGGTGTGTAGTGATTTGTGCCTGTCCCCTCAAGCAAAGCATAAGCTTTTCTGTTTGATTAGAGGAGAAGTAAAAAAAAAATAAGAAAACACATTTTTTTCTTCTCCTAAATTCCAAATGTGTACTTTGGTACTTTAAGATTATTCACAGGGCTTGAGTAAGTAAGTAAAAACAAAAATAAAACAAAACAAAACACCCAAACTTCTGTTCTTTTGAAGTCATCTTTTTCAGAGTGCACGTGTAGGAAGGGATGAGAGTGTAGGACAAGTTAGAAGTAATTTCTGTTGAATGGGCTGAATTTCCCAGAGTTGTATGATCACTCTGAACTTTACCTACACGGAAGCATCTACAGAGGTGCTTGAATCATTTGATAACTGATTTATTTGTTAGGTTCACCTGTGAACATTATGTTTATTAATGGATGAGAAATGCAATAGTATTATAGGATGCTCATAATATATTGTCAGAGTTGATGATTGCTTTTTTGAGTTGATCTGGACAATACAAAGAAAAGCCTGCATTCTATACCTTAAATATTTGTCACTGCTGAACGCTTTCATTTGAGCTAGTTTATTAGGTCTTTTTCAATAATTTGTCAATGATAATATAATATTATCTGTATATGACTTTGAAGTTTGTAATTTTTCACCTTCCTGTAAGCTAGAAATTAGTATCTCCAAGAGTCTCAGAATGTTCAACCGATTTGCTTAAATTCACATAGCTAGGGAATGGTAGAGGTGGGGTTTTTAATGGAGACTTTCTTAATTCTAAGTTACTTGTTCTTTATTCTAAACACTTCTTAACTATGAGGAAATGTTGAAAGAGGCAAAGGAAGGATGATAAATCAGCAGGTGTTGTGGGACACAGCTCACAAGGAGTAGAAGTGGGGGGGATTGAAAAGCAGATTTTGTCTCTTTAACCATTTTTGCCCTCACCAAGCATTGCACAACAAGCTGGTTACATATCCTTGTTGCTTTGAAAGAGAAAGCTTTTGCAGGGTTCACTTACTGTATGATTTTGCTGAGCATATACTTCATGCCAAATGCTGATTTCCCTGAGGATAGATTGGGGAGGAAGACAGATAAAATCCCTGCCCTCATGGAGCTTTGGTCTTAGAGAGGTAAAAGAGGCCAGGGTCACTAACCCTTATGGCTTAACTGCTTATGGCTGATTTTGGTCTACGGGTTTTTGTGTTTTGTTTTGTTTTGTTTTGTTTTGTTTTGTTTTACTAAATAATGTCAAGATTGAATAGCAAAGTTGCTACAATATAACTTTGAATTCTTTGTTTTTCACTCAATTTTATTTATAGTAAAATATGTCATAATAATAACAACTTATTGGTTGCTCGCAAAAATTAAGTAAGATAACGTTGATGGTGCATCCAACACAGTGCCTAAAGTACAGTGAGTATTCAGTAACTATCTAGTGCTGTTATTACCATTATTACTTTGATGTATGTTGCTTAGCACAGCAGCAGCAGGCTTCCCCCAAGAGAAAATGCAAAGATATGTGATAAAAAGCAAATGATGTTAAGTTCAGCTGCTGAAGTATCTAATACAAAGACCAACAAAGAATACTCCTCCTGGTGTGTCATCACATCTGGGTGCATCAGAGACAGCTAAAATCTTTGTTGTGATATAGGCTCATCAGCTGTGTCAGAGGAAGCAAAATACCCCAGAGTGACGCTGCTGTGGGTCCACTTAATATTCAGAAAAGTTTTGTTAGAATGCGTATTGTATGCTCAGCAATGTGCTGGTTGTTGGAGGTTAAAAATGACTAGAGCAGTTTTCTTGCCCTCAGTTATGCAGCTATGAAGTATCTCCTAGTTACTTCTTTTAAATAAATGTGCAAAACAAAGAAGATTATCCAGTGAATGCCTGAAGATCAATTGCCTAGCAATAGGCTTATCAGAACCCAGGGCTCTCTGTTCTCCAACAGCAGAGCTTGTGCCTAAACTCGACTTCCTGGAGGACTGTGCTCCCTCCCTGCCTATGCAGCAGCCTGAATCCAACATCTTACAAGGTCTCCAAGTGCATCAGTTGAAGCGCTCAGATAGCTTCCTTCCAGCTGGAACTTGCAGGTGGATGGCCTGGTGCCAAAGGCCTGTCGATTTTTCCTCACACTCAAGGCTGTTTTGAGCTCTACCTCCCTATAAGAAGGTGGTAAGGCAGTGTCCCTTCCCTAGAGCACAGACGTGGAGTGTGTCCAGCAGCATCACCTCACCCTAGCACAGCTTTTCCTGGGATAGTGAGAGAGTAGAAACTACGTGCCTCTTCTTGCTGATCTTGGGACCTACATTCTCCCCACAAAGCCCGTTCATGAATCCTGGTGGTATTTTCTTTTACTCATTCCTCCATTACTTTTCACTAGATAAAATTTGTGTTAGTGAAAGTCAAAGTGAATATTAAAAAGTATGTGAACTTGGGATAAGAAGCTTTTATATGTGAACTTGGGATAAGAAGCTTTTAAAATTCCCTAACGTTCTAAGTTAGCAGCTCCTGATACCGTAGAATCGAAAATAGTTTTCTGATAATCATAAGAAAGTAGTAAACTCAGGGAAAGAAAGTAACTTCCTGGTGCTACTTTCAGCTTCAATAAATGCAGGGTTGGCACTTTCGAAACACTGTTGTAGTCTGTGACTGTGTATCATTCTTAGGCAAGGTTGCCTGCTTCTTATACTATTTGCATTGAATTTGTTTTGTTTTCCCACTCTGGAGTCTTACGAAAAATCTCATGGGTAGATTTTTATTACTCTCAAATGCTGCCATGAATGCATGTTTGATTCTCTTAGGCACCCCATGGCCAACATCTATGCCATACTTATTTTGTATCTCTTAAGAGTAAATGTTTAATAACTAAATATTTTTTTTAACTGTACTTTTATGATTAGGATAAAAAGACCTTCTTTAGATATGTTCAGACTAATAGGTTAGAGCAGGGTGAAAAAAAATAAGTAAAGCCAAGAACTAGTTTTGTTTGTTTGCTTGTTTGTTTGTTTGTTTACCCACTGCTTCTCAAAGCTAATTTGTTAAAATTATAAATATGAAGTATTAGCAATTTTGTGGTTCTTGGTATTTTTAGAGAGGCAACAAAGTTTCTGTTTTTTGGTTGCTGTCTCCATGCCTCAGCCTCTTTGTGTTTTTTCGGGAGGCTTTAATTTGGAGGAGCTGTAAATATGCCTTGTCTGTAAATTTTATGATAAGGGCTTTTTAATATACTCACTCTTCCTACTGGATTTTTATTAGGAACAAGGATTAATGAAAAAAGGAAAGATTTATGACTATTTTTCTCTTATCAAGTTTGTGTGAGTACAAGTAGGGAGAAATATCTATGATCTCTGGCTAGTGTCCATTAGCCTTTCAAAGTATGTTTGAAACTTTCAGGTTTTTCTTTGGTTAAGAAGACAGACTCATCAAATATTTTCACATGATAATACCTCTAACTGAAACAGAAAGCTACCACTAAATAAACAAATAGTCTAGAAATAGAATTGTACCACAGAGCACTTAACCAGCATCGTTTTAGAAATGAATGTTTTAACTACAGTGAAACAATCAACTTATTGAAACTTAAGGACTTCAAATGACATTTTGGAATCAAATATGACTTGGTTAGTTACCCAGGGATTTTTTTCCCTCCTTGAATAAGTTTCATTGAACTGAAACAAAATTTCCAAACATTTTGATTGTCTTTTTTGCATCAGCTAGTTTTTGGTATCTAAACCATTGTGTAGATTCATCAGCAGTTCATGGTAAGAAAAGTGTTGAACTGCTGAGATAGCAGAAGGGAAAGAAAGAGAAGGAGGAGAAAAATTGAAAGGGAAGGAGAGAGGAAAGGGAGATAGGGAAGAGAGAGTTGGTAAGAGAGGGACACTAGTTGGAGGGATAAAAGAATACAGGGGAAGGACAGGAGAGAAAGGCTAGTCAGGGAAAATTTCACTAAACCTGCACGAACAGGGCAATTACATTAAACTATCTCTGAGGAGTGGCTTAGGGCTGTTTTTTTGTTGTTGTTGTTAGAAAGATGAGCACAGATGGCCTGTATTTTTGTGGACAGAGGTTAGACTTCCTTCCTGAGCAACCCATAGGCAGATTTTGCAGGCAATGGCTCCCTCTGTAGCAGATGCTGTCACTGCTCCATCCATATCTCTTTGGTTCCTTTGCCATTTTCTCGCACAAGTGACCCCATGAGCTTTTGCTCCTGACAGCTAGCATGGGTGTCTGAAGACCATTGCTGTGCTCAGGGTGTGAGGACACTTTCAACTTTGCTTCATCTGCACACTCTGAAAGCTGGAAATGCCTGAGAACTTACACTTCTCCTCCAACCCCAAGGCAGCCCTTGATGGTGACTGATGTATACAGCAATATCAGTACTCCAACTCTCTGGCTCCTGAACTCTGAGATGTGGTTGGTTGCATTGTCTCTACAGCAGAACTGAGTCAAATTTACCCTCTGTGGCACATCTTCCTTCCACTTTTTCCACTTCCCCATACACTCCCTAATAAACCTTATTGAATTTCATCTTAGGGTCTGTTTCTGGGATCTTGGCCCGAGACAGCACTCAATTACCTAAAAATCCAGATTATTCCAAGACCATTGAGGAGTTGTTTCATTGTTTGATCCTCAGGGGTGACCCAGCAGTATGAAAGATTTACCCTATGTGTGGATCTATACTTAACAGTTAAAGAAGACATTCCCCTAATATACAGTCTCCCTCTGCCCACACTTTTCTCTTGAAGCACTTGGCTTCTTCTGGAACATGTGAGCATCTGTCCTGACACAGATGAACTCCATCCTTGGAGACTCTGCTCTCACAGCCTCCCTCCTCCTCCCAGGCTCTGTCGTGGTTGCTGAAGCGCGGCTCCATCTGGAAGCCTGACAGGCAGTTTTCTTCAGAACTGGAAGTTATTGCTGAGTATATTTGAGAGCTGGCTCAATTTTAACAGCCAACCTATCAACCACTGTCTGCTGGTGTCACCTCTGCTTGGGTTGCTTGGGAGTCAGAAAGAGCAGAAGGCAGACATCTTCACTCAAAGCCTTGGTTTTAATAGACATTATCATTCAACTCAAGATGGGTGTTAGAACTAGAATCAGGGGGAATGCACTGAAATAGCACCTAGGTTTTTATAATTTTGAGAGAGGAAGCTTAGGAGGTATTTTCTGGTGCCTTGTGATCCCATGACTGTTCTATGAAGTCACTGTAGCTCACCATATTAAGAGAGTCAGTTCTTACTTTAGAGGGGATTTTTTTTCTTATTCTGAAATACTATGAAAAAAATGTGCCAGAGTCTACTTATTTCTTCTCCCACTTATATAAAAAGAGGACAGGAAATAACTCCCTTTTTCAAAGTTAGAAATTTGGAAGTGGTAATGACTATCCTTAGTAGGATCGTTCCATGTGAATCTCGGCTGAGAAAAGCTCTCTGCTGATGGGCCTGTGGAACAGACAGAGTGGAAATCCAGATGTTTCTGTGAAGGATGTCATTGAGAGGCCAATTTGGGGGCATGTGACAGAGATGTGCCAGGTTCTTTTTTGAAAAACCCCGTAGTGAATATTCATTGAGCACCTAGAGTAATGTAGGGACAGGTGTTGGTGATGGTGGGGTAAGTTAGAATGACAATTTTGCCCTTCAGGAATTATGTTGCAAAATATATTGTATTGTAAAAATATGTTAATTTTGACACCTTTGATACAGAGATTTTATTGCAAATATTAACCACATGAGCAATCTCCCTCATGTGGAAAACTTGAGAGTTTTTATTTAAGTTGCTACATATTTGAAACAGGCTGTCTGACTATGTCAGTGATCTAAAGTCAGTAAGCTGCTTCCTTCTCATCTTACTTGCAGAAAAATTGCAGTGAATCATGATTTTATGGGAGCTGTTGCTCTTTGCGTCATTTCTATATCTCTCATTTCTTGAAAGTTTATTGTAGGAAAGTCAGCTTTAAAAATACTTAAATTTAATTATTTTGGTAATAACTAATGAAAGTAAATATTCCTGACAGATTATAAACTGGAACATGTAACAATTACATTTTCCCCCTAAGGGTAATTTTTATTAAATAATTATTATTACAGAAACCATTAAGCTTGTTAAAAATATCAAACAGTATGAGAATAAAAAGTACCCTTTACACTCTACTTCCTAGATTTGACCTCAGTCTGTGTATTTAACTAAACATTAAAATGGAAATGTTATTTGAGGCACTGAGGTAAGAGATTCCCTTTGGAGGGGAGAATCTGTCCAAAAGAGATGGCCAGATAACAGTTATACTACTCATGCATCTTTGCTTACCTTGTATGGAGGCTTGGTGTTTGGAAGTTAAATAAGATGACTTGGGGAGAAGATTTTTGGAAAACACTGTTGGAATATTGTAAGGTTTCTTCCCAAAGTAGGGGTGTTTTCCTTTTACTTTATACCCATATAGGGGTTTTAAGATCACTTAGAGCTTTAAGGTATCCCTGAAGTTTGAGGGTTTGCTGGGCCAATATCTGAGTTCAACCAAAAAAGAAAGTCTTAAAGGTGGGAGATTGGTTGTCCAGAAGCTCAGAGTGAAGGCGAGGCGGTTGCTGGTTGGGGGTGGTCTATCCTTCCAGAGTTGTAGGGCTAAAGATGGGTTTGTGTTTCCCATGGATATAGGCCATGTGAGAGGCAAAACCAATGAGAGGTCAACTCCAGCCCATTTAAAAGTGCCAGTTGGCAGAAAGAGGCTAGAGATGAATGGCCAGACTTTGTTGACTGAGGAAGGAGCCTTAGATGATGTATAGAAACAGAAATGTTTCCACTGGTATTAGTAGAAGCGTAGAAGAAATGTCTCCTGGGATATGTGGAGGGGTCTCTGAAGAACCCATGAAACTGTTCATAAGAGAAAAAAATCAGCTTAATCTGTTGTCAAGATGAGAAAACCCTACATCAGCTCACTATCGTATTGATTGACACCCTTCTTACTCTCCCTTTCCTTTGCTCTCTCCTGGGTTTCTAACCCTCAAGGATCAAGAGCTGAGAGTTGGAAGAAAAAGCCAGATAACACTCCTTCCCAGTGATGACTTCTCACCCATAGCAGACCTGAGCTGGGGAGAATCTCAAATTTAAATCAAGTTTGGAGTGTTGATTATTAGATGAATAATACACTATTACTAAATTGAGACTCTTTTCTGTGATTTAAAATGACTATAGGAATTTTTATTATGTGAAAGTAACCAAAAAGGTTGTGCCCTGCTTAAGTTTGTATTTAGGGTTAAGGAAAGAACAATGAATCTCACTAAATAAACATCATCGAGCCCTACTTCTTTAACAAAAGAGTTATATAAATGCATATATGAAAACATAGACACATATGCATGTATTTTTTCACATATATATATATATATATCTTGACATCAGAGTTCTCAATACATGTGCTCAAGATTAAGGTTTTATTGGCATCTATTCTAAGAACAGCCTTGACTTATCCTTCTAAGAGCAGCAATGAGATGACAGGAAACAAGTAAATGCAGGAATAAATGCAAGAAACCCTCTTGAAATAGCATACCATCACACTAATTTTGCTCATTTGTTCAGTTGCCTTAATATTCTGAGTAATTAACAAGAAATTTGTAAAATCTCAGTAACTTAACCAAGAAAAGTTTATTTTGTCACATCACCATCTAATTCTGGTGGAGAGTCATCTTCCACCTTGTAGCCATCTGAAGCACATGGTCTCCATGTTCCCCTTGGCAGGGGAAAGAGCAAGGTGAGGTGCAGTCACGTAGGCCCAACTTAACTGCAATCAGGGTTGGAAAATGCAGAGGAGTGCATGGATAGGTGTTGAGCACTAACTATCTGCCTGACTGTCTGACTGCCACAGCATTTTACCATATATTCATCAATACTTATTGAGTAATTAGTATATATAAATCAGATACTTTTTGGTAGGGAAAATCATAGACTTTAGAATCACATCTATCTAGGCATAAATTTCTACCACTTACTAGGTATAAATAATTAGCTAGTATTTAGCTCTCTCTGAGTCTTACTTTTCATACCTGTAAAATGAAATTAATGTACCGCCACAGTATTGTTATAAGTAGTTAATGAAGTAAGTCCTTAAAGCACTCGGTGCAATAGTAACATGAGTAAATGCTGGTTATCTTCCACTATTGCTACAAGTCACTATGACAGGGTTCTATAAGATACAAAGATTTCCAAGTAATGATTACCGTTCTCAAAGATCAGATAACTTCAGAGATATCAGCAATGCAAGTACACAAATACATAAAATACATTTTGAAAGAGCTATAGAGTTGCTATAAATGAGAGGTTTAGTGAGATCTCAAAGGAAGAACAATCACTTCTGCTATAGGAGATTTCCTGGGAGAAGTTGTATTAGAGCTTGATTTTTGAAGAATGGGAGGATTTCAAGGAGAGACAGGAGGGCCTGGAAATTCTATGTGGACAGAATGACTTGAGTAAATGTACAAAGTCAAAAAAATTAAAAGACTATTTGGGGGATGAAAATAAGCCAGTTTTGGCTCAAAGGGAAGTTTAAAATAGGGGACTGATGAGAAATCGGCTGAAAAAGTAGGCAAGGTGTATAGATTAGGCAGAGCCTCGAATGTTAGCTGCAGGAGCTTAAACTTGATCCTGTAGGTAATGAGGAATCATCACAGGGTATTAAGGAGTGCAGTGATAGTATCAAAGTAATGCACATAAAAAGAGATACGACATGATGACAAGTAAATAACAAAGCATCCCACCAGCCCTGTGCCCTGTATAGCATGGAGGAGAATCAAGAGAGAAAAAATCTAGAGAATGCTTAACTTGACATTGATCATTTATAGATGAGAGAATTGACACAAGAGAAATTAAATGACTAACCTGAGGTATTTAATTAAACAGGAATGGGTACAAGATGTTCTGATGTTACCATTTTGATGCTGTTACTTTTGTGACTTCTTTGTAACACCTTGTTAACATTCTGATAACTCTGAGCACCTTGGGATCATCTGTTTTTCCTCTGGATGCCCTTGACATGCTAGTGACTTAGATTGCTAACATTCTCAGAAATGATTGTATTTTAATCCACTCAGTGTTTTTTGGTGACTGTCCAGCATATGCTAGGCACTGTATTTGGTGATGTGGGTACTACAAAAATGACTTAGTGAGGTTCTTGTCCTCAAGCACATGGAAAGTGTTAATAACTTAGACAAAGCATTTGGAAATTCAGAGAAGGAAAGGATATTTTAGCTGGGGTTTCTGAAGAGAAAATTTAGGGGAAAAAAAATGGCCTGAAGATGATGTTCACAGAAGAATGAATCTCTAAAGTTGGATATTCACTTACAGGGAAAGCAGAGAGTAAGGAGAAATCTGATACTCTTCAAATCACTCTAGTAAGGGTTTGTCTACTTCATCCATCTGTGTATGCAACCTTAGTCTCTAGTGTGCATATAGTGTGCATATGGGGGATTGTAAGTGTATGTGACAAATAGTTACACAAATTCACATCTCTCTAATTGTAAACTTATTGGAGTGGAAATTTATTCTTTTTTTTTTTTCTTGATTGTCCATCATCTAACCTTCCTGACCTTCCACTCACAGAATATTTAATACAGGATTTCAAGGAAGATTTTTTCTTATATCTCAGAAATGTACCCATGGCAATTTGACCATCCTAATTTTAAAGTCAGATAACCATCCAATAGTGCCCCAAAGGCAAGGAGGTGGGAGCAGTTCAGTCCATACTGCAGTCTACAAGGAAGTGCACTGTCTGCAGAAAGTTGAAAAATAATAGTAAAACCAATGAAAAGTTAGTTTCCTTATTATCCCTGTGCAACTCCCCCAAATCTAAGTGCTAACTAACAATTGCCTGCACAAGAACAAAATTTTCTCTTTGCCCCACTCTGGACAGCTGATGGTTGGGGTCAGAAAACCCCTCAACCACCTCCCTACTCTTCCCCCATGCCATCCTCTTTGACAGAAGAGAGGCCTGAGAGAGGAGAGGACCATGGTTTGAAAAGTACAGTGTTTGGGAAGGACCATTATTTCTTCCAATCACCCATTTGTCAGAGAAGAAAAGTCTACCCAAAGCCAAAGGAGTACCCTCTGTCTCCCCAGCACCCCACCCTCCAAGGCTATCTACGTAGTCAGCCAACTTTCTGGTCTGCCCTTAGTGACTAGAACAGGAAAAAACATAATTGGGGAAAGATGGCATGGTGCGGCATTTCCAGGCAAAGTGCAGCCGGTTCTTCCCTTCTCCCACAAATTTACCAGTTTCTAAGAGACATGGTTCCTACAGACCAAGAGGTATCAACAGAGAGATTGAATAAGGGCTGCAATCTTGCCAGGACTGTTATTGCATGAGGCAGAGGGAAGTGGAGAGGTGAGGCAGTGGAGAGGCAAAACTGTTCCCACCAACTTCTGGGTCAGTCAGAAGATGTAGCCAGGTGTTGTGGAGTGAGCTCTTTATCCGGAGCTCTGCCACCTGACCACAAGGATGCACACAAGATCATAGTGATATCCAGTTAGATCCAGGGCACTGAACTCTTCTCCCTACCTGTTCTGAAGGAGTGGGCATCTTGAATAACAGAAACAATTCAAGTTTTAAATAAATAAAACTGATACCGAGAAGTCCAGAACCTGATTTTCCCCATTTAAGGGGACTTCAGGGGTAGGCATGCAGTTTGAGCTTGGACAGGTAGATGTCACCTCCTCACACTTTGACTTTCAATGAATGACAGGAGCCCATGGATTGGTTACAGTGAAGGAGCATATTCAGTGTCCCTGCTGGGATCTTGACTGAGGTTACAGCTGCTCTGCTCATGGAGCTACCTTGGCTTCCACACGTTTTCCACGTCTGTTCCTCTTTCCAAATATGCTAGGATAGTGGAGGTGGGTTTCCATGGCTGATGGTCATGAGTCCTGATGGAATCATTAGCTGCTGGATGTTACCATGTACATCTCCAGCTTTACAATAGCACTGGATGCATAAAATTGTGGGCATAATAATAAGTGTATAATTATTTTTTCTTTATAAGATGTAAACACTCGCAGATAAAGTTCAACAATGTGTTAGCATTTCTGCCATCTATTTTTTTGGCTTTTGTAACCTGCCTTCTCCAGTTTTCCTTCCTGTTCTGTGGCTGCTCCTTTTCTGTCTCCTTTGGCAAACTACTTCTCTTCCCAAGTTTAAAGTGATGAAGTTCCTCAGACTCAGCTCGGGGCTCTCTTTGTGTTCTCTCTTCTCTCCTCAAGAGATGTCTTCCATCTCCTACATTTTAAATATAATCTGTAACAGGCCGTGATCCTTGTTGCATGAAAGAAAGAAAGCAGCTTGTTGTTGAAAGAAAGAAAGAAAGAAAGAAAGAAAGAAAGAAAGAAAGAAAGAAAGTTGTTGTTGTTGTTGTTGTTGTTGTTGTTGTTGTTGTTGTTGTTGTTAAGAAAAGAAAGAAAGAAAAGAGCGAAAATAAGAAAGAAAGAAAGAAAAAGAGAAAGAAAGTTGTTAGAAAATATGGAAAGAAAGAAAGAAAGAAAGAAAGTTGTTGAAAGAAAGAAAGAAAGAAAGAAAGAAAGAAAGAAAAGAAGAAAGAAAATTGTTGTTGTTGTTATAATGAAATAGCTGAAGGAAGGAAGGAAAGGAAGGAAGGAAGAAGAAGGAAGGAAGGAAGGAATGAATGAAGAAGGAAGGAAGGAAGGATCCAATCCAAAGGAAGGAAGGCAATGAAGAAAGAAAGAAAGAAAAGAAAGTTGTTGTTGTTGTTGTTGTTGAAAGAAAGAAAGAAAGAAAGAAAGAAAGAAAGAAAGAAAAAGAAAGAAAGAAATTGTACAAATTTAAAACTCATCTTTCTAATTTACAACTCAAATTAAAACTGTTAGTTGAGATCCCTTATTTTCAGATTAGCAATATTTAAAACTACCCTTCTCTTGATAGCTCAAGAACATAAGCAGTCCAAAATGGGGTGAGTAGATTTCTCACTGGAAAATCTGGAACCTCATCACCCTCATTACTGCTATTTCTTCTTGCTGCCACAAGTATTAACAATGCATCCTATCCAGGTGGGCAGATGCCACTGCCAACCCAGGGCCCAGGGAAGGCATTCCTCCCCTCAGCTCCAGGTGTGGCCAGTGTGCTTCTTGTTTGTGGGTCTCAGATCTCAGGTTTTGGTCTTCTCAAAGCCCCAGCTACTGAAAGGATATGTCAGAGTGTGCAGAACTCACTGTTCCCTTTAGAACTACTGTTCCTTTTTCTCTCTAAGTATCTGTCAGCTCAGGTCAGCGAGTGCTATCTTTCCTGTCCTTCAACACCAAGGGCTCAGTAACCTAATTTCCCCCATGGTGGGCTCTAATATTCTCTTAGAATTCAAATGTAGCAATAAAGAAGTCCCCATTGCTCTTCTTACCCTAACACTGTGTGCTGATTGGATCGAAAAGCCACCCTCCACCATTTCAAGAGAGAGGGTGCCTGTTTGGTGATTTCCCTTCTGAAGGCAGAGAAGGTGGTATTTCAAACTCTACTCACTAGAGTGGTAACTGTCAGAAAAATTGTTTTTACCATAACCCACAGTAAAATACATATTTTATAAAAAGAAAGATTCAGGAAATGTTCCACATTAAAAGAGACTAAAGAGACACATGACAGATGAATGCAACACATGATCTCAGATCTCTTTTAGCTACAAAAGACATTATTGGGACAATTGTCAAAAATTTCTGCATGGTCTATAGATTAGATACTAGTAGATAATAGTGCCATTTCAGTGTTAATTACCTGGTTTTGATAATTACATTGTGGTTACATAGGATAATTACTATTTTTAAAACATAAAAACTGATTTAGGGATAAAGGAGCATTATGTCTGCTATGGAAGAAAAATATATATATGGAGAGAGAAAGACAGCAGCAAATGTTAACTTTGGGGGAATTTGGGTAAAGGATAAAGTATATCTGGGAATTCTTTGACTTTTCCTGTAAATTTTCTTTAAATCTGAAATTATGTCAAATTAAACATAAAAAAAATCAATTTTTCATCACAATAAAGTGAAGATACACAAACATTCATGTCACCATATTTATTTATTCAATTAACATTTAGCGAGTGCCCACCATATACCATTCTAGACAATGAATATACATCAATGACCGAAACAGACAAAATGTTTTCCCAATATATACGTGTGTGTGTGTGTGTGTGTGTGTGTGTATATATATATATATATACACACACACATATATATATATATCCATCTATGCTAATATATATGTGTGTGTGTGTGTGTGTGTGTGTGTGTGTTTATATACATATTTACATATATACATAAGATGGGAACAAAAGTTTCATTTAAGTTATACTTACTACTAGAGGTACATCACCCTTTTAAAATTCTATCTCATTTTAGAAATGAAGTCAATGAGATAAAAAATATTGATTTTATCAATCATTAAGGAATTATAATCATCAATTCACAAAGCATAGCACTAGATCAAAGAAATAAAACCAAAAACAAAATCCCCTCAAATTTGTTTTCATCAATAGCATTTCACAACACAAATTTGCAAATCCAACCTAAACCTATCTCCTGATCTCCATTTCTTCACTTCCAACTGCAAACTTGCCATAGCCTCAGCCATTTTAGACTTCTCAGTCCAAAATTAAACTCTTGATCTTTCCCTTAAGACTGTTCTTCCTCCAGTGTTTCCCATTTCAGGAAATAGCACCTCAACCCACCCGTTGCTCATCTTAGAAAGACTGGAGTCATCCTTAACACCTCCCTTTTCTTCACTCCCTACAGTGATCAGTAACCAAGTCCTGTTGATTCTCTATCCTAAATATATCTCAAATTTATTTTTTTTTTTGTCTGACACTGTTTCAGTCTAAATTCACCAACATCTTTAACCTAAATTATTGTAATAGTTTCCCACTTGGTTTCCTTATATTCAATATTTTCCACTTCAGTCCTTTATATGACAGTCAAAGTGATCTTTTAAATCATAAGGCAACTATGCCATAATCTTCATGATCTCAGTATTTGTAGGAAAGACTAACACATTCTTAATGGTATACTAATCATGATTATGTTTGATTATGATGGACAGAAAGCCTAAATAACTGGATTAACAAGCTATAAATTTCTTCTCTATCACAATTAGAAAATTAAGAGGTAGGCAGACTAGGTCTGATTTGGTATAACTCACCATCCAAGACCTGGACATTTTCTATTTTGTTCTGGCATTTGAAGCATGCAGTTTTCACTCATGGTCAGTTAAGGCTCCCTAATCCCCAGTCATGATATCCATCTGCCAGCTAGCTGGAAAGATGAAATGAAAAAGGTATTCTCTCCCTTAAGAGACCATTCATCATGCAATCACAGCCAGCTGCAAAAAGGGTGGGAGGTGGAGTCTTTTATCTAAGTAGACAATGTCCAGCTAAAAAATGGCTATTAATAATTGATTATTCTTAATGAAATTTTTGAAAATGAATATTGAGGAACCAATACCAGTCTCTGTTATGATGGCATTTAAGGTCCTGCAAGAGTTGGCTTTGCCATTGCCTTTTTGCTCATAATTTCCAACCACACTGGGCTTCTCTCTTCAGTGAACAAATATTCTTTCTCTAGATCTTCATTGCTACCATCCTTAAATACTTTTGTGCCTCTTTCCTTGGAAAGAACTTCTTTGACCTATCAGACAAGGTGATAACTGCTCTCTCAACTGCTTAAACATTTCATTTATAGTATTAATTCAGTTATATGTTTATTTATGTAAGCATTTGATTAATACTGTTGTGCTGTGTTTGAAATACTCCAGCAAGAGGCATGTATGTATAAACAGGTCAAACTAATCTATATCAAAAATTTAGGGCTGACCAATAATCTTATAAAGTAAGCAAGTTTAATCTATGTCAATAATATAATGTTGTCTTTTTTTTACATCAGAAATGATAGAAGTGATAAAATTTGGCATATTCAAGATATATGATTGGTTGGGAGGAAGATGGCTGAACCACTGCCCTTGCATGAATAAGATTTAAAATACTGGTAAGCCCATTAGTCTATTCCATTGGTACTTAGGTCCAGAGCCCAGCCACAGTATGGCACAAAGTAGGCTTTTATTCGTTGAGTGAATAGATAAATCAATTAACTTAGCATTTGCAGTAGGGTTAGTTAGTGATTAGAATAAAACTAAAAACCCAATTGAGAGATAAAAATCAATACTTTATTTTTTGCAATGTATTTCAGTTATTTTGCTGTCAAATATGAGGAAAGAATTTATTTTTTCACAGATTATTAATACCTTTATTAATATATAATTCATATAACATAAAATTTATCCATTTAAAATATATGATTCAGTGGATTTTAGTATATTCACAGAGTTGTGTAACCATCACCACCATATAATTTAGAACAATCTAATTGTCTCCAAATGAAATCCCATACGTGTTAGTAGTCACTCCCTATCCTACTAATTTATTTCTGTTCCTACAGCTTTTCTTTTTCTGTATATTTCACATAAATAACTGATTTCTTTCACTTAGCATAATGTTTTCAAAGTTTATTCACATTGTAGCATGTATCAGTACCTTGTTCTTTTTTGAAAATATTCCATTGTTTGGAAATAACACACTTTGTTTATCCATTCATCAGTTGACAGACATTTGGATTGTTTTCACTTTTTTCAGCATTATTGTGAATAATGCTGTGAGAATATTCATATACTAGTTCTTGTGTGGATATATGTTTTCATTTCTCTTGGGTATTGTATTAGTTTCCTATTGCTGCTGTAACAAGTTACCACACACTTAGTGGCTTAAAACAACATGAATTTATTCTTATAGTTCCAGTGGTCTAAAGTTCAAAATCTGTTTGACTGGGCTAAAATTAAGGTGCTGGCAGGGCTGTAATTCTTCTGGAGGCTGTAAATAAGCCTTTTCTAACTTCCAAAAGTCACCCACATTCCTTGGCTCCTGCCAGCAATGGCATCATCACCACTTCTGTTTCCATCATCTTGTCTTCTTCCTTCTCTCTTCCATTTTCACATCTCTAATTCTCTCTGCTTCAATCATCATATGGCTCTCTTTGATTCTGACCATCCTGCTTCCCTTTTGTATGGATGTTTGTGATTACACTGGGTGCACAAATAATCCAGGACAATCTTCCCGTCTCAAGACACTTAACTTAATCACAGGCGCAAAATGTCTTAGGTTTCAGGGGTTAGGATGTGAACATCTTTAAGGGGCTACTAGTCTGTTTACTAAGGTATATATCTAGGAGTGGAATTGCTGGGTCACATGAAGACTCTATTTTTAACATTGTGAGGGACTGACAAACTATTTTCCAAAGTGGTTGCATCATCTTACATTCTTACAAAGTATGAGAGTTTCAATTTCTACACATCCTCATTAACCCTTATCATTGTCTTTTATTATAACCATCTTAGTGGGGGTAAAGTGGTATCTGTGGTTTTAATTTTCAATTCCTTAATGACTAATGAAGTTGAAGATATTTTCATGTACTTGTTAGCTATTCTCATATCTTTTATAAAAAGAAGTCTATTCAAAATTTTGAGCCTTTTTTTATTGATTTATTCATTGTTTTATTATTTAATTGTTAGGCTTTTTACATATACTGAATAAAGTCCTTACTAGATGTATGATTTGCAAATATTTTCTCTCATTCTGTGGGTTGTCTTTTTACTCTGTCGATGTATGGTTTGAAGGAAAGTGTTTTATATTTAGATAAGGTCCAATTTATCTATTTTTTCTTTTGTTGATTTTACTTTTTGATGTCATACTTAAAATATTGCCTAACCTAAGGTCATAAAGATTTACTCCTATTTTCTTCTAAGAGTTTTATAGTTTCAGCTCTTACTTTTAGATCTATGATCCATTTTGTGTGTGTGTGTGTGTTACAATATAGGGATACAACTTCATTCTTTGACATATGGTTATCTAGTCATCTTAGCTACATTTGTTGAACATACTACATTATCTTAGAACTCTCATCAAAAATCAGTTAACCATAAAGGTAAGGTAAGGGTTTATTTCTGTACTCTTAATTCTGTTTCATTTATATGTATATCCTTATGTTAGTTCTACACTATCTTGATCATTGTAGCTTTCTGGTTAAGTTTTGAAATTGGGAAGTGTGACTCCTCCAACTTTGTTTGCTTGTTTGTTTCCAAATTGTTTTGGTTGTTCTGAGTTCCTTGTAATTTTATAAATTTTAGGACCATCTTGTTGATATCTGTCAAAAAGTCAGTGGGGATTTTGATGAATTAGATTGCGATAAAGCAATAAATTGATTTAGGGAATATAACGATATTAAGTCTTCTGATCCATGAACTTGGGATGTGTTTTAATGTATTTAGATCTCCTTTAATTTCCTACAACAATGTTTTGTGATTTTTAGTGTACAAGTCTCATGTTTCTTTTTTAACTTTACTCCTAAGTATTTTATTCTTTTTGATGCTATTATAAATGGAATTGATTTCTTAATTTTATTTTTAGATTGTTCTTTGACATTTATAGTAATACAACTATTTTTATATTAATTTTTTGTCCTGCAACTTTTCTGAACTCATTTACTAGTTCTAAAATATTTTTTAGTAGATTCCTTAGAATTTTCTATTTACAGTATCATGTCATATGCAAGTAAAATCTAATATTTGCATTTTTTAACTAATTAAAAATAAAATTTAGAACCTAAACAAACAAATGATTCGACCTTAGATAAAATTTAAATAAATTATAAATCATAGTTTTATATATTAAGCCTAAAAGAAGAATCAGTTTGACTATTGAATATTTTGAATTTTAAAGTACTCTTCTTTTAAAATAAGAATATTTATAATACAGAGCTCAGATAAGAGCTCAGAAAACAAAAGCGCATAAACAAAAGGGGGGAAAATCATATTATGTATATACCAGTCCTGATAATTACCCAAGCTCCTCAACAGGATTAGAATATTCTTCCTATTTCTTGGCTCAATATTAATTAAGTGCAAAATTCTTATGTAATTTTCCTGATGAATGGCTTCTAACTAAAAATCATGTAAAACATTCTGTTGCTTATTATGCCAATATGAAATTCATTTATTTAAGTTTTTAAGTGAATTTACAAGTATTGTCTTAATCACTATATAATTTATGTAAGCTCTTGTGGTAATCAGAAAAACCACATACCCTGGGATCATATTTTCTTCTCCTACACTGCATAAAATAAAATGTGAACTAATAGATTCAAATTCAAATGCAAGAAGAAACTGGGATTTTTTTTGATAGTAGCTTGTTATTAAACATTATATACATCGAAGCTTTGTGAGAAACACAGTTTAATGCTTTGATATAACATATTTAAATTTATATATTATTACCTATTCTTTCAGCTATAGGAGTAAAAGGTAACTGTTAATGTTACCCAATGCTATAGGGTACAGAAGAGCAGTTTATAGAAAATTGTAAACTCTTTTAAAAATTTGAGGATATGTTTTCACACTTCTTATATAAAAGATACTGGTGCCATCTTTTAAAAAATTTATGTTGATTCATCATGAAAAAAGAAGCACCTGGTGTTGTGACATTTTCTAAATTGTGGCTTTCTCCCCAAACACTTGTTTTTGTTCAAAGCCTTTAAGATAAATCCATACCTAGGAGTGAAGAAAAATCCGGTTGCCATGCTCTGAGGAGTTTGAGATATACTGGCTCTGTATGAGCTATGTGTATTCCATTGTGACCACAAATACCCTCTTCTTGAATTGAGTCAAGTAAAAGGAAAGGTAACTCTGTGACTGTTCTTGGTCAAGGGGCAGTTGATGGATGAATGTCCTGCTAGCAACATGTCTTTCTTGCAGAGAGCTGAGTCAGAACAAACTTAAGGCAAATACTCTGACAGCTTTTAAAAAGAATTTGTTGTAAATCGTTCCCTCCAATCTGGCACAAACCCAGGTAACTGAACAAATGTAAGGTTTTTGGTTTTTTTTTTTTTCACTTTTATCTGAAAGTTTTTCTTTTTTTAAAAAAAATAAATTGACTCAAAAGTTTCCACTGAGTTCCAATCAATATGCCATGAATGGGCCAAGTCATCCTGGCAGAGGGAAGACCTGAGTCTGTGCTCCTGAGGAGTGTGCCAGGAGATAGGGTTCTCCACCAGAGGAGGTGTTGGTAAAAGCAGAAACTCCAGAGGCCTAGAGGCAGCAAAGAGAGATGGCTGCTCTTGGCCAGACCGAGGCTGCGGGGTGCTCACTGGTAAATATTGGCAGGTGTCTGTCCTGTTTCCCTGCTTTACCATGTGACTTGAATAAGCCATTTGACTACATTTCTTCAACCCCTGAAAGTGAGAGATATTGTGATAAAGTATGATGTAGCTTTTCTGCAAAAATATGTTCTTGCATAGTTGTAAGTAAATTAAAACATATAATTTCACTGACATATTTTTGAGATTTTTCTTCTCCAAATCTCAAAAATATATTGTTTCCAAATTTAATATTACATATAATATATAATATTATACAATATTAGAAACACCTGTAGGTTAGTGGGAGCTCAGAATGAATAGTGCTATGAGTTCTAAAATGTATTGGTTCATTACAACAAAAATTTGGGGTGTTTGTGTTTTTAATGTGATTGGTATTATTCTTGATTAATGACAAGTTGTCAGCTCTAATAGCTACAACTACAGTTTGGATGAGAACAGAAAATTTCTTTGGGATCCTCAGGGCAGGTTATCTGAAGTGTAACAGTGTACATGAGCACACACACTGTGTGTGCACACACAGTGGTAGAACTGGTTTCAATTGTTTTAAGGAAAAAAAAAATGACTCCACTCAAGAGAGGAAGTGGTCATGGGGTAGAAATGAGGCCAGTGGCTCTAGATTCATAGAATGCTGAATGCTGAAATGAGAACCTAACCCAGTCTTTCTGAGATCTGTTTGTACCTTGGGAAGTAATTACATATATGAACAAGAAAAGCTGACTCTGAAACATCGAGGTGTAATGCATGCTTCACTGAATTTAGTGCTGAAGGTATGGAATTATTCTCTCTTAAATAAATATTTTGTGGAAACCAGAGTATTGCTACAAAATACATAAGCACCAAGACATTGTGCAACATTGGGTAATAATAAGAAAGATAGCAATGGTGAACTAATGAGATTCTATATTCTTCTATGCCTGGTATGAGAAAAGAACCAATTCCTCCCTTTGGAATGAGTAAACCTCTAGGATTAGTGGACAGCATATAGCAGGCAGTGGATGGGGAAGTGTTCCTCAAAGTAAAACTACTAGATTTTCTGCTGGAAGGTAGTTGGGGTTTCTAGTGATTATTTGGAAATATTAAATACATGTAATTATTGTATTGCCTAAATTTTACATCAGTAGGTAAAAGACAGCCATAGAAAAAGACACATTACATATGGAAAAAGAGCAATAAGCATTATCACTGTTTAAAGAAAAATAAAATTGTTAACCTAGAATTCTATATCCAAAAAACATTCTACAGAATACCAAATAAATAATAATTTATCCAAATAATAATTTATCCAAATAAATTTTTAGATATAAATGTTGAGAGAATTTGTCACTAGCTGACCTACTCATAAAGGAATGAAAAACACCAGATATAATAAATATATAAGTAAATATAAAATGAGATTTTGCTTCTTAATTTCCTTAAAAGGTAATTGCTTGTTTAAAGCAAAAGTAACCAATAATGGAGACAAAATAAATTCCTTAAAGAAAAACACAATAAAAAGGAAGACAGTAAAGGAGAAAAAGAGAAACAACAGATGGGACAACTAGAAAAAATAGCAAGATGATAGACTTAAACCCATCCATATCAATGATACTAATTAAATCCAGACTGGATTAAAAAGCAAGACCTAACTATATGCTGCTTGTGGGAGATATACTTTAAAAATCAATACATATGTTAAAAATAAAAAGAAAATATTTCCCATGAAAACACTAATCATATGAAAACTGGAGTGATCATATTAATATCAGAGTAAATAGACCAGTACAAAAAGTATTACTGGAAGTAAAGAGGAACATTTCATAATAATAAAAAGGCCAAATCTTCAAGAAGACATAATAGTGCATACACCTAATAAAATAGTTTCACAATTCATGAAGGAAGAATTGATAGAACAAAAGGGAGAAAGAGACAGATTGACTAATTACAGTTTGGAACTTTAACACTCTTTTCTTGACACTTGATAGAAAAGTTAAATAGAGCTTTGAATAATTTTATCTAGAAGCATAACCAAAATAGCTTTTTAGATCACCAGATGCAGCAAATTCAGAATACATTCTTTTCCAGTGTACATGGAAAATTCACTGAAATAAGTATATACAAAAAGACAGGCTATAAAACAAATCTCAATACATTTCAAAGGATTGAAAACAGAATATATTCTCTGGTCACAATGAAATTATACTAGAAACTAAAAACGAAAAATTCTTTAAAAATCTTCAAATAATTGAAAATTAACAATGTATTTTTAATAATCTTTAGATAAAAATGGCATTCGATCTAAATAATAACAAAAAAGCAACTTATTAAAACGTAATATACAGCAAAGCAGCGCTTAGAAATAAATTTGTAGTTCTACATGATTATATCGGAAAAGAAGATATTTTAAAATCAATGGTATAAACCTTTCAAATTAAGAAAAAGAAACAAATTAAAGTAAGTAAAAGAAAGAAAATAACAAAAAGCAAAACACAGTAAAATAGAAAACAGACCATCAATAAGAAAACATCAAGGAAACTTAAAGTTGGTCCTTTGAAAAGCTCAATAAAATTAATAAACTCCTAAGGAGACTAATCAAGAAGAAAAGAGAGAAGGCATAAAGTATCCGCATCAGGAATTCAGAAAGGAAATCACTACTGATACTATAGGCATTAAAAAGATAATAAGATGATATTATGAACAACTTATTGCTAATAAATTAGAAAACTTAATTAAATGAACAAAATCTTATAAGATATAACTTACTAAAATTAACACAAAAGAAATAAAAAGGCTGAATAGCACTGGCCTTCATAGAGAAATTGAACTTATAATTAAACACATTTCCACAAACAAAACTGCAGGCTCAGATTGCTTAACTGGTGAATTTCTTCAAATATTTAAGGAAGAAATAACATGAAACTTTCAAAAAATTCTTTTGGGCTAAAAAATGATAGAATAGTTCCTGAGTCATTTTTTTAGACCATTATAACCCTGATATCAAAACCAGACAAAGATATTATAATAAAATAAAATTTATATACCGATATGTCACATGAACAAAATACAAAAATCACTTATGTAATTATTGCAAAATAAATCCAGGAACATACAAAATGGATATTATCTATGAACATCTATGATTTTCAAATATTAATATTTTAATGTTTAAAAATCACACAATCCAATTCACCATATGTATACATATACCTACATATATAAAATTTTAACACGATAATAAGAAAACAATCCAATAAAGAATAGGGCAAAGACTTGAACAGACATTTAACGAAAAGACATATCAGTAGCCAATAAGCACATTTAAAAATGCTCTGTATTGTTAGTTACCTGAAATGAAAATTAAAACTAACCCATGTAGTACTAAACGAGTCATTAGTTTAATATTAAAAAGACTGAGAATACTAAATGTTCATGAGCATATGAAGTAACTGGAATTCTCATACATGATAATGGGAGAGTAAATGTATATAACCACTTGAGAAAACAGTTTAAAAATTTCTAGTAAAGTTAAAAACAAACAAAAAAACCACAGGAACCCTATCACCCAGATGTTGTACTTTTAGTATTTGTTAAAAAAAAATGTAAATGTGTCTCAAAAAAACTATATTACAATTTGCTAATCTGTTCTTTTATTAATACATACTTTGGTTATTCCAGTTTCTGGCTATTATACGTGAAGCTGTGTGAATATTCTTGCCAAATGACTGGACACAATATGAAACTGGTTTAATAAGTAATGGTTACATCCAGAGATTGCTTACATAAAGCCATGAGAAAACAAGGAAACTCTTTATATGATGATATGGATCTAACTAAAAGATATTTTGTTAATTGAAGAACAAAAGGTCATATCTGTGTAAATAAAAATAGATAAATGTAAATATAACATGCACAGAACATGGGTTGGAGAACTAATTAGAAACTAACAGAAATTTTCTAGAGGGAAAGGAACAGTAGTACTGAGAGACAAGAGTGGGAAATGTACTTATCTTTCACACATGGCAAAAAGATATGACACTTTCATGCAATACTTGTATTTTTGTATATTTGCATGGATCTGGATTAGAGAAGATGGTAAAAATATTGAATAAATAAATGAAGTTTAAGTTAGCAAGAGTTTTTTTCTACATAGACATATATTTAATGCTGTAATATAAATTACAGTAAAAAAACTAGCATAAACAATTTCACAATGGATGCCGTCATGGTTATCTACTGCTGTATAACAAATTACCCCACACTTAGTGGTTTAAAACAATTTGTTCTGATTGTATGTCACAGTATTGTGGGTCAGCCATTCAGACTGAGCTCGTCTGGGCAATACTTTCATGGGTTTTGGGATCACTTGGTGGTATTCAGCTGCTGTCTTGGCAGGCATGACTGGCATAGCTAAGGCAGACCTAGATGGGATTCAGAGAGGTATTCCAAAGAACAAAGGTGGAACCTTGCAAAACTTATAACCTGACCTTGAGAGCCATGAGGCATTGCTTTCATTGCCTCTACCGGTCAGAGTTGTCACAGGCCAGTCCACATTCAAAAGGAAACGAAATTAACTCCATCTCTTGATAGGTGGAGTCAAAGAATTGTTGGCCATCTTTAACCAATCACAAATATTATAAGTAAACAGCACTATAAGAATTAAGAGGAGGAGGACTAATTGATTGGTTTAAGAGTAGAGTCATGAAGCTGTCATTTGGTAAAATGTATTTTGTAGCTTCAGAATACATTAATTTTTATCTCTCAAGAACCCTTGGAATTGTCCTAATCTGAAACGATATAATACAGAATATTATAAACCATGTGCTTTTCTTAGATTCAGAATGGCAGTTCATAATTTGACTCACTGAGATATTTTTGCCATTTTGGTTTTCTTTTAGACCTCAGGTACAGAATTTAGTTTAACATAACTTGTTTCATAGTACATTATTTATTATTGTCCTCATTAGGGCACATTCTTGTTATTCATTCATTTTCTTTTAAATTTATGCCTTTCTTTCTCTTACTTCATAGACAACAATTTAAATGTGTACCTTTTTGTGTATATATATAATATATAAATATATATTATAATTTATATTATATATACATATATATGAAATGGGTATTCCTGTCTTATATTGATGTCTTTTTTATTGTGGTAAAATATATATAACATGAAGTTTACCATTTTAAGTGTACGATTCAATAGCGTGCATACATTCACAATGTTGTATAACCATTACCACTATATGTTTCCAAAACTTTATCATCACCTCAAAAAGAAACTCTGCAACTCTTTGAGTTTTCTGATTATACTTGATTCCAAGTACTTTTTCTAGTTCAATGGTTGCTTTGTTGGAGGAAGCAATTCCTAGATCTTTCTACTCCACCATTATGCAATTTTTATCCAATCTACCTATTTCTGCCTTTTAATAGGAGAGTTTAACCCATTTACATTTAATTACTTATAAGAAAGTATTTACAGCTACCATTTAGCTATTTGTTCAGTGTAGCTTACATGTTTTTTATTCCTTATTTTTTTACATTACTGCCTTTTTTTGTACTAGTTGATTTTTGTAGTGTACCAAGTGATTCTCTGTTTTACTTTTGCATATATTTAAAAATTATTAGGTGATTGTCTTGAGGATTACAATGAATATATTAAACTGACAACAATAATATCAACTTAGAATATCGACTTAGTTTCAATAGTATAGAAACACTTCTTCCTACACACCTCCATCCCTCCCTCTTTATATTGTTATTGTCACAGATACAACTTTACCCATTGTGTGCCCTTTAACATAGACTCATAATTAATGTTTTATGCATTTTAATTTTAAATCATATAGAAAAAAAAGAGGAGCTACAAACCAAAATTACAATAATACTGGATTTTATATTTACTTATGTAGTGTACTTACCAGTGCTCTTTATTTCTTTTCATAATTTTGAGATATTGTCCAATGTCCTTTCATACCAGCCTAAAGGACTCTCTTTACCATTTTTCGTAGAGAGGATTACTAGTAATACACTCCCTCGGCTTCTGTTTTTTGTTTTTTGAAATGTCTGAATTTTTTCTATTTTCAAAAGGACAGTTTTGCCAGGTAGAAACTCTTGAACTACAGTTGTTGTTTTTTTTCTTTAAATGTGTCATCCCACTGCCTTCTGGCCTCCATGGTTTCTGATGAGAAATCAGTTATTAAGCTTATTGAGGATCTCTTATATATGACAAATTGCTTCTCTATTATTGCTTTCAAAATTCTCTCTTCATCTTTAGGTTTTGACAATTTGACTATGTGTCTCAGTGTCGATCTCTTTGAGTTTCTTGTTTATAGTTCATTGATCTTCTTAGATATATGTTTTCATGTCTTTCATCAAATTTAAGAAGTTCTTGGCCATTAATTCTTCAAATATTTTTTATGTCCTTTTCTCTCTCTGTTGTCCTTTTGGTATTCCTCTGATGCTGACATTGGTATGTTTGATGACGTCCAACAGGTCTCACAGGTTCTATTTACTTTTAATTCTTTTTTTTAATTTTTGCTCCTTATTCTTGACAATTTCAATTGCCTACATTAAAGTTTGCTGAGGTTTTCTTTTACTTGTTCAAATCTGCTGTTAAACTCCTCTAGTGAATTTTTCAGTTAAGATATTCTACTTTCAACTCCAAAGTTTCTGTTTGATTCTTTTTTGTAATTTCTATCCTCTTATTAATAGTCTCATTTTGTTTAGACATCAGTTTTTAAATTTTCTTTAGTTTACTCTTCATAATTTTCTTTAGCTCACTAAGCATATTTTGGATAATTGATTTATCATCATTTATCAGTATTTCCAATATCTGGGCTTTCTCAGTAATGATCTCTGTCAAATTCTTTGTATCACTGGTAAATTTTTTTGTTAAGAACTAAATATTCTGAGTATTATAGTGTGGTAACTATAGAAATCTGATCTTCTGACATCCTAAGGATTATTAATTTCTGCTTTTTTGAGAGCTGAGACAGTCTGTTACTTTTCTAAGCTTTTTTTTTTTTCAAAATACATTTTTTATTGAGTGTGGTCACTGATATTTCTGTTCCATTATCTCTGCTGTCATCTAGTGACCCCCTCAAAATTTTCTTAAATGTCTGGCTCCAAAAAGTTAAAAGAAAATAAAAGGGCACTAGATTTTCAAATCTTCTGATAGATATTACCAGGGATTGCTGCTGCATCTCAGAGGGACCAAGCCAAACATCTCTTCTAGTCCCTAAGGACACTCCCTCAGGAAGATGGGCAGCTATCCCTACAGCCATGGTGGGGCTGAGGAAAGGAGAATGATGGCTGATTCATGCATCCCAGTTTTCTACTTAAGAACAACAGCCTTCACTCTTCTAGTCATTATAAGTGTCTATTTGGATTCCAGAGTTCTGAAAGACTTGATTCCAAATGTTACTTCTCGTTCAATGGTTGCTTTGTTGAAGGGAATAACTTCTGAATCTTCCTACTCCATCATTTTGCAAGATGTCACTTGTATAAATGAATTTTGAAATTTGTGTAAATTCTATCTATCTATCTATCTATCTATCTATCTATCTATCTATCTATCTAATCTAAAATTCCATTTCTTTTTAACCAAGCATAATTTTTAAAAAATTGTGGTAAAATGCATATAACATGAAATTCACCATCTTCACTATTTTTAACTGTACAATTCATTGGCATTAAGTATATTCACATTGTCATGCTATTATTACCACCATCCATTCAAAGAATTCCTTTCATCTTGCAAAACTGAAACTATATACCTATAATAACACCCCATTTCACCCTTCCCCACAGCCCTTAGCAAAATACATTCTACTTTCTGTCTCTGTGAATCTGACTACTCCAGGTCTCTCAGATAAATTGAATTATACAGTATTTGTCCTTCTGAGACTAGCTTATTTCACCTAGCATAATATTCTCCAGGTTCACCCATGTGTCAGAATTTTCTTTTTTTAAGGCTGACTAAAATTCCATTGTATGAATGTATTACATTTAGTTCATTCATTCATTAGTGAACATTTGGGTTGCTTGCACCTTTTGGCTATTGTGAATAATGTTGAACACGGGTATATAAATATTTGTTTGAGTCTCTGCTTTCAATATTTTGGGTATTTAGCCAAAAGTGAAATTGCTGGATTTTATTGTAATTTTGTTTAATTTTAGGAGTCATCATACAGTTTTCCATAATGGCTGCATCACTTTACATTCTCACCAACAGTGCATAAGGATTTCAATTTCTCCACATCCCTACCAACACTTGCCATTTTATGGGTAATTATTTTAATAGTAGTCACCCTAATAGATCTTCATTATGATTTACAGAGCCATACATGTTTCCCAAACTGTCACATTGTACTTCACAAATGTGACTTCATGTTATTTTATCTATATTGTCTCCCAGAGTGAAAACCCAGCTTACATACAGTTCCTCACTGTCATAAATAAAGTTGTGTTTTCTTCTGATTTTTTGTTATTGTGAGCATTTCTATCTATGATTATTAGTTTTGTGAGTTGTCTATATTAAAAATTCCCTATTAACGTATTTTGTTCTTTTACAATTTTGAGTTACTGGACGTCAGAGTGTGTGGGGGTACTGGCAGGATAAGCTCTGATATTCTGGATATTAATAACTTCTATTAGCCATTGCATACTCTTCTATTATGTTATGTGTTTATTATTTGTCCAAAGTGTTTTTCATTAACAGATGTTCTTATTTTTGATATAATCAAATTAAATAATTTTTTACCTATAAAAGCCATTTATGTATGTATGTATGTATGTATGTATGTATGTATGTATGTATGTATTTATTTATTTGTTTATTTATTTATTTATTTATTTATTGTTCTGGATGTGGAAGCCAGGTTGGCTGACATTTTATTAAAAGGAACCATATTATACATATTATTTATGTGATTGCATTTTATTTATTAATTAGTCTTTCACTGCCTTTAGTTCACAAAACAAGATGTTTCTTCCTAATTTTACTCAATGAACTACAAAGTTTTACCTTTCCTGTTTAAGTTTTCAACCTTTATATATAGTGTTGTTAGTAAGAGATTCAGTTTTATTTTTCTACATATAATGAGAAATTTTTTTCTATATATTTTCTCCATTTAATTATTCCTACATTACCTACTAATAAGTTGTCTTTTCTCCATTGATTCGTAATGCCTTATTTATCAAATTCCTCATTTCCTATACACACAGGTCTATTTTTACACCATTTTATTTCATTGCTCTATTTATGTTTGTTTTCCACCAATGACACAGGTTTTCTTCAATCATAATGACTTTTTATACTTTAAATCATATGAGATTGCTAATATTAAATCATTTTTTACCTATAAAAATGACAATTTCATGTGGTTCCATCTAATAGAATATCTTAGTATCTAATGGGGCAAGTTCCCTAAGTCCCTTCTCTTTGCTCTTTTTTAAAGTTGATTTGTTTTTATGTATGTTTATTTTGCCGTATAAATTCCATATTGTTTAGTAATTTTTTTTTAAATTAAACAGATTTAACTTAAATCCCTTTTATTATGACTGAGTTTCACTGAATTTTATATCAGTAGAGAAAAATCACTACTTTTATAATGTCAAGACAGATCATTTAAGAGCATGAAATATCTATTCAAAAATTTTAAATATTCTTTATTAAAGATTTAAATTTTTCTATGAAGAAATCATGTACATTCTTAATTTAGTTAATGTGTGGATCTTTTGTTATTTTGTTACTTTGAAAAATATTTTATATTTTATTTTGTGTCAGTCTCTACTGGAATGGAGAAATACTATTGATTTTTCTAGATTAATCTTCTATCTAGATACCTTGCTGAACTCTCTTATTATGTCTAATCATTCTCTATTAGAAGTTTATTGATTCTATTTGTAGTTTCTAGATAAATGGTTATATTATTTATAAATAATTACAGTGTTATCTCTTTCTTTCTAATATTTAAAACTCTTTTCCTTTCTTTCCCTATAACATTAACCAATAGTATGTTGAAATACTGGTGATAATAGGAAATTCTTATTTGTTCTTAAGCTTAAGTTGAAATTTTAGTTTCTCTATGCTTGCATCCTTTAACATTTGGAATTCTCTTTGTATATCCTACCCTGTCAGAATGACCTCAAAACATTTAACTACCTGCCTGGCCCAGAATCTTTGTCCTTATGCTTTAAAAATCACAAGCAGTTAACGTCTCACTTAGAAGCAGGGTGGAGTATTCGGTATCTCCCTGGTCCCCATGCTAGTTAAAGCAACAACTCTTTTTGTATTTCTATATAAAATAACCCAAATCATTCTTTCTCTAACCTTTGACATCTCATGAAGATTGAAAGAAAAAAACATGGCTTGGTAAATGTCCCCTGTATTTCCTAAAAGAGGGAACTTTTTGTTTCTCCGTAACAGGTCAAGGGAGGCATCTTTCACTTCTCAGGAGTTGTGTTTTGAGTTTCTATACCAGTACCAACCTCTAATATAGATGCAATGCTTGTGAGATGATCAGTGACCTTCACAGCTCTTTCCTGTAACAACCTCAACACCTACCATTTATAGAGCCATGCTATTACTATTAACGATGGCATTATCATTTATTGTTTTAAATGTGTCCAGAGCCAAAGGTTTGGCTCATTTGAAAAGCAATTTGACTTGAAATACCTTTCTATTCACTATCTAAATGGCAAAGTGAAACCTGGCTCTCCGTATTATGCCAATACTTATTAGTTCTCACAATTAGATAGATTTTCCCCCTCATTCTTAGAAAAGGCAAAATATCAGTGTTCTGAAAGACTGACTTTAAAAGTAAAGGCTTGAGATTTTACTTTGGTTCATAGACCTTGGACTTCATCTTATTTTAATAATATTTTGGTCTAAAAAGTTGTTATGAAACTGCCATTCCTAATAGAGAACTCATTCAACACAAATCAGTTAATGATAGACAAGTCAATATCTGGTTTGTTATAAAATGAAGCCTGCTCATTATTCCAAATTTTAGGACAATAGGAAATAACATATAGGAGGAAAGAGGCCTATTTCCATTATCCTATTTAGTACTCGGAGAATCCTGTGAGATCATTGTCATTTCCCCTTTACTAGATCAAGAAGATTACAAAGTAATTAAGGTCATGGAGTATATATGAGGGAGAGAGATTTGAAACCCAAGTGAATTCAATTCCAAAGCCCTCATTTTTTTCACTTCAGCGTAGAACTCACAGACATTTCTCTGCTGAAATTAGGCAGCTCTCTCTTTCAGAGAGGTACTTTCTGCTTAATTGACTTATGAAGACTGGATCTAGAGGTAGAAACCTGGCTAATATTGACTTATAGTATGGAAGATGAGGAAGTTTGGTAGGTTAAACAAACATCAGCAAAGGCAGAGCTTTCAAAAACTAGTTACAATGGGAATCAAAGGCAAGTTAAAAAGTGGTGTATTTGAATAGAAACATATTTATTTAAGAAAATGAATAATTAATAAGCTTCTGAAACAGAAGGCACCAGGCCCATTGGGTGACTTCTACCAAACATTTAGGAATAAATTGTATCAAATTTTCTACAATTTCTTCCAGAAGACAAAAGCAAAGGGAATGCTTCTTAACTCATTCAATGAGGTCAGCATTGTCCTAATACCAAAACCAAACAGATATTACAAGGAAAAAAACTTACAGACCAATAGCTTTCATAAACATGATGGAAAAATCTGCCACAAAATATTAAGATATTAAATCCAACAACATATATAAAATAATTATATGCCATAATCAAATGGGATTTATTCTATGAAAGACGGGTTCAACATTTGAAATCGATTAATGTAGTCCATCACATAAACAACTAAAAAAGATCACATGATTATATCAACAGATGCAGAAAAAGCATTTGTCCATCACCTATTCGTGCTGAAAACTGTCAGCAAAATAGGAAAAGAGGGATACTACCTCAATTTGTTAAAGAATGTCTACAGAAAACCTGTCGTCATGCTTAATAGTGAGAAACTCAAAGCTTTCCCGCTAAGGTCAGTTACAAGGCAAGGATGTCTCTTTTTACCACTCCTTTTCAACATCACACTGGAAGTCCTAGCTAATGTAATTAGATAAGAAAAAGAAATGGGAGGTGTCAGTGCTGAGCTGATCGAGAAAGGAAGGTTTCGGTGATGATATGCTCAGTTGAAAGAACGCAGGAGGGGCCGACATGAGAATGAAACGGCAGGCACCAATTTTATTGTGGGGAGCGTGCTTCTGTTGCAGGGAGTGTGCTTCTGCTTCTGCTCTTCTTCTGCTCCCTAGGGGACCGCAAGGGCTCCACATATATCAGAGTACAATAGTGGCATTCTGCCACACATGTGTGATACAATAAGCTGAATCATGCTTACATGAACTGGGCGCAGGCGCCTAACTACATTAATGTAACATTCTAAATCTGAGATCTTATTCCTAGCTGCGAGCCTGGATCACAGCCAGACTTGGGACCAGCCAGGCCTGGGGCCCACAGGAGGTGTAAAGATTAGGAAAAAAGACATAAAACTGTCTTTGCTCACTGATGAAATGATTGTCTATGTAGAAAATCTGAAATAATTAACAAAAAAACCTCCTGGAACTAATAAGTGATTATAGCAAGGTTACAGGGTCAAAAATCAATTACTTTTTTATATACCAGCAATAAATAAGTGGAATTTGAAATTAAAAACATACTAGCACCTAAAAAAGTGAAATAGGTATATATTTACCAGAATATGTACAAGATCTACACAAGGAAAACTATAAAACTCTGGTGAAAGAAATCAAAGAAAAACTAACTAAATAAAAAATATTCCATATTTGTGGATAGGAAGACTAAGTATCATCAAGGTGTCAGTTCTTCCCAACTTGATCTATAGATTCAGTGCAACCCCAATCAAAATCTCAGCAAGTTATTTTCTGGATATTGACAAACTGATTCTCAAGTTTATATAGAGAAACATAAGACCAAAAATAACAATTTCAATATAAAAGAGAAAATAAAGTCAGAGGACTGACACAGTCCTACTTCAAAACTTACTATAAAGCTACAATAACCAAGACAGACTAGTATTGGCAAAAGAATAGACAAAAAGATCAATGGAACAGAATAGAGGGCCTAAATAGAGACCCACATAAATATAATAAACTGATCTTTGATAAAGGAGTGAAAACAATACGTGGAACAAAGATACTCTTTTCAATAAGTGGTGCTAGAACATTGAACATCTACATACAAAAAAAAATTTAGACACAGACTTTATATACTCGACAAAAAAAAAATTCAAAATGAAGCATAGACCTCAATGTAAAACATAAAAATATATAACTTCTAGAAGATATCATAGGAGAAGGTCTAGATGACCTTAGGTATGGTGATGATTTTTTAGGCATGATCCTGGAAGAAATAATTAATAAGCTAGATTTCATTAAAATAAAAAAAAATCTGCTTGACAAAAGACTATGTCAAAAGAATGAAAAGACAAGCCACAGAATGGGAGAAAATATTTGCAAAAGACTTGTCTGATAGAGGGCTGTTATCCAAAATATACAAAGAACACTTAAAATTCAACAATAAGAAAATAAACAACCTGATTAAAAAATGGGCCAAAAAACCTGAATGGGCATCTCACCAAAAAAGATATACAGATATCAAATAAGCATACAAAAAGATGTTTAACATCATATGCTATTAGGGAATTGCAAAGTCAAACAACGATGAGATACTGCTACATACCTATCAGAATAACCTAAATCCAAAACACCAAATGCTAGTAAATATGTGAGCAACAATATATCTCATGCATTGCCGATGAGAATGCAAAATGGCACAGACACTTTGGGAGACAGTTTAGCCATTTCTTACAAAACTAAACATGCTATTATCATAAAATTTGCAATTACACTCGATATTTTTCAATCCCTCAAAATTGAAGACTTATGCCTACACAAAAACCTACAAACAGATGTTATAGTAGCTTTATTTATTATTGCCAAAACTTGAAAGTAACCAAGATGTCCTTCAGTAGGTAATGAATAAATAAATTGTGGTGAATGAGGGCAATGGAATATTATTCAGCAACAAAAAGAAATGAGCTATTAAGCCATGAAAAGACATGGAGGAAATTTAAATACACAGTACTAAGTGAAAGAAGCCAATCTGTACGATTCCAACTACATGATACTCTGGAAAATACAAAACTATGGAGACAGTGAAAGGATCAGTTGTTGCCAGGGGATGAGGAGAGGGAGGGATAAATAGGCAGAGCCCAGAATTTTTAAGGCAGTAAAACCATTCTGTATGATACTGAAATCCCAGTCTAATCATGAGATAAACATCAGGTGAACCTCAGTTGAGGGACATTTTACAAAATATCTGACAAGTACTCCTTAAAACTGTCAAGGTCATCAAAAAACAAGGAAAGTCTGAGAAGCAGTTAAAGCCAAGAGAAGTCTAAATAAAGATAAGACTATTAAATGCCATTTGGGAATCCTAGATGAGACCTTAGAACAGAAAAATAAAATTAGGTAAAAACTGAGGAAATCTGAATATGGTGTGAACTTTAGTTAATAATAATGTATCAGTATTGGTTTATTAATTGTGACCAATGTATCATATCATAAGATGTTAGTAATAAGGGAGAACTGTGTGTGTGGAGAATATGGGAACTCTCTATACTAGCTCTGCAATTTTTTTTTTTTTTTTTTGTAAATCGAAAACATTTCTAAAATAAAAAAACTTTATTTAAAAAATCCGGCTTCCGGTCCCCCTGTGGGGCGTGCTGGTTCCACTCTGGTTCTGCTCTCCAGCGGGCGGCATAGGCCTGTGACGGCTGGCTTTGCCGCTGATGTTGTGTATAGATTTAAAGTGAAGGAAGAGCTTGTGAGATTATGGAAACGGACAGGTCCCAAGTGCCCTGGCGCGTCAACAAGCTGCACACACTGGAGAGCTCACAGTGTGCTTCCAGTCGGAGGCAGCAGGCTTCGGACCCAAGAGAATCCCGTGATTTCCCTTGGAGTCTGAAGTAAGAAAGGCCGGTGGGAGGAGTCTTCTCTCACTGGGGAAAGTTCAGCCTTTTACTCCTTTTCAGGCCTTGGACTCATTGAATAAGGTCCACCCATGGCAGGGTGGGGGTCTTCCTCACTCAGTCTGCTCATTCAAATGTTAGTATCCAAAAACACCTGCGCGGACACACTCAGAATTATGTCTTGATATCCAGGCTTCCGTGGTCTTGTCGAGTTGACACGCGCTCCATCCTCTTTTTCATAACTAAATTGAATAAGGAAATACAGATGTAAGAGCAAAGGGGAAAATGCACATCGAGTTCAATATAAAATAGGTTTCTAGTCAATAGCATCTTATCTATTTCTTACTTATACCTTGAGTCTTCCAACTATATTTAACCACATTTTGCTGGTTTTCTGTTTTCTATCCCCCTCAATGCATTCAGTGACCAATGATGATGCGCAGGCATCATCAACAAATGTTTAAATTGTAATAGTATTGAAACGTGCTCTGACTTCTGATTGTTGTTTTCCTGATTAAAATTAACTGTTAAGGTAAAGTTCAGCAAATATAATGGACATGTAAACTGCCTGGGTTATTCTATCAAAGTACCGTATACATCTAGGCATCACATTATATCACTTTTCATATCTCAGCAATCTGTTCACATCATTAATGTCATTAGTCACACTTTGAAAATTATTACAATTGGGGATAAAGTCTTATGGAAAATAATATTTTGCAAATGTAAGCTTTTCATAGAAATGTTAATAAATATTGTTTAAATTTAAAAAAAAATAAAAAATAACTCTCCAGAGGCTTCACTGAGAATTCCAAGTCTAGTGCAATGTCCTGGGGTGGGTAGAGGTTGTGGGTGGGGAGGGGTAGAGCTCGCCTAGGCATTTCTAGGCATTTTAAGTAAGTGGTTGTGAATGAAAGGGGTTGAGAATGAATGTTGCCTTTGCTTAACACGTTTCAGAATGTGCACCTCCAGACTGAGGCAAGTGCCTCTACAAGTATATGTGCACAGGTGTGCTTGGACACTGTGTACCTAGCAATAGCTTGGTACACTTGAATTAAAGCCAGGATATACACCCTGCTTAGCAAAGCAAATGAAAATCCATACAATGTGTGCACACACACACATACACAAACAATACTAGAAACGATTTAGGGACAGCCCCACCACTCAGACTTCCTGCTCTCCTGGAGGCAGTGTTTCAAAGATGAGTCCAGAACTCCTGGGTTGAGGTGCCTGGAAGGGCTAAGGCACATCCCAGCATCCCTAGAACTTTTCTTTTAAACTGCCTCGCCAGAGAGCTCCTCACCCCAAGCAGGCTCACCATCATATATGAGCATTCACACTAGTCTTTTCTTTTTCCTCCACCAGAAACTGACTTTCCCTTCACCAGCCCCAGTCCCCAACCACTACTCTTTGTTCTTATTTTCAAGGCCTCCTAGCATTACCTCAAAATAAATTAAAATATCTTTAAATTGGATCTTTGAATAATTCCAGAGGGTAGCATTTCTTTGCAAATTCTGTTTGTTTATAGATTCTGTATAGCGTTTGCAAATTCTACAGCACTGGAAAGCTTCCATGTCTATTTAAATCCCTTTTCCAATTACCCAGCACCATTAAAGAAGTCACTGACTTGAACCAAAAATCCAAAAGGATTCTTTTCTTCAGAGTGTGTGTGTAAAAGTCCAGAATTTTTAAAAAGCATGTTGCTTGCAGGATATCATCAGCTGGACACCAGGATGTGAAGCTTCTGGCAATTAGTCTTATCCTGTTGGCTACTGGAGCTAGAGACAGCGGGGCCCTGTCTCTGGCAAGTGGTCAAGTTTCCATGCAGGTGGAAGATTTAGAACAAATTGGAAAATAACATTTTAGAGCTGGGCCACTCACGTTCAGTTTGGGCGAGAGAACCCAAGAGCCACAGCTGAGTGATCCCTATAAGTAAGCTGTCAGAATTGTCCCTCTTGCCTCCTGAAAGGCTCTTAAATATCAGAAATCTACAGGTCTGTTTATCCTGTGACCTGTTTTTTTTTCTCTCTTCAAGAAAAGCAAAGTGACAAATTGGTAAATATTAGGGCTGGGAGGCTTTGTGAGCTCACTTCATAGTCTTTGGACTTTTGAGATTCTAACTTAAGAATCATAATCTTGTGTTGTAGACAGTCCTAGTTGCAAGCACCTTTTGTCCACACTCGGAGCTGTCACTTCGAAGGGGTTGAAGTCCCAGAACATCTCTCCCTAGTGTATCCCACTCTCCCCACTGGCAGGAATGATGATGATCTTGTGCCCTAAAATGGAGTCTTATTAAGAAGGAAGTCTAGCCACAGCATGTGATCATCAGGGTCCTCTAATGTGTGTTCATTAATGTCCCTCCCAGAGTCGGGGATGCACATTAGGTACTGTCTTGGTCATCTCTGGCTGCTATAACAAAAATTCCTTAGACTTGGTGATCTACTAACAACAGAAATTTCTCACAGTTCTGGAGTATGAAAAGTCCAAGATCAAGGGGCCAGCATGGTCATGTTCTGGTGTGGACCCACTTCTGGTTCACAGATGGCCATCATCTTCCTATGTTCTCACATGGCAGAAGGAGTTTGGAAGCTCTCTGCAGTTTCATTTGTGGGGGCTCCATCCTTGTGACTGAATAACCCCGCAAAGGCTCCATCACTAAATATCATCACATTGGAACTGAGGATTTCAACACATGAATTCTGGGGAGACATGGGTGTTCAGTCCATAGCAGGGATATTCCGTACACTCCTTAACCCTGCGTTGGAGGCATTACCTTGCTGAAGCTGTGGCATTATGAACTGATGTCCCGAGGGTGTCGGTAGCATATTTCTCTGCTGAGTCACCAATGCTGGTTTTGAGGTACCTTCTTTCTGTTAGATTCTCATTCACTTCCTGATTTGGATTTGTGTGCAGAAAGTCTTCCGCAGTCATGAACTGATGCTAAAGAACCATTCTGAACCAGTTGGAGGAACTGTTGAACTATGGGCCTCATTCTTTTGGAGGACACTTTTACAACTCAAGTGTCTCTCCTCTCTCTCACCTCAACCCTAGCACTGTGTTGTATTGATCAGTTTCTTGTGTGCTTTCTGTCCATCATGAAGGATCAGTCCTCATTCTTATGGAGGCTTACTCTGCCCTAGTCTTCTGTAGCTAGAGTGACGACTTACCTGGTTTGACCAAGACTGTCCTTGTTTTAAAACTGAAAACTCCACATCCTGGGAGCCCAATCAGTCCTAGGCAAACCAAGTTCTATGTGGCTCACTTACCTGCACTCAGATGGGGGATCCAAAGCTGCATCCAAGCCTCAGTAGCTGTCTCACTTTCGTAAATGAGACTTGCCAAGAGTCTGATCAGCTATGTGCTCTGGCTTTCAGGAGTTACCTTAACACCTGTTTTGTTTTATGGCTGAATGTCTTCTAGTTGTGAGAGGAGGATGACAAATTAACTGGGAACCTGATAATATTCATGCAGGGCTCCCAGGGGTCCCTGAGACCCTTTATCAATGGGGCCGCATTTACTGAATGTTTCTTCATGTGCTGAACCAATGGACTGCACTCAGATCTGCTAGATGTAAGATTCAGAAGAATCTGCTCAGAACACTAACTCAGCTCCGCCACTGATGGGGCCAAGAGGTTCCCAAAATGTAGCTAAGCCTTGCAGTCTTGTTTACTGTGCTCTGGGAAACAAAACCACACCACCACGTGCTCATTGAACAGTAGCTACCCTTGCTACCACTGCTCTATTACAATCTCTAAGTCAAATGAGCATTAGGATTTCTGAGAAGAGAAGGATCTAGTTTCAAGAGATCCAGGAAGGCTTATGGACAAGAAACTGAGCTGTATTTTTAAGACTGAGATTTGAAGACTGGAAAAGTTCTCCTGGGGTCATATTCTAAAGCATAGAGTCACACCATCAGTTCACAATATGTGTACACTCATACACTGGGCTTACTTTCTCCTCTATTTACAACATTCTGGTTTTGGAGGAAGAAGAATACCTTAAGTGATCTTTGATCCCAATACTTCTCCCCATGATTATATCTGTCCCTAAACCATTCAACTATTTAGTTGACTGTACTATTTAAACCGTCTAAGAAAAAGGAATAACAGAAGGGACTTCAGCAAGCCATTTTAACCATACAATGTCTTTCCAGTCGGTATATTTTCTCCTGTATCATTAGCAGTTTTTGCTTCATTGCTATTATCATACCTGCAGGTTTTCTTTTATTAAATTGTAGAAGAAACCAAACTAGAGACAGATTTTCCCTAGTGTTAGAATCACATCATAGGAATTAAGTAGGGGAAATGTCTGTCCTTTTATCTGTGTGGGTGACTGTGAGTGCGCAGGGGTGATGTTGATGGAAGGAATGAGAAATCAGTGAAGCAGTCTGGAGAATAATGAATGAAATGACTAGAAGTGTGACTGTGCACTAATTTGCTTCTAGTAAATAAGATAGGCTCTGTCAAAGGCATGGATTAAATTTTCTATGAGCCCTGCCTCCTTTCTGCATCTATGTCCTCCTCCTTCTCCCAATTCATCTTAGATTACTTTATTTTCCTGTCTGACTCTTCAATCAAAGCCTGTGCTCAAAATATTCATTCACACTAAGGTGTAAATGACCGACAGTAGATCAGACAAGGACCACTTGTAAATTCTTTTCTATTTTAATTATACTGAACTCAAGCTATAAATGTGGTGCCTAAATTGTGAAATATGAATCGTAGGGTAATTGGTTGGGAAGAGTTTTTAAGCTTTTGAGGATTCTGCAGAATACAAATGATAGCATATCTCATTCCACCTAAAGATAAAACCAAATTTAACACAGAGGAATTTAACCAAAAGTGAAAATAAAAATAAAAATTTATACTTGAATACAAGAACTCAGAAAGCTAAAAAACTGATGTTGCAGAATTAGGTTAATATTCCCTCCCTTTTCTGTTTGCTGCTCAACTATAATTCTTTAAAATTCTATATCACTTCCTAAAAGTTTAGTGCATTTGAACTCAGTCAACAAAATATCTATTATCTATTCCCGATTAGTCAATTTGCTAATGTTCCTTGAGGGTCTACATATGAAAAGTATTTTGCTGCTTCCTCTGGAGGATACAAAATGAATACATGAATGCCTTCCTTACAAGATCCTTTAAATAATTAGAGATAACTTATATTAAATACTTAGTATTTAGTACAAAATAAGCACCCAGTAGGTAATTGTTATTGTTGCTTTATCCTTATTTCAGCTCCAATGCTTTCTGCTTGCTTGACTTTTAACAAGTTAATTAATTTCTATGAACCTCAGTTTCCTCTTTGAGAAAATGGAGATAATATATTTAGTTCCTACTTTACCAGACTTAGATAAGATAACATATGTAAAGTTGCTTTGTAAACTATGAAACACTAAGAAAATATAAGAAATTATCATTCATCTATTAGAGGGATGAGAGCTCAGTCCCAAATGAGTGGAAGAAATCAAGTGCTCTTATAATGTCTCCCACTATGTGAAACAGACTTGGGAAGAGGTCTTGGGACTTCTCAGCTGTACTGTCCACTGCCAGAGGCATAAGTCCAGTTCTTTGTTTGATTGGTTACATAGGATGTTAGAGGGTAAAGTTAAAATTGGTCTAAATTCTCATCTCTTAATTTTATCATGTTTTGTTCATTTATTCAATCTTTGTTTCTTGGAAGATTCATCAGAGAGGGAATTTTCCTGACCTTCTGACACTTCTGAGGATTAAACCAAGAAAATCTCTTCAATTCCTATTGCAGAACAAGATGGGATGGGGCATGTGTCTAAGAGGTGACTGGGTAGCAGTGAGCATCTGCAGTTACCCAGACCTTAGATCTCAGACTAGTTGCTGCATTAGGGAAACTGTGGGGCTGGGCTGCTGGAGATGTCACAGAAAATTTCTGCAAGGTTGCTTGGAAGGGTTGATTGTTTGCTGAGTTCTAGAATCTATGATAGTGGTTATGGAACACTGTGTAGAAATTGTTAATGAGCTTTGGTCTAATAATATGCATATGTTTTTACAATCTATCTAAGGGAACTCCTCATTAAAACAAAATGCAGACTTCCAAAGTTTTAGTCCTCATAGGAGACTGCCTAGGTAAGACAAGTTATTCAGACCGAGTACATCTACCTCTATTCTTTTTAAGTTTATCTGTCCCATGGGTTTGTTCTCCTTAATTACCATGGCCACCATTGCATTGGCTTTCTTTCTAAAACTGTCCCAAGAATAAACAAATATCACTTTTCTGAGTTCTCAAATATTGAGGAATAGAATTTTCCAAAGGACTCTGGTTAACACCATAGGGAGTAAAGAGAAAGTACACAAAGAAAATGTTTTCTAATGGGTAAAGGCATCATTAATTTCTACCCATTCTCTTCAAAGTGAGCAGAGAGGTATATATTCTTAAGCTCAAGGGTGGAGCAACTTTTTGCCTGAATTCCTGGCTTCCCAACTCCTTACATACCTTGTCCCTATAGATCACGTCTTAAATGTTTTGTACAGTTTAAGCCCAATCTAAAGTTAATAAAGAGAGAGCTTTGGAAGATACTCTGCCTAATCCTTATTTCTGATCTGAAGTGATTGGCCAGTCTGTGTGACATTCATGATGAACAAATGACCTCATACTTCTCACACTTCTATACACAGCACCCTGGTCTCTATCATAGCCCCCTGTATTAAAAAGAATAAGCTAATTTATTGACAACTCATTTATATAAGGATGACAATGACCAGTGTGGCCATAAGAATGTATCACTTTGATCTGCTGCTGGAGCCTAAGTGACCAACATCCCAGGCACTGCCCTCTATATTCATCATCATGCTCACTTGTGGCCATACTCCCTGTGAGCTAGCCTCAGCCAGACTGAGCATGGTGATGATCTTAAGGCAGGCCCTTTCTAGTGAAACACTGGACTCTCATTGGTGACTTGATTAAAAGCTGAACCTACTTGGAATTTTGCTGCAGTTCTTTCTCTCCTCCCACATTTGCCAGACCTGCAGTGTGGTCTGAAGATCCCGTCTAACTTCTCTGGATGTACCTCCCAATAATTGTTTTAGAAAGCTAACCTCATCTTGGAATTTGCTTCTCAGCAGACACAGACTAACATAACCAGTAACTAAGGAGATGTTTGGTTACAAACATTTGAGATATGTTACACTAATCTATGTGAATTTGGAGGGTCATGTGTTTTGGTTCTGTAGACATCTGCTAATGGTAGTTTAGAGCACTGGATTAGCTGGTAAAATCAGAACGGAGTGAAATCTGGTTTCTTCTCACTGGGTTTTTTTCCCCCTCTATTTTCTTAATGCAGCTGTAATCACAAAAGGGGACATTAGTATATAGCTTCTTCCAGACTTGGCACCTGACTCTTCAAGAATTCAACCAAGGTACCTCACCTAGGTCTGTCCAGGTTATATTAGCCAAGCCATTTTGTTACTGTTTGGCAACCTAACTGATCATGAGCTTCTGACAGTAGCAAATAATTAAAAAAAAAAAAACATTGTTTGGGAAACCTTGAAAAATGTAGGACTGTGGTCATTAGCCCAGTAAGAATATGCTGCTTGTTTGAAAAGCAAAAAAAAAAAAAAATTCTATTTGTGTTCACAGGTGTGCTAGTTACTCACTACACAGATGAAACATGAGCTTAGAAAACCATTAATGCAGAAGCACCAGATAATTGTGAAGAATTCCATTTCCATAAACCTATTTAGAATTTCGCACTTAAAATGATTTTTGAAAGCCTTTAAACTTGGTGTACAAATATTTTTTAATTTATAATTTAGTATGTTTTTTAAATTTTGTAATTACTTATAGAAAGGAACCTTATAGTATTTTCCATATGCAGGGTTTCTAAAGATTTCCTTCTAGTCCACAGGCATGGCCCCTGAACAACCAGTCCCTACACATGCTCATGAAAAGGTACCAATCAGTAGTGTGTTGGTAAATGTGCAATGACTGGAGCTCTGAGAAAAAGGGCCATGATTTGTCTTATTTGGTGTTTTCTGTTGTGTATACACTGCCACCACAGGAGGTTTCAAGTTGTCAATGTAATATCACTGAACACATTAAGAAGAGATGCACTTGATTAGCTCTCATGAGCAAGTGGGAGCAGGGCCCAGCACAGCCCTGCTTCTAATTTCCCCTACTCTCCTTGCCTTCTAATGGCAAGAACATCTTGGGTAGAGAACCACTTTTGCAAAATTTACGTCAGAGGGCTGTCTTGTCAAATTATGTAACTGCCTGTTTTTAATCTAAGCCCAGGTTTCTTTGGAATTCATATAAATAACATGCTCTACTTCCTAGTGTAAAACATCTATGACTATCACAAGAAAATTATTATGATAACAAACAAAGACTATAATGGCAGGAGTGATGCTCATCTCCTCAAAATTCTAATCTTGCGCCTCTGCCATGAGAAAGTTATTTCACTGTCAGCATGTGAAAACATCTAAAGTATTTTGGCCAATCAACTTCAGATATTAGCTTAGTGGTTAAGTCATCAGCCCAACAATAAGATTCTTTTTTTTTTTTATCAACAATTACATTTTTTATTTTAATACTTTTTATGTTTCAATTATAATTGGCATACAATATATATTAGTTTCAGGTGTAAAACATTGTGATTAGACATTTATACAATTTATGAAATGATCACCCTGATAAATCTAGTACCCATCTGATACTATCCATCTGACACCATACATAGTTATTAAAATATTATTGACTACATTCTTTATGTTATACTTTACATCCATATGACCATTTTGTAACTACAAATTTGTGCTTCTTAATCCTTTCCCCCTTTTTATACATTCCCAATTCCCCTCCTATCTGGCAACCCTCAAAATGTTCTCTGTATCCATGAGTTTCTTTCTGTTCTGTTTCTTTTGTTCTTTAGATTCCATGTTAGTGAAATCATATGACATTTGTCTTTCTCTGTCTGACTTAATCCACTCAGCACAATACTTTCTAGGTCTATCCATGTTGTAGTGGGCAAGATTTTATTCTTTTATTTATTTATTTATTTGTTTGTTTGTTTGTTTGTTTTTAGGGTTGAGTAACATTCCAGTGTATATGTATACCACCTCTACTTTCTCCATTCATTCATTGATGGACATCCAGGTTGCCTCCATACAGGTTGCCTCCACATCTTGGCTGTTGTAAATAATACTGCAATGAGCACATGAATGTGCATGTTCCTTCAAAGCAGTATTTTGAGTTTCTTTGGATAAACAGCCAGAAGTGGGATTACTGAGTCTTTCTCTGTCTCTTGTTATAGCCTTTGTTTTATAGTCTATTTTTTCTGGTGTAAGTATTGCAGCACCAGAGTTTGTTTGTTTGTTTCCATTTTCATAAAATGTCTTATGCCATCCCTTTACTTTCAGTCTGTGAGTGTCTTTTAATCCGAAGTGAGTCTCATGTAGGCAGCATATGTAAGGGGGTCTTATTTTCTTGTCCATTCAGGCACTTTATTTTTTTGATTAGAGCATTTAATTCTTTTTCATTTGAAATACTTGTTATTTATGTAGTTATTGCCATTTTATTTTATATATATATATTTCTTCTCCTTAAAGTAGTTCCTCTAACATTTCTTATAATACTTTTGGTGGTGATAAACTTCTTTAGCTTTTTCTTGTCTGGGAAGCTCTTTATCTGTCCTTTGATTCCAAATGATAGCTTTGCTAGGTAGAGTATTATTAGTTGTAGGTCCTTGCTTTCATCACTTTGTATATTTTGTGCCAATCCCTTCTAGCCTGCAAAGTTTCTGTTGAGAAATAAGCTGACAATCTTATGGGAGCTCCCTTGTAGGTAACTAACTGCTTTTGTCTTGCTGCTTTTAAGATTCTCTCTTTGTATTTAACCTTTGGCATTTTCATTATGATGTATCTTGAGGCAGGCCTCTTTGGGTTCATCTTGCTTGGGACTCTATGAGCTTCTTGGGTTGTACGTCTATTTCCTTTGCCAGATTAGAGTACTTTTCTGTCATTATTTCTTAAAATATGTTTTCAATTCCTTGCTCTCTCTCATTTCCTTCTGATTCCCCTATGATTTGAACATTGTTATGCTGTTCCAGTGCTAGAGCTCAGAGTGAGTGAGTCCACACACAGGCCTTCTAAGAAGAACGTCTGTGATTCCTGCAGCCTTCTGTCCCACTCAGGCACAATTTCCTCTGGTTTTCACAGCCAGAAGTTATAGAGAATTCTCTTTCTGGTCCTGGAACCCTGGGCTGGGGTGCCCAGTGTGGAACCAGGACTCCTCACTCCTCCAGGGGAACCTCTGTATCCAAGCTATCCCTCCCAGTTCTCAACTGCCACATCTGGCTGTGGGACCTGATTGCTTCATGTCTCCACCACTCCTACCAATCTCAAGGTGACCTCGTATGTAAGTCCCCAGTTGTAGGATTCTGTTCAGCCAGACCTTGGCAACTCCCAGTGATGGTTGTTCTGTACTTTTGTTGTAATTTTGATGTGGTCATGAGAGGAGGTGAGTACAGCATATATCTTCTACACCATCTTGACTGCTTTCCACTCCCATAATATTTTTTTTGAAGTCATGAACTGCTTTAAGTGTCTACTAAATGTTATCATTCTTGCTACAGAAAAATGTACAAGCACTTAAAAATATGCCTACAATTTCATGGAGATCATAGGTTCCTCCTCCTCCCTATCCCAGTTCATTCGTAAACCCTAAATTAAGAATAGCTACTTTAAAGTGACTCTACAGAAACTCTTTTCTCTATACCTGAAAGGTCCAAAATCTAAGCCAATGGAACCCAAGAGCATTGTGTATAGGAAATGCAGTTGCCCTGTACATAGAAACATTGTTCATAAGATTTGTTCAGACCAAGCATGTTGGATTTCAAAAAGAGGTTTTTTAAAAATCCTAAAATTAGACTCTGCAGAGAAACTTTTGCACACAGAGGAGTCTGACTTCCCTCAAGATTCTACAGAATCATCCAGGTAATTAACAAAAACTGGGGTAATGATATTTTGGAGCTGCTTCTTCCACAAGGATTAGTGCTGATTAATGAGCTGATGTACGTAGAAGTGACAGGAGCAGGGAAAGAAAGTTTTGAGAAGCTTGGAGATGAGGTCCTTGGGTGAGAAGGCTAGAAAGTACAAAACAATCTCATTAAAAATGCAAACTGTTGAGCAAGAAACCTTTACATGGCCTCATTTTTTTTGCTCCCTCCTAAAAGACTTCCTAATCTGATAAGTCTCTGATGAGTCTACTAGGTCACTTTCTTTTTCTCTACCAAATGCCCCTTCCATTTCTTTTAAGTTTTGCTGATACCATCATCACCTCTGGGTTGCGTGGGGTGCCTCTGCCAACTTTTTATAGAAACAAACCTCCCAATCTATAAATTAGGCCTCAGAAGAAAGAAAATTAACTTTAGAAATTGCTTCAATTTTCCTAGTTTTTTTTAATACTTTGGGACAAATTTCATTACTTCTGCAGATCTCTGTGCATGTTTTTTATTGGTCACCACTGGTATTTGGTTTTATAGATTTTTTTTCTGGTTCTGCAATGTGTGGCCAGAGGGCTTTGATTTTTAAACTGCTTTCAAATGGTTTCCAAAGTGCCTAACATTAAAGAAAGTCTTTTCCACTTTTATTCAGTCAGGATCAAGTGTCTTCTATATGCTAGGCACTGAGCTTGGTGCTGAGTGAAAACAGATATGGTTCCTGCCATCAGGAGTAGATACATCTATTCATAGAGGACTTATACAAATGAATGTAAAGTTACACCTGGGATACCCAGTGCAAAGGAGAGGTGCGAGGTGCCCTGAGAACTTGGAATGCAGGATCTGACCTAGTGAGAGAGGACAAAGGATGCTTCCTAGAGAAAGTGAGAACATAGTTGAGATCTGAAAGAAAAGGAAGTAACTGTAGGGGACAATTAAGCAGAGAAGAAAATCTGCTAAAGGAAACAGCATGTTCAAAGTCCTTGGTGGTTGTGCTGGGAAGGCACAAAATGTTCAAAGGTCTGGAAAAAGGTGAGCTGCTAAAAATAGAAATACCGAAATAATGAACATGATAAACATAAAATCTGGGATTGTGGTTATAATTGGTGCACCAAGAATGATGGGGGAAGATGCAGTCTATGAGAGGAATGCTGAGGACTTTGACTATATTATAATACTGCTTTTTGTTTAAAGTTGGGCAGTGAGTACATAGAGTTTATTATAATACTCTTATATATTTTATATATCCAAAATGTTTTATATGAGTTTCTCTTTAAAGAAATACCAGTGAGACTGGGTGAAAAGAGAGAGAGAGAGAGAATGGCAGAGAGATGAAGCCAGCAGATCAGAAAGAGGGTATGTTGCTCGACTTAACTAAATTAAAACACTATGATAGCTATTTTCATGGTACAGTTCGAGTGTCATAATCCTGAAGTTCTAATTTTCTGCTTTAGAGTGACAGAAATAAAGGCTTTTAACATGCAACTATTACACCACAAAGGAGATAGGCATTAACCAAGCCAAATATTAAGAATTCTCTTACTGTTGGTTATAAATATATAGGAAAATAAAAAAATAGCAAAACTAATATTTAGTACACTGTAATTTAAAAAGTAGAAACACTGAGAACTGAAAAGTTTTAGTTTTTGTAAAACACTTTTCAAGAGTAGTCTGAAGAGTGTTAACCTTGTTCTTGTCATATAATTTACTCTGTGGAGCTTAGCACCTTTCTTACGCATTGGCAAATTGTTCTACTCCTTTCTAAGTTTGGATCAGTTTCCACCATTTTATCCTTTGAACTTTCAATGTCATGAAAAATGTCCAAGAGTTCATTTAATATGACTTTTTTCCTTTCTTTCTTTTTCTCTTTCTTTTCTATTCTTTCTTTTTTCTTTTCTTTTCTTTTTTTCTGGTGTCACTTCCTCTGGGACATCTTCATCTTTTTTATCATAATTTTCCTAATTTTGTGTATAAGTTCACTTTCTTTAAGTTTCTCTGGCTGCATGTCTAGAGTCTTTCCAATAGGGGCAGTGTCCACATTTCCACAGTCAGCTATTTCTTCTATAACTCCACTTATTCTCTTTTTGAATTTCACTTCCAAGTGTTATCACTTTTTGTTTCTTTGCTACGCTTTCATCTTTGTTGGCTAATTCTGTCTTCTAATTATCCATTTTTGTAAACCGTCACATGGGTGGGAGACAAGGAGGTCACACAACTGCACGCTTGGCTGTCTGTTTGAGAACTGATAACAGATGCACAGTGGTCAGTTGCTGACAGACTGAAGGAAGGAACATGATTATTTACTTATATGACACACATCTGCTACTTATGTAGTAATCTGTTATCTGAAGAGCAAATAGCAGTTTGTACTTGATGCAACTAGTCACATTTAACACATCTTGATAATTGAAATTTAAAGAGTGTTGATGGAGGACTAGTATTTAACTGTGGTAACTGAATTCATGTGTGTGTGTGTTGGAAATGCATAAAGTGAGGACTGCTTGTATTAACATTTGAGTCAGAAAGAGTTTCAGTTTGGAGAGGGCAGAGCAGAATAGAGAGAGACTCCGAAGAAATAAAACACAGGATAATTTAAATGGGAAGGAAGGAGAAATTTGGAATCTAAGGTTTTCTGTAATGAAATACTACACTGGAAACAGTACCAGATACCTGGTTGGAGAATGTAGCATAGAGACAGAGAGGTAGAGATACATAGGCAGCAGCTGAAGGAAGAAATTCTCAGGGCAAAATCAGAGACTGACCAAGACCAAGTATTCTTTAAAGTTTTCTTAGGCTGGTCAAATGACTATTGAAGGTTATATGGAGAATATATGATTTTGTGTTTCTCTCTCTTTCTATCTCCTATGCAGAATGAGTATTTTCTCTTATTTTTCAAAAGAAGAAATTATCATTAAAAGATCAGCATCATTAAGCAAGTCTGAGTGCCCACTGTTAACTATTTGCACATATTTTCATGTGAAATTTACATGTGAAACCTACCCGTTGCAATGTAACTGTGCCAGACACAGTCATTCCTATAATGCTGCCAAAAGCTTGGGTTTTGCTGCAGGATAGATGGAAAACACCTGGATGAGAATCAGTGAACAGGTTTGGAAGATGTTTAAGAGAATTGAGAATAACATGAAACATTTTGCCCTACCAAAGAAATGAACTCTAAAATAATCTTTCACTTTAAAGTGATAGAGAACTTTGGTTTTATTGTCCTTTTTTTTTTTTTTTTTTTTTTTTTTTGACATTGTATATGAGTCAAGATCTCTTAGCAGCTCCTCTGAGTTTGGAAAGAAAGTCTTGCCTAGAGGTCTGTTGGTATCCTTCTCTAACTGTTCACAACAAATAATGATACAAAATTTTAAAAGCAGAGTGAAAATGATGTTATGAGAAATTAGAATGAACCCAAAGCCAGCAACATGAATGCATTCAAGACATATAACAATAAGTGTTTTGAGATATGTGACAGATGCTAGGCTTGGGACCAGGTGACATATTTCTTAGAAATCACCATTGCTTAGATTTAAAATCACAATATTTTGGTTGGAGAAAGTCTCTACAGGCCTCAGGAAGGCATTCATTATGGGATAGCTGATAAATTTGGAGAATTGTTGTCTATTTTGATTCATAATTTTTTCACTCTCTACATTTGCAGCCTGATGGCACAAAAAAATTAAATTGGGTAAGTTTTTAGACCTGAACCATTGGGGCTGAGGAAGTGAGATAAGGAAGAGAAGGAAGTCAACATGAGCTACATTAATGAACAGGTTACCATGTGGGCAACTGAGGCCTGACCCCACTGGAGGTCTCTGGGAAACCATTTATTATCTGCTTCAGAGTTGTCCCACCTAAGAGTGAGATAGATCAGTTATTTATCCACCAACTCTCAACTGACATTATTTGAGATCTCCTTTTGAGGAAAGTAACTTCCTGACATTATTTGAGATCTCCTTTTGAGGAAAGTAACTTCCTGAAAGTAACTTCCAGTTCTGCTTCTATGATTAAAGAAAAAGGGTCACAGGTGCATGCTGCACAAAGCCACTTGTGTATAAGGGAACAGTGAATGTCAACAGGATGCCTTAGGTGAAGCATTAATACTTGAACTATTATGATCAATGTCTGTCTCATCTTAAGACCACTCTGTCTGATAACTGATTCTTCAAGGTGGAAGCCTAAAATTTTTTAAAACACAGCAAAAAAAACTTCAGTAGGTGGAGTCATGGTACAAGACATGGTCACTACTGCTGCAGTTGATCCTAAGGAACATAATAGATCTTTATCTCCCTCTTCTTTAGATTTCCCTCACCCTCATTCAACACTTCTGCTAGCTTAGTTTGCTTGTGCAATAGCTAATCCAGACATTTACCCTTGAGAGGTTTGAGCCGTTGGTTACTGCACCTTAGTCATGCCATGGCTGCTACGACTGCCCATTCATGGTTATCACTGAGCACAGAAGCACAAAAGCCATCCCTGAGCTCTTGATATCCTCCTCTCCACCCTCTTTATCAAGCAGCAACCAGAGATCCTAATGATAATCAAGGCTGGTCATGCCTACCAAAGTAACAATTCCTTCCTTTGCCTACTTGCACATTGGTATTAGGAGCCCTGAAAGATCAGGTGACAGACACAGCTTTGTATTTAAAGGGTTTAATGGAATTTTTACTGTGAATTCTGGGTTCTCTTCCATGGAAATCAAAACTTACAATCAAGATGAATCTAAAATTATGGGTTAAGAAGCACAAATTTCTCCAAGTGGGTCACTGGGAATGATTATGGGAGAAGCCACTCAGTCTTAACCTTTGGCTCTTAGATTGATATAGTCTAACTATCATGGATAATATATCCTACAATGGCCATATAATGGTTCAAAGCATATGCTGTATTTTAAATGACCATACTCTATTCCAGTATTATGGAATGTCTCAGCTGTGCCAAACTCAGGCCCCAGCTCTTCATTTAAGAGGCCATTCAAAATTCTATCAGCCTGGCAGTTTCTGGGTGATGTGACATTGGCCAGGAATGATGGATCCATCATCATACCTACTTTGATATCTTTGAATGACTGAGTGGTTGAGTTGTGGCATTGACCCAAAGACTCATACACATTGTGCCCATTCCCACAGATTCTTTTAACACATTCTCCAGATCTCTTTGTCTCTGATCTTCCAAATGTGTGCATCTCAAACTATGATCCAGTCAAGCCATTAACCAGTGTCTAAGGAGCCATGTGTAGCCTAATGTAGTATCACTTGTCTTTCTACACAGATGTGATAGCCAGATGAACTATATGCAGCTCTATCCACTGGGAGGATTTCACCTCTCCCCTCTATATCAGAACAACTCCTGAGTAAAACTGTAGTTTGTAAGTAATCCTTGTTTTTTTTTTTTTTTTTTAATCTCACATGGCAATGAAGTGAGGGAAAAGCACTCAGGCAATTGAGATATGTGGCAATCATGTCTAGATGTCCTGTTTGTGTAACTTGCTTGTGCTTTTCAGACCTGCTCAGGCCCAATCTCAAATGTATAATTTTCATTGAATGATAGATTGCTGTTGAGTCTGACCAATCCTATAATTTGTTGTCTGTGATGAATAGGGATTCATCACAGACAACAAATTATAGAATTGATGGACAGCTTGAGTCACCTAATCTCTTGATGTTCCATAATCATGCACTTAGTCTTCATCAGAGCCCAATAGAAGGCTAGGAGCTGCTTTTTGGATAGTGACTAGTTCTCTGATGCAGATTGCATTACCTTGCTCCAGCCACCCTTGGGTTCTTCATGGTGCCTCTACTAATGTGGTTCACCTGAGATTCCACACAGTATCCTTTTCTACCATAGGTATTTCTAGCACTATTAGATCTGCTAGATCATATGACCTAAGTAGTAGGAATACTCATAATGCAGCCTGAACCTGCTGTAGAGCTGTTTCTTGCTCTGTACCCACGCAAAACTTGCAGCTGTCTGAATCATCCAATAAATGGGTTAGAGGAGGATTTCCAAGTATAATATATGATATGTCCTAATTTTAAAGGTGCTTACCAAACATTATTTCTCTTTCTTAGAAACAAATTGCATTGATTGTCCTTTATCTTTAGAAGATACACTTATATGTTCCAGACCTTATAGCTTCTAGAAACCTTATTAAATCTCTATAGGGTTTTTCCCCCCTGCCTTCCGCACATGTCTTAAAAGAGCATAAGGAGCACTTGCCATTTCATGCTCCCCAACTCTGATTCATAGGATGCTATCATTATAGTAGACAGGCATGATTATCTGTGCAATGTCCAGATGATCAAAGTCAATTTAGACTATCTTGTGACAAATATCAGAGGAGGTAAAGATGGTAAATATGTACAGTTATTTTCCAAGGTTGTTGTTAACTGCCTTTGATTCCTTTTATGATAGACATAGAAAAGAATGCATTTGCCAAATAAGTACCTATCTAACAGTGCAAGAGGTTATGTCAATTTAATTCTAAGTCTAGTAGAAAGATCATATCTAGCACAACTGTAATTGAGACTATCACTTGGTTAAGTTTATGACATCACCCATCAGCTACCATGATCCATCTGGTTTTGCAAAGGTCATATAGTTGAATTAAATGGGGATGCATTGGGAACCACCACTTCTGCATGCTTTAAATCTTTGAGGGTGCTACTAATCTCAGACATTCTCCTTGAGATATGATATCATTTATGATTTATTATCTTTGTTGAGGCAAAGGTACAATTTCAGGAATTTCCACTGGCTGTGTCTATTATATGGCTCTTACTCTACAGGTCAGGAAACCAATACAAAGATTCTGTCAGATGCTATGTGTATCTATCCCTATTATGTCATCAGGGACCAAAGAAATGAACACATAGACTCTTTGAACTCACTGTGAGATGGATTTTGAGCAGACTTCATTTATCTTCTAACATCCATGAATCCCAACTCTAACTAAGTGCCATGGTGGTGTTTGTGGTTTCATGTCACCCATGTCAGTTCAGATCCTTATTCAGAAGTTGTTATGAGATCTAATATTCCCCCTTTCCCAGTTTATATTTACTCTGGTAAATAGCCATCAGTCCTTTGGAGGAAGGATTAGAACACCAGCTACTGATTCTTGCTGTTATGTTGCAAGGTCTTTCCTTAAGGAGACCTCCCTTCAGTCAGTGAGCCCAAGTCTAGCACTCTCCATATGTATTCCCAGACTTATATTCTTCTGGTTTCTGCTGTTACATATTCGACAGAGCCTATAGTTCTTTTGGTGAATAATAGTTTTCTTCCCAGAGGAGGTTCAATACCTCTCGCATGTGCCTTGCAGAAACTTGGCCCTTTTTATTAGTATAGAAGCAATGAAGGGAGGTAGAGCTATATCCTGAGGAAGATTAATATCTTGCAAGACATTCACCTCAAGTAAGGCATTTGTATGGTCTTCGGATAGTGAGGCTTCTCTCCCTTAACAGAGAGGAAGTAGACATGTGTGTTTACTCAAATTGACTACAGTTCTTAAGTATGTCTACCCAAACTTCTCCATCCTAGGTCTTAATGTCCCACCCCTTCTGGATCAGAGCTCTGGCTTTTGTGTGGGTTACTTGTATCTCCACCACAGTTATAATCAAATGCCAGGTTATTCATCACAGTATGTCCTCAGGCTACAGAAGATGAATGTCCATCCCTTCAATCATTTTCCTATAGACTTCTGGCTTTCATACCAGACCTTTCAGTTGATAGCTGTCATCTTCTTCTTTCAGGGCTTCTGTGATCATTAATAAGAGACGAGCAATTCTATAATACTCATAACCATTGCCTACATAAATTTTGCAAAGTCAGTGTATTCCCAAAGTCATTGCACCCCATCTCAATCCACCAAAGGTGAGGATTTAGTGCTTATGATGCTGCAAACCAGGGGTTCTTGCCACATTTACCACCAGAAATGGGGTACTTGTGCCATCTGGTTGGTAAGCAAGCCAATTTCAGAATCTCACCCTGAAAATGTAACAACTTTTAATAGATGTAACAACTAGCTTTTGCTGCATTATGAATCACCCCAAACTTAGTGGTGTAAAAAAAGTAAACTTTTCTTTAGCTCATGATTATATATATAGTTTGGCAATTTAAGCCGGGCTCAGCCAGGTGATTCTTTTGTTTTGGGCACTGGGCTGCCTTATGCGTCTGTGGTCAACAACCAGTCAGTTGCAGATTAGCTTTGCTGATCTTAGCCAAGCTTTCTCACGTAAGGAAACGGAAATGATTTTCTTCGGCTTACATGTTATTTCATTCTGCAGTCTAGTCTAGGCTCTTTAACACAACTGAGGCAGGATCCTAAAAGAGCTAGTGAAGCACATAATGATCATTTAGGCCTAAGCTTAGAACTAGCACATTGCCACTTCTGTTGCATTCTGTAGAGTAAAACTCACAAGATCGGCCCAGACTCAGGAGTACCAGTAAAGGAGTAAGGGAATGAGACAGGGAGGAGAGGAGAGTCTATGTAATTTATACACCAGCTCCCAACCTTCATTAACTTAGGATTGCTCTTAGGATGCCCTAAAACTTATAGCCTTCCTCTGAGTGGATAGGCTTGCTTCTCTGAGAGAGTCACATGTGTATAAGGGAACAGGAGTGCCAGGGGATAGGAGCAGAGCAATGATGGTGAAGTAAGAATGAGAGATGACCATAGCATTTGACTCTCTGATAGTTAGTGAAGATCTTGACAAGAGCAGTCTCAGTAGAGTTGTGGGAACAGAAGCCCATTTGAAGCAGGTTCATGAGAGAAGGGGAGGAGAGGTGGAGGAGAAAAGGGTGAATATTTTTCAGCAGACGTCTGTAGTGAAGTATAGTAGAGAGCAATGAATGAGGAAGAAGCTGGAGGAGGCAAAAGGCCAAGGCAGGGTTTATTTTTTATTGAGGAATATTTTGTAAGTCAGCTGTATGAAGATGGGAATGATTCCATAGAGATAGACAATGTGATGATACACAAAAGAGAATGGTGCAGCTATGGGAGTTTTGTCTTTGGGAGTGTGGGGGGATGACTTTAGAAAGGGCGTGCAGAAGTTCTTCGTGTTACTTAAAGAGCACTTCTTCCAAGAGGCTTTCCTGATATGCAGCATAAGATAGCTCTCTTCCATATTATCCTGTCCTTTGTTGTGTTCATTTATTTATTTATTTATTTATTTTTGTTTATTGGCTCACTATAATACAAGCCTGACAAGAGCAAGAATTGTGTCTATTTTATTCAAATGCTAAGTCACATCCCCAGTGCTTAGAACTAGGCTGGGCACATAGCAGACAATAAATATTCGTTGAATGAATGAATGAGTGAGTGAAAATAACTTCAGAGTATCTTCTCTATGTGATAGCAACATTATTTTGTAACAGGTTCAATTCTATGAGCCTTGGTCCCTGCCTAAGTGTAGGAGGGGCCACGATGTGTGCTGAGTGATCATGAATCAAATCTACATGCACACTGTAGGGTCAGTCACTTCTAATTAGAAAATTCAACTTTTTTAGTTGGGACCTTTGCAAAAGCAGTTTCAGTGGAGTGGCAGTGACAGAGACTGTGTAAAGTGGGAGAAAGGAAATGAGCAGAAGGACTTTGCAAACTAAGCAGCAGGTCACTTCTGCTAGCCACACCCAGTATTACCACCCATCTCAAAATCCACCTGTTTCTTGTTTCAATTCCTAACCCCCACTCCACTATGTCCTCAAAAACAGTTCAAATTCTGATATAAGTGAAAATAAATTCAGTAATCTGGTTGATTGATTGATTAATTGCCTCTATTCTTTTTTCTGGTTATTATGTTTATTAGCTTTCCTTAGCAGCAATTTGAATGCCTGTCTCTTAAGGGTAGTAGTACAAAAGAGAGAACCAATCTTTTCTCTGCTTAGCTTGTTTGTGAACTCTCTGTGGGTGTGTGCCATTACAAAAATAGAAGTGGCAGAGCAGTACTCTAAGTTACTTGGGATTGCAACAGAATGAAGCGAGAATTTTGCTTTTGCAGTTGTTCTTTACAAAATGACTCCTATTGAATAATGAGTACTTTTAGTTTTTTCCCCCGCCCCAATCCATATTGGCCTCCAAATAACAAGGTCAAGTTTGTTGGCTTTGGTGAATTTGACTGCAATGTTAGCCAGTGCTTAGTAGTATGTGAGAAGGTGCCCGTCCTCCTATTGAATACATAGTCAATCACAGGAGCTAAAATTGGTAGAATTTTGGAAAGATTGACATTTAGCTCTGGACATTATTTTGATTTTCAAGTCCAGTATTTTCCAATTTAATTCATGTTTAAAATGGTTCACTGATGGTTCTATGGAATTTAGCTTCTGATTCTGGTGTAATATTCAATGTTAATTTTTTTTGGTGTTCATTTGATCAGAGTTCATAGTTCAAACCTAAATATTAGTAATCAAATTGTTTTGCTTTTTTATGTGATAGAGGAATAGCTAGTAACCACATACTAAAAGCTTGGTATGATGTTTATTGCATCCTAGGGGTTAATGCTGTATATCTTGACTGTCTAGATGTGGAGTATAAATGTTATCTAATTCTCCCCTTTCAGATTCAGGGCAGGGTACTACATTAGAAAAACAAAGTTCACAGTATTTGAGTTGCTGAATGTGTGTAAAGTTTTTTGCCCCATAGAGACTTTTGGGGACATTTATTGCAGTTCACAAGTTGCTTGAACATTGCCTGATTTAATCAAAGTATGGTATAGGCAGAGAATGCAACCTCAGATTCAAGTCCTAGTCTCCACTGATCAGCTGTGTGCTCTTGGACTAGTACTATTCTATTCTGAGCAAGTTTCAGTTTGCTCATTATTACATAAAGTGTAATCCAAAGATACCTTTTATACTTTCCAGAATTATTGTGAACTGAGGACAGGAACCATGTCCTATTCAAGCTGTAACCACATTGCTACAAACCCTATATAGTTGTTTAATAAAAATACATTGAGTATTAAATGAACAGTAAGATATCTTGCAAACTGTAAAGCAATATACATATCTAAATGGAGTTACATAAACTGTTTAATTGTCTAAGTCCTTCTCTCTTCTTCTTCCCTTCCTCTTCCTCTTCTCCTCTTCCTTCTTTGTGTTATAATAGAGAAGGAAAGAGTGTTTTTCCAGAAAAGCCTAAGAGTTTCTTCCCTCATGTCCAGCACTAGTGAAACTCATGGTGAAGACAATTCACTTAGCAGGATTTCTAAACTGTTTCTTCATTCGGTCATTCATCAACTCACTGTAGATTTCTGAGCACCTTCAGGGAATGGAGTTGTCTGTGTTTCTGATGTGGAGGGGCCAAGATGTCGCTCACATCTGTGAACAGATTTGTTTTGGAGGCAAATACAGGAGGACTGTTTAGCTTTGGCAAAGCACCACAGCCTGGCTGTATAATCATGTCAAAAATAAGTGAAATAGGGATTCCTTCCCCTGACCTATATGCCCTGCAGTAACAGGAAATCAGGAGAAGAAAGTAAATTTTCTTCTGTTTCCATGGAAACAGACCTGATCAGAAAGGCAAGAGGTATGCATAGTAATTACCTAGATGATAAAGTATGATTCTCCTGCAGGGTTCATGTTGCTATTGAGGGCGAGGGACACCAGCTAGGTGACTGGACACTATGTAAAGGGAAAGAATAGTATTTGGAATCTTTTTATTCACAAGACACTGAGATGTGATTGAATATTTGTAGAAACACTTGATTTGATGAGAGATAAAGTGTTTTGATATTTTTTGCAACTATCTCCATCCACAAACAGATACAAATTCACAAACTCTATTAGAGATACTAAGTCCTGTGGAGTACGCTACCCTTGAGATCCTTAGAACTGGGAGAGATGTGTGGGACACGCAGACATGAGGTAAAAAGGATGACTTCCTAATGATGAATATAATAGTAAAATCAAAAACTGGCAGATATTGGGCACTTTCTAAGTGCCAGGGGGTGTGTTAATTGCTATAAGTGCATTATCTCTTTTAACCCTCAGAACAAATATGTGAGGAGCACAAAGCTTATATATGGACAAGGAAAATGAGGCCCAGAAAGTTTAAGAAAGTCACCTAAGATAACATAGCTAATGAGAAGCAGAGCTGAGATTTGAGCCAATGTTTTTGGACACCAAAGTCTAGGCATTTAAAAAATACATTATACTATATCCTGTGGGATCTTGACACTCTGACCATTCCAAAATTAATTTCTTAAGGTAGTATTTTGTTTATGTGGTCCATTTGACTGCATCCCTAAACAGAGTATCCAAGCCTGTAATAAAAGAATATAGTAATAAAGGAGTAGGCAGTGATGCCTGGGATTCTTTCCCTGCATCTTATTGTATAGTAGCCATCAATAGACCAGCATCTACCACCAGCATGTACAGTTCCAAGTCCACTGGGAGAATAGAATATTGTGTTGACAGACTGTTCAGAGGAAGCAAAAATGTGATTGTTAGAGATTATTCCAGAATTCCATTCATTCACTTGTTAAAGAAATTTTTATTGGGGACCTACTGTGTATTGAAGATCTATAAAGGAAAGACGTGGCCTCCAGCATCAAAGAATTTGTACAGGGGAACAGAATCAAAAATTAGTGTCACACATGTGTTTTAACAGAGGCATGCTCTGGGTGTCATCAGCATACCAAGGCAGGGCGTGGAATTCAGCCTTGGATCTAGGAGAATGTAGACGGAAATATCAGGAAGTGCTTCCAGGAGAAGTTAGTGCTTCAGTGGAGACTAAAGGAACAAAGAAGAGTTAGTCAGAAAGAGTCAAGGGCCATCTGTGGGAATCCTTATTAAGATATCTAATGAATAGAAGGAATTTTTCCAGTTTCAAAACCTTTCAGTCATTTGATTATGAACAGAATCAAAGTAGGACCATGTCACAGGTATGGAACTTCAGTCCACATAGATCCTCATAAGGACTAAGGTGAGACTCTTACATTCAGGTAAGATTTTTACAGTTTACAAACTATTTTTATATCATTATCTCATCTGATCTTCAAAGCAGACATCATTATACTAATTTTACAAAAGAAGATGCTGTATGACTTGCCCAAATTCCCATAGCCCTGAAAGGTGGGGCTACAATTCAAACTCTCGTCACCCAACTCCAGACCCCTTTCTTTGTACCACGTGGCCTCCCTCCAACTGGAGTGTAAGCTTACCAAGAAGCTCTCAGCTTCTGAAATATGCTCTGAGGAAAAATATGCTATTGTGGATATTGGTGGCTATGGTGTGTGGAGGGGGGTGGGGGGAGGGCAACAGGGCGGGAAGAACTAGGACAGATTAAAGGGAACAAGCTGGGAGACCCTGGTGAGGAGGCCAGCAGCATCAGGAACAAGAAGGCAGAAATGGGTTCAACATCTAAGAGGTCAGAGAGTCAGTCCAAAAGTGCTAGTGGCAGGGTAATGTAGATTTAAGTCTAATGCTAAAAGTTTGGATTCATTGCCCCTGAATGCCCAGTTGCTGATGAATCCTCCAGAACTTATCAACTGTCCCCTTTCCACCAGCTAGATTGGATTCTCTTCTTCTGACAGATCAGAATGGACTTTAGCTATAAATGGCCAGACTAGTTTTGAGAGTGCAGAGATGCTGGGTGTTAGCTTTGCCTACACCTCCTCTAATACAGCACTCATCATGCACTGTTATAATTGTCTGTTACTTGTCTTCACTCTTCAAATTCTTCAGGTTCAGGAGTCAGTATGTTGTGGGCAAGTAAATACTACTGAAAGAAACACAAGCCATGGTGAATTTTACCCCTGGCTAAGATAAGAACAGAGAAGTCCAGGTTTATATATTGATTCTGCTTAATTTAATAAACATTTATTGGCAAATTCTTGGTGTTGAGGACTCAGGGGAGTAGAGATCTGGTCCCTAACTTCTACAGAGCATCTGATATGGATCCTAGATTATATCATCTATACCAATTGAACAAGTTTGCAAACAAATGGCCTTTGGATGTCAAAATTGTCCTTAAGTGGTTGGAAAATAAGGAGATGTGGTCTTTCATGAAAAGAAAACAAACACACCAAGGATAGATAATTGTCTTTTGTATATGCAGCCCAAAACAAATGCAATATCACTAGGCTGAGTGTCAGCTAAACTCCTAGTAAGGAGATTCACTGGTCATTAAGGAGTTCACCGCCATTGGCTTACAGTCTGATCCCTTTAAGGAATATATTTTTTTAAAGATCCCTCAAAAAATTGAAAAAAAAAAGTCTTTAAGAACCAAAGAGTGGAGCTATGGTGGTATAGTTATAGGCTATATGTTTGACATTTAAATGGAAAATATCATCTGAAGTCATTCTGTCAATGGGGCTGCCCAACTAACAGCTGACTGGTTCAGAGGACATTGATGATCATAATGAAAGCTAATTTTTTTTCTGGAATCTTAAGAGATCTTGGTTCTAGGAGGGAAGGTTATTTCATATCCTTATTTGCAAGAAAGCTCAGGCAGAATAGACTAGCATGAACAGTTAAGGGCAACAGATAAGAGGGAGTTCATTCTGTGGGGAGAGGGTGGCAAGGCTGCCAGGGTCCCATCTCCAAGGAAAATTTTGGTGTCCCTCTGGCTTCTTTGCCCCGGACTCAGAAATAAACCCTAGATCTGGTTCCTGCCCTGTGTTGTAACAAGATGCTTATTTCCCTCTCTTCAAAACCATGGGTATATCTCTTTTCTTTGATTGATTGTGCAGTAGGAGCAGCCTTCCCAGGAGCCCCCTACTAGAACTTCCTCTGTCCTCCCTCCCTAAGTCCAGAGGGTGATAAAGAGATGTCTTGAGACAGGGGACAGCATCTGCCCTTCCCACGGCCTTGTAAGCCACCTCCCCCTCAAACTGACTCCAACTAGATATTTTTTGATGGAGCTGTGAAGGGAATGCTTTGCAAAACTGTCGAAAGTGCCAAAGAGCTGCAGAAAGCTGGTAAAGAGTCTAAGGGGAGATCTGAGGGTTGCCTGTGGGGATTTTGAAGAGTCGTTATTTGGAAAGGGCAGCAGGGCAGGAACTGGGGATTCCTAGATAGTTAGGCAAGAAGAGGGCCTCAAGATCATCTAGTCCAACTGCTTCATTTAACAAAGTTATTGGGCTGGGAGGGCTTGTATAAGGATGATAGATGGAAATGATAGGAAAATTAATTTAGACTTACTATCCTTTTAAATGAGCAGCTACCCTACATGGAATGTATACCCCATGGGACAAAGAACTCCTCTTTATCGTCAAAATGTGAACAGGAGCTAAATGTCAGTGATAGTTGATTTTGTGTGTCCACTTGACTGGGCCACTTTGCCCATTATTTGGTTAAATGTTATTTGGGTGTGTCTGTGAGGGTGTTTCTGGATGAGGTTAACATTTGTATCAGTAGACTGAGTAAAGCAGATTGCCCATCCCCAATGTGGGTGGAACAAAAAGACAGACCTCCTCTACTTAAGAGAGAATGCCCCCTGCCTGACTGCTGAAATATCAATCTTATGCCCTTGGACTGGAAATCGCACCATCGTCTCCCCTCGTCCTCAGGCATTTGGGCTCAGACTGGAATTAACCATTGGCTCTCCTAGGTCTCCAGCTCCCTGATTGCAGATCTTAGAACTTCTTAGCCTTGATAATCATGTGAAACAATTCCTTATAATAAATATTTCTCTCTCTCTCTTTCTCTCTCTCTCACACACACACATACACACACACACATTCACATACACATACACATACACATATTATCCCCCCACCCCAGAGAATATTAACTAATATAAAAGAGTTCATAGCAGCACTATCCTATAGAAATATAATGTCAGCTGTGTATATCATCTTAAAATTTCTAGCAGTCTCATTAAAAATTTTAAGAACATGGATGAAGCTAATTTTAAAAATGTATATGATTCAAATGAATATATCCAAAATAGTATCATTTCAACATGTAATTGATATTCAGTATAAAAATTATTAATGAAATATTTTGCATTCTATGATTATAAAATCCAATGTTTCTTTTATACTTAGAGCATATCTCAGTTCAGGTTAGTCATATTTTAAGTGTTTAATAGCTATAGTCCTATCCAGAAGAGAAGTGGGACTAGATGACTAATGTTGTTTATTCTCCCTGAAAACAGATTTAACTCCATTTTTTCGACAAATATTTATTAAACATCTACTATATTTATATACCATACTAAGCTCTTAAATAACAATGGCTGGAATTTAAGAATGTCTTAATGATTGAGGAAAAAACACACTGGATGGAACTAGCTTGCATTTCTTATTTCGTTTCTTTGTTATCGATGAGGAGAAGGTAATAGTCATGAATTTATTTACTAAATGGACATAGAAATTCATGCTTGACCTAAATTAGCTTCTCCTTCATCTGAGGTGGCTTATACACAAGGCCCATGCCTTGGCTTTTCATTGATCAGCTCAGATTGGTCTTATTTTGGCTGATCACAAGCTACACTGTACATTTCTCATTCAGAACCCCAAGTGCCTGATTATATATTGTTATTGAGAAGCTGGGCAACTAAAGAAATGGTCATACTGGTACTGAAACAGGAAAATTGGAGGGAAGGCTGATCTGGAGAGTAAGATAAGGAGCTTGAGCTAAGCAATTTTTTTTGAAGACACAATGAAATTTCCAATTAGAAGTACCTAGCAGGAAATTGGAAATATGAGCCTGGCCAGATGCATCAGACCTGAGGGCACCTTCCCTGTAAAGAAGTGATGGTTGAAACCATGTGAGTGAATGAGATATCAGAGGGACAGATCTCTGAAGAGAAGACCAGATGGGCCAGTGCTTAACCACAGAGAACACAAACATTTATGGGGAACAAATAACCTTTAATTCAGCTCAACACACCATTATCTGAGTGCTTGTTATGTGCCAGGTGCTATGTTATCCGTGGGATTTAGAGATGTAAAAGATATTTGCAACCTCTGCTCTCATGGAACTTATGATCTATACTTACTGAAAAAATCAGGACGTGTCAGAGGTGGAAGATAAGCCAAAGGCCACTCGTTTCAACCTCAATATTAGAGCTCAATGGTAGCACAGCTCCAGGCTGATCTCCTCCAGGACATATAGCAGTCTTTTTCATACTGGGGAGGTGTTAAATCAGAAAGTCCCATGACAGCCATCAGAGATATGAGGACAGACATCATGCCCCACACATTAAGTGATATAAATTTCCATCTCCTCACCATTGGGCTATTTCCCTCTGAGAGCTTTTTATGTCAATTCCTGTCTTAAAGTACACACCTCAGAAGACTTCACAAAGCTCTAGCTCTTGTTTGGCCAGCAAGGAAAGGGAGACAGCTGCCCTGAACAATGACATAACATGGGCCAGGCACGTGCTCCACTAGATACATTACAGCCATTCAATCAATTATTATCTCATCGTCAATGAAAAAAGTTAGACTCCCATGTTCTATATCCCAAACTTCTCTAAACATAACCCCAAGTTCCCTTACATAATTTTTCTTATTAAACTTAAAACTATTTTACATCACTCTTAAGAGTACAGGCTTTAGGAAGAAGCTAGTGCTCTAAGAGCTTCAAATTCTTTGAAAGAATTTCTACTAAATTCAAAGTGTTCTCAGATAATAAAGATGGTATTATAGTTTTTTTCATCACTCATTTTATTCTTGTTACAATGAAGCTACTAAAAAAGAAGGGAATGAGACAGAGGGAGCAAGATAAACTCGATTATCTTCCTCTTGGGTAGGTGTTCTGGAATGGCTCTGTTCTTTTGTAAAAGAAGAACAAGCATTTGCAGAATCTAATTTCTTATTTTTTGGCTTGCTACTATTCAGCTTACTCATAGTTTTTATCTATGTAGAAAAAACAGTGAAACAAAGAACAGGAAATTTCACCATGCTGCAGGAACTGTTAAAATGGTTGTTCCAGCAAGAAACTACATATTCATGCTAACCACAATCCCAGTCCTGCCTCTCATTTCCTTTGTAGAACAATTGACCAAAAAATAAAAGAAAACACTGAAAATAAGTTCAAGCAGGAATTCTTTCATATTCTTGGACCTTAAGTATTACCCTTTAATGACAATAATGAAAGTAAATAGATTGATTATTAAAATAACATTTTTGACTATTTAGTATATGATAGCCTCTATATTAAGAATTATATATGTTTTAGCTTATTTAATTTTCATAAACCCATGAGGTTCATGTTTATTATCCTTATTTTACAGGCGAGAAAATGAGGGGCAGAGCTAGAAAATGAAAGAGTTAGACAGAGTACACTACAGCCCCAAATTTTAATCATAATGTTATGTTGTCTGTACTTAATATGTCACACTAAGCATGGGCAACACAGCCTCGTGAGTATCTAGTGAGTGAATGAAGAATAAATGAATGAATGTCAAGAACAGAGAAGCCGTTTGAGAAACAGAATAAAGCTTAGAAATAAACTTTGTTAATCACACAAATAAGCTTGTATGAATTACACGAACAAATTATATCTGTGAAATAATAAAGAAATCATCAGTAAAGAACCTAGCAGTTATTGTTGTGAATCAACATGATAATAGCAATTAGGACAATGATACAGAAGAAACGTGTCCTATAACCAGCAATCTTTGTTATCAGACCAAACCCATGTGTGGTAGGAGGACCTCAGAGCAAAGAAGCCATAATGTCTCAAAATTGAAGATCAGAAATGGAATAGTTGAAACAGCAATTATTTAGAGCTAATTAAGTAGAACTTTCTGCAAAATCGGAAGTGTTCTATGTTTGATTGTTCAACATGGTAGCTGCTAGCCAAATGTGGCTACTGAGTACTTGAAATGCGGCTAGTGTGACTGAAGAGCTGAATTTTAATTTCGTTTAATTTTAATTAATTTAAATTTAAATTACCACATGAGGCTAATTGCTACTGTATCAGAAAGTGCAGAGATTGAGAATGTAATTTTTTTTTCTAGAATCATATTGTCCATTAAATAAAAAACCTGGTGAATTATTTTAGTACCAAATCTGAGCTTGAAAGGCTTAGGATTTTTTTTCATTCCGACTGAATGGGGGTAAGGCTGTCTATACATAAATGCCCAATCCAAATCTGAATTTCTGGAAAGGGGGAAAGCAATGATTCTAAGCTACTAAACATTATCTGAAATCAGAAAAAAAAGGGTATTAAGACACTGAGCTGACTTGCTAGGGAGAGGGTCCTGAGGACCAAGTGGGTGACAAGCACCTAAAATTCAGCCAGCAGTTAGTATAATTTTACTGCAAAAGATTCACAGCTTGAAAAGAGGTGAGCTTGCAAATTCAGATCTTTGCCAGCAAGTCAGACTGTGGAATGAGAAAAGAAGCTGTCATTCCAACTGGCTTTGGTTTGAAAAATGTCAGAAATGTAGTTTGTGAGAGAAAAACAAAGAGGCATGTGAGAGAAAATCAGAGGGGGCCTTCATGCTGTGAAATCTCCCCCTTAATAGTTCTTCACTGTTGCATCTGGGTTGTACTGCGCACCTGAGCAGTACACAATGTCTTTTCCTCCTCAGGGTGAAGGCAAATGAGGACCTGGGTGGCCATTTTCAATTACAGGTGAGCATCTTAGCTCCCCTTGCTCTACCTCTATTCTCTCAGACTCCTTCACTCATTGCCTTCTCTGCTAAGGGAATACAAGTGTTTTTCTCTGGCTAAGCTCTGAGCTATGTCCTGGACAAGGACTCCTACATCAAATTAGTCACCAAATTCTGGTTGTGATACCCTCATAGTGTCTCTCGAATTTATCTTCTACTCGATTTTCTCCTATTTGCACTTCTATTGCTACTGTCCTAATTCAGATCATCATTACCTCTTCCTTGCCCTGAAGCAATAGTTATCTTTGGGTTTCTTTGCTGCCAATGCATCCTATACAATGCCAATAGAGGGCTAGCTTGTTGAAAAATAAAAATTGTGATAATGTTTTTCCCTGCTCAGAAATCTATGCTGTGTCCTTATGATGTATAGAATAAAACACAAACTCCCTAACCTGGATTTTAAGATTCTCCTTGCTATGGGCTGAATTGTGTCCCCCACAAATGTATATGCTAAAGTCCTTACCCCCTGTGTTTTAGAACAAATGAATCTTTAAACAACTGAGTTGTTTAAACAAAAGACTCATTTGTTTAAAAATTGACTATTTTTAAACAAATGTGTCTTTAAAGAAGTGATTAAGTCAACACAATGTCATTAAGGTGGGCCCTGGTGCAATAGGACTGATGCTCATAGAAGAGGAGATTAGGACTCAGACACACACAGAGGGAAGACCATATGAAAATACAGAAAGAAGACAGCTAATTACAAGCCAAGGAGAGAGGCCTCAGAAGATACCAACGCTACTGACACTTTGATCTCAAATTTCTGGCCTCTGGAATTATGAGAAAAAATATTTCCGTTGTTTAAGCCACTCAGTATTTGTTATTGCCAGCCCAACTGAACTAATATACTCCCCAACTAGCCCCCCAACCTATATGTTCTAATTATCTCTTAGTACCTATCCTAACCTGGCCAGATACCCTAAGCCCTTGACTCACTGGTTCTTACATGATTTATGGTCTCTGATTTTCTGTTTTTGCTGTGATAACTCCTCTACATAGATTTCCCTTCACCTAAGCTTGTGTCTGGATCCAGCTTATATCCCACATTCTCTAAAAAATTTAATAGAGCATCCCAGATGAATACACTTCTCTTTGCCCTATTCCTGTACTACTTACCTCAAATTTATTCTCCTCCTTACCTCTCCTTCTCAATTTTGTTGGAAGGGTGAGCAACAAAGTGCTTAGGTAAAAATCCATTTCTCAGCCTCTCCCTTGACAGAGGGTCATGTGGTACTGGCCAGTGGGATGTTAATGGAAGTTGTTGGGTGGGATTCAATATGAAAGCCCCAAAATGAGCTGTCATAATAAAACAACAGAAACACGCAGTTCTAGAGGCCATAAGTCCGGTGGTTGCCATGGGCTGGGGTGTGGCAGAAATAGGGAAAGTTGGTAAAAGGATACAAAATTTCAGTTATAAGATGAATAAGGTCTGAGAAGCTAATGTAGAGCATGGTGACTATGCTGATAATACTGTCTGTGTAACTGAAATTTGCTAAGAAAGTAGAACTTAAGTGTTCCCACACACAAGAAAGGTGATGGGTGTGGTCATTAACTCAATGGTAGGAATCCTTGCACAATGTATATGTATATCAAATAATCACATTATATACTTTAAGTATATTATGATTTTAGTTGATGATAACTCAACAAAGCTGAAAAAGAGAAATTAACATTGTGTTCCATAACAAACTGCCAAATATGAAAAATATTTAACAAGCGAAAAAGAAATAAAGTAAATTTGTGGCTGCTGCTTATTTCATTTGGTTTAAGCTACAGAAAAGCACATTCCATGGATGAGATACTCTCTTTTTCAGTGGGGGTATGGCTCCTGCAGTGAAATATCTGTGTAGGCAGCATTTACACCTGCAATTCCTGTTTTATAAGGGAAATAAATTTGCCTGTTATGTGAGAAACAGTGGCAAATTAGCAGTTTTTACTGCATGCCAAGATCTCGCTTTGAAGTCACGAAGGATAATGGCTAATAAAGCTTTGGAGTGGGAGAGGCCCGAGCCTGCAGCGGCTCTCTCCTAATGAACTGGGCTAGGAAGTATCTGGGTACGATGGAATGTCACAGCACTTGTGATGGCTTATTAAGCGTGAGGTCATGAGACATCTGCCCTCAGAGATGAAACACAAATGAACTTGTTTGGGTTCTGTGGCTCATGTGAAGGTGGTGTTATTTATGTAATGTTACTCTTTTTGGCCGTCTAGGGAAGGGAGAAGTGAGACAAACAACATTCATGTATGCCTCATTGCTTCTGCCTTAAAGAAACCACAATCTCAGGTTTATGACTGTCTCAAAGACATCAAATTGTTTTTTAAACATCAGATTTTCAAAATCTGTTTTCCGAAATTCATCTACTCAACTCACATTTGACTGAATGAAAGTTACCGAGTATAACAAGGACAAATACCATGATATTTTTCTCTGAGAATCATCCTAACACCCATATATTGCACACTGACTGGGTTTATTGGCGAATTTTAAATATTTTAAGGTTCAAATCTAAAACATCTTGTTTTTAACGGTTATAAGTGGAAATGGACTTTTGTATGAAAGTCTCATTTTTCTGGTTTTACATGAGAAAATGTTTTAGAGAAAACTGAATTGGTGGAGTGAGAGAGTAGGTACTGCATATTTTTTTAATGAGGTCATTTTTTCATTCATTCATACAGAAAACGTGTATTAAGAACCTGCTGGGTACTAATTGCATTAGACAAAGGAAGATGAGCTGTTTGAGCTTTCCAGAGACTGAGGAATTTCCAGGGACATGGGACTTTAGCAGTAAAACCAAAATGATTAGATGACTCTAGTTAGAGCTGAGTCATCAAAGATAAAATGATCTAGTAGCAATTTGATAGTGCTTTAGAAGTGTTTTCTCTGTAGGAATACAGAACAAGGTATTAATTGATCACTTCCAGGTGTTTTTTCACTTCAATTTAAAAGACCCTGGATTGACTTTGTTGGATGTGTATAGGTTAAAGTTGTATCCTAGAACTAGTTGGCTGAGACTGAATATTGGACTAATACTTTATAAAACACAAGATAACAGGTTAGATAAATTGGGAGGAAAACAACCAACCAACCAAAAACAAACAAAACAAACAAACAGACAAAAAAGAGCAAGAAACTGACTTGCCAAGCTTTAACAGACCGAGTTTATAGGACACAACCTAGAATTTTACTCTATTCATCTGCTCTTAAGACAGAACATCAGCACCTTCACTAAAGTCCTGTGAAGAACAATTTGGTCTTGCTCAACTTCCAAACCTGTGGTGTGGAGGAAGCGAAACTAGAGTGGTTTGCCACATCTTCAGCTACTTCAGTTGCGCAAGGGTCCGGGTCTTATATTTTTTGTTCAGTCCTGGTGTCTAGATTAGCTCTTGGCATAGTATAGGGATTCAGTAAGTGTTAGTTAAATAAGTGAATAAATGAGAATGAATCCTGTGATTGTATAATTGATGCTTATTCCATATTAGAAGCCTCAGCCTTAACTTCCACAGAACTTAAGATTTCTTGAAATAGCTACTTCTCACTTGCCCACAGTTGGCAACTTATTCGTATATATATATACATTTACAAAGTTTCTTTTTGTTGTATCTGGCTTTCTTAGAAATATACCAGCTTATTACTCAATCTAAGAGTTTACTGAAGAGTGGATGCGTTCTTTAGAATAATGATGTTTATGGTTTTCGTATGCTCTATAGCACACTTGGGTGTGCAAAGAACTAATTCACTTTTCCAGATAGGAAAATTTATTTCAGGTGCCTGCTTGTCCACTGAAATCATAGCTGTACGCATTGTGGTACAGAGCCTGCCGAGGAGGTATAATATGTGAAGATGTCCTCACAGACAGATTCGGTTTGAAAATGGAAGAGGAGCAATCGTACCAGTCTCTGAATCACAGTTGTGACACTGTGACTAGCACCCCTTCTACCAACTCAATCTACTTCACTTCCACCTTTGTCAATATTTCTGACCGCTCAGTGCTTTCTTACATTCTGGACCCTTCCCCTAAAACTATGTCCTTAAAATGTGTTTGGGATAGAAGTGGTACCCCCTACAAAAAGTTTTCCTAAGGTGTTTTTTTAAAACACAGGAGCCCTTCCCCGAACTACTGTGCTGGTTATTCTGTTTGTCTCTCTCATACCTATACCCTGTCCTTCTCTGCTCACTCTGTGCTCTGCCAGGTTGACTCTCGCTAACTGTGTCTCCTGCTCCTAGTCTGCTCTCTGGCTTCTAGTTGGGGTTAGCAAATGCACGGCCCCCATGGGCTATGAGAGAACAGAAGACGAGAGAGGTTGTCTTACGTATTCCAGCTCCCTCCCTGCCTTAGCCTCACATTTCTGCAGTACCAACACCCTCATGGATGGATGGCTGATCCTGACAGACAGCCCCTTCTCTTGGACTGGACCTCATCATGGCTTCAGTTTTTACTGGGCTTAAGTAACACAATCTCTGTTCTCTGCCTCATTAGCCCTCAGAGCAGTAATATCTGCAGTCACTGCTTTCTGGGTGCCAAGATATCCTAACCCTGTCCACATCTAAGTAAGTAGTCCCTCATCTTAGTTCCTTAATTTGAGCCATCTGGATGAATTCTCTCTCCTGATGCAACCCTAACAGATATTCCTATGAAATCAGACTTTCTGACAGCAGGACCCAGAAACCTACTCCCCCCAACTTCTTTTTTAAATTTTAAATTGTGGTAAAATATGCATAACATAAAATTTACCATTTTAACCAATTTTAAGTGTACAGTTCTGTGGTGTTAAGTACATCTACATTGTTGTACAACCCTTATCACCATCCATCTCGAGAATTTTTCATGTTCCTAAACTCTAACTGTAAACTCTAACACTGACTCCCCACCTTTTCTCCCTCTCAGTCCCTGGTAACTACCACTCTACTTTCTGTCTTTATGAATTTGGCTGCTTTAGAGACTTCATGTAAATTGAATCATATGGTATTTGTCTTCTTGCGACTGCCGTATTTCTTTAGCATTATATCCTCAAGGTTCACAGATGTTGGAGCATGTATCAGAATTTCCCTTTTAACATATTGCATGTATGTACCATGTTTGGTTCATTCATTCAGCCGTCAGTGGACACTTGGGTTGTTTCCCCACCTTTTAGCTATGGTGAATAATGCTGCTGTGTACAAGTGTCTGAACCTATTTTTTAAGTAGGCTGCCTAGGTAATTCTTATGCATTTAATGGTTATGAATCATTGCCCTTAGGTAATTATAAAAGATCTGACATCATTATTTATATTTTTTGGCTCAAAAATTTATAAACCTTAAGAAGTTACCTTCTCTAAGGCATTTTATTTCTAATCATGGAATGAAACATTCATTCTTTCAATTATTTATAGGCACTACTGAATAAATAAGGAGATATTTGGGGGGCTTCAGGGGGTTCTCTCCTTGCCCTGAAATCGCATTGTCCTGAAAGATTGCCTAAGGACTGACTCATTTTAATCTATTGCCAATATTTAGAAAGTGTTGAGTCAAAGAGACTAGTTGCTCTAGTTGCTCTCCCTGAGCATTCTGAACAGCCTCTATTACTAAAACTTCTGCATGGAATTCTTTCTCATCACCTCTCTGCCTGCATCATTCATGTTTAAATTTAAATTAGATGCGATTCTCTTTAGGAAGGTTTCTTGGAGCCCAGTCTTCAAATAGGATTTGTGAGTTCCGCCTACTCATTACCATACATTAATACTTGTTTACCTGCCTTAGGTCCTCATTATACTTTAAGCTTTTTGAGGGTGGGACTCATGGTTCCCCAGAGTCCAGCCCTGATGCAGAAGTTGTACAGACCTCTCAACATAGAAGTGAGTAGAGTGGCTGTGGAGAGAGCAGTAGGATGCCCTGTGCACATGGGTGAGGCACAGGAAATCTGGTCCTCAGCAGTATGGGTATGGAAAGGGACAAAAGAAATCCATTATCTATTTTTTTAATTGTATGCAAGCACCTGTGTGCAATACCATATGTAGTGACAATTTCTGGGCAGTATCTGGGAAGATTTAACACCAACATTGACTATAGAATTAGCAAATCAGAAGAAAAACAATATTTGACAGTAAAATTAAAGTCATTTATTTATAAGAACTGACCATTCTGAAATTCTATGCAATATTACAACCATCATATATATTATTAAAATTTTTTTTGCATTGTTACAAATTTGGAATCAACTACAATGCAATACTCTATGCCTGTTCTTTGTTCTTGTTTTCTCCTGAAGCATGTTTGTCTTTTTGCAGCTCAGAAACATGGACTATGGCTAAGGGCAATAGATGTATTCTTGTGATGACTTGGAGCCCTAGACTGAAGCCATTTAAACCCAGATGGAGTATAGAGATTTGGAGAAGATATCTGAACCGTGTTGTCTAAAATAAGAGGGTATAGCTTAATAAATTAAAGTGGGTAGGAAATTTCAAGCCTAAGGGTCAGTATTTAAAATCTTTAATTTCTCTTTCAGCACATTACCTATTTGTGCATGCTGAGGCAAAGCCAAAAGTTTGGTGAACATTTAAAAAAGAAATAAATTTTCAATTAAAGTGTTTAAGATTACTTCAGGTTTAGAGGGCACACATCTTCTGACAGTAGGGGCCACTTTAGGGTTTTATGGTCGAAAGTAGGTAAAAGTTTGTTGAATGGAGGGATGGACTATTTTAAGGCCCAAGAAAGGAAAAATCAGGTGAGCTGAGGAAGGAAGTAACAGTGGAAGAGACTGATTGCATTTATTACCCTATAACCATGTGTTGGAGTGCCAAGGGTGTGTTTGTATGTTAGAGGATTTAAAGGTATGTAACCTTGCAGGATACTCTATGACCATATGTCTTGAGAATAGTGTGACCTCTTCAGGCACAGGAGGAAAAATGGAAGGTGGAGGTTAGGGGAATGTTGGGAAATGAAATTGACGAAGGATTGTTTTACCTAAATTGGTATGCCCTCAGAGGAACTTGAATTAGGCCTCTAATAATTTAGGTATGATTGTAGTTCTGGAAAGTATCCTTCTAGATTTAATGGATTCCCTTCAAAAAGAATTCATATTCTCTTCCTTAATGTCATCAAGTAAATAATATAATTCTTTTACCATTCCCAAGAACTAGAAAAGGCGACCAGAGTAGTCAGTGCATTGGGTTCCTGATACTGGCTATGCTAAATACCTCTGTGTTACCTGAAGCAAGTCACCAAATTCCTCTGGCTTCAGTTTATTCATCTTTGAAATGGATGATTACATAAATGGTCACTCAGCTCTCTAGACCTTCTAACTCAAACATGTTGTAGTACAGTTACTATCCATCTTCAATGGCAGTGGTTCTCAATTGGTGGTTACTTTACCCCTGGGAGACATTTAGCAATGTCTGGAAATGTTTTGGTTGTTACAAATTGGGGGCTGGGTGTTGCTATGGGCTTCTAGTGGGTAGAGGCCAGGCATGCTGCTAAACAGCCTTCAGTGCACAGGACAGTTCCCACAGTAAAAAATTATCCAACTCCAAATGCCAGTAGCACTGAGGTTGTGAAACTATGTTGGAGGGGGAGAAACTGATGCTCAACAGAGGAAATGACACTGTCTTTTTCTCTATAAGTATGGCTGGGAAAGTTATGGCACTTTCCACATCATGAGCTATGGAGGAGGAGTACCATAGAATTTTAGGGATAGCATGTTGATATGCTTTTCTCTCTTGTAGAGTATACACTACTAAGGTGAACTACCATTTCTCAGTAGATTTCATTTAAAGATGCTGAAATAAATTCTAATTAAATGTAACATCTGGGAACATTGAACTGCATGGAGAGAACAGTGGGATCAATTCTCATCATATGCCACACCCCCACCTGGTAAGTCTGAGTGCAAAATTCCTATTTATTCAGTAGTTATTATGCCAGTGCATTTAGAAACACCTTTCTTTAAAGAAGCTCAGAGTGATACATTTAACATGATAACAGTACTCCTCTGCTTATCTTTGTGTTGTACATTGCATTTTAAGGGAAGCTGAAGTACAGATGGTATCCTTGAAGCCATATCTCAAGACCAGTGGTGGACTTGGGATCATGAATTGGCTCTCTGGTTCTTGGCTCTAGGTTCAATCCATTAGCATATTTTACCCACACTCAATGTTTCTATCATATGTAGGCATTTCCTATAAGCTGTGCCTCTTCAAGAGAAGCTGCTGTTAAGTCCTACTAATGAGAATTAAAAGACACAATGTATAAGAAAGTATCTCATATAAAGTCGAAGCCCTATTCTTTGAAAGGAGAAAGCTAATGCTGAGTGACAGCAGTGGGGAGATCTTGAAATTAAACGTCACTTCCATACTGTTCCCTCTCCTTAACCCATTTCCTAAATTGAAGCAGGCGGTGATTGAAACTTAAGGAAGTTTGTTCTGTTCAAATATGGGTGTGTTTCACGTTTGAGTAATATGGGGGAGTAAGACAAGTGGCACCAAAACTGTCTTGTTTCAATTCGTTGACCACAAGGACTAATTACTGTGCTAACAAGAATTCGAATTTATTCAGACTTGTCAGATCAATGGACGCATTCAATTATCTGCATGCACAGTTTAGTTCTGTTCCTTCCTCTGGATGTGCATTTCAAATAGGCACTGATTAGGGAAACCTCCAGATGGTTGCAAGTCTTTCTTCCTCAGCTTGGATTACCCTTCTGCAAGTGAGGGCCCAACAGGCTGGTTCCAGACACTGTCATCTTCTATTTACCTCTAGTCTCTCTTCTATGTCCCTTTACCGATAGATTTTTTTTTTTCAAGTTCAAAATAGGTATACTATAAGTAAAACAAATCCTAAGAGGCTATGTGAAAATCCAGTTCTGTACCTGCTGGATGACCAAAGGAAACAAGATCCTGAAGGGGGGTTAGAAAGAAGGAAAAGAGAAAGCAACTAGCATGCAATTTAAAAACAGACATTTTCTATTCCTTATAGAGATGGACTTCAGTTTGGTTCTGGATGAATGATTCAGCTGTTCTCTTGGCAGCACTTTCCCAGGGAAGGCTTTTGTTATTGGATTTATTTAATGAAGAACCGTCAGTGCTTCACAGAGTAAAGCTTTTCTAAAGAAGTACCTGTGGCATTGCCTGTCTTAAAGATTGACTTTTATGGGTTGCCCAAACACCAATACCAACTCGATTTCACTATGTACTCTTGTATACCGTATAATCCTAGCCACCTATTAAGATGCTAGTGTAAGTAAAAGCTCTCAAAGGACTTGACCTGAACAGTGTCCCTAATGTGGCAGGGAGACCACACTGAGTTTAAGGTATGTGTGTTTACCCTGAACCAGACATAACTGAATGTGTTTGGGAAACTAGTGAATTGTGGTCTACAATGAGCTACTTCAATAAGGGAGATATTGATCTGGGTTAATTTTTGGCTTTAAATTCAACAAAAATAACTTAAGTTTTTTAAAGAAGATGAGAGGAGAATGCCATGACTGTTGGAGTTAACGTGAGCTTGAGGCTTGACTGGATCCAAGTGCCCAACAATTGTTATCAGGAATTTCCATCTCTTGACAGAGGGCTCTCTCTTGGCTTTATCTTTTGATACCAAGTCGATGGTAAAGTGACTATCAGTCATATTTACAATTCTACCAGCTTCATAACTAGTGGAAAGAGATGGAAGAAGAGCTCACTTTTCATCCAGTGATTGAACAAGTTTGGGGACTGAATTTCATTGGTGTGGTTCTCATCTCTATCATTCCATTCCCCAGAAACTGTTCTACTTTAAATCACCAGATGTAGGAGAGCCACACATCTCAATTTGCTGAGATGCTCCCTATTTATTTGTATGTGTTGTCTGGGCACAAATATTAATAATACTCTGTTGTTATCACCTTCTAGGATGCCCCCCAATTATCCTAGCCTCCAGTTGTTTATACTTTTCCCAGATTGAGTAGAACTGGCCTGTGTAACCATTTCAGCCTTGCTTTCTTGGGTCACCGCTCTGGAGGAAGTCAGCTTCCATGTTGATAGATCACTCAGGCTGCCTATGGGGAGGCCCTTGTGGGGAAGTACTGAGGTTTCCACCAACAACTAGCACCAACTTGCTATGTGAGCCACCCTGGAAACATATCTTACAGCCTCAGTCAAGCCTCAAGATGACTGTAGCCCTGGCCAACATCTGACTGCCATCTCATGAGAGGTCCCGAGCCAGAATTATCCTGCAAAGCTACTCTTAAATTCTAGACTCACATGAACCATGTGAGATAATAAATGTTTGTTATGTTAAACCACTAAGTTTTGGGGTGATTTGTTACACAGCGATAGATTACTATTACACATCTCTTCATTCTCAAAGGTTTGGGAAATAAATGTTCACTCTACTATGACCTTTGTGTTGACATTACTCTTTAATTCTCAGTCACTTAAACTCATTTTACTCAACTCCTCTACTCCTTAACCGCATTTCCTCCTCCTTTGCTCTGCTCCAATTTCATACAATTTATCACTCCCTACTCTTTAACATACTTTTTTCACTATGTCTTCAGGGCACCACTTTTACTGGCTGCTTCTGTTCAGCCTCTTTTGCCGTACCCTCATTCTTTCCTTAGTTCTGGCTATTGTATGTCTCCATGATCTTTACGAAGGGGTCCTCAGATCTTTTATTTATTAATGCTTAATACCTAATTGATCTCACATAGTCCCATTGATTTATATGATGAAGACCCCCAATTTTAAATCACCAGTTCAGATTCCTCTGTATACTCTCCACTAATATAGTCGACTGACTAATTATAATCTCCATTGGCTGCTTAACAGGTATCTTGAAGTCAACATGTCTATAACCAAAGTTTTGATCTTACCTCATCTCTTGCTTTGCCTTCATACTTCCCCTTCTCAGTTAAAGACAACTAACTCTATTAGTCGTGTTATTCAGTCTAAAAAACCTGGAGTTGTCCTTCATTCTTTTCCCCTTCTATCTCACATCCAATATGACAGCACATTCTCAGTCCAACCACATTCTCCACTGCTGCTATCCCTGATTTAAGTTACCATGATCTTTTACCTGTATTATTTCAATGTCCCCAAATGGTCTCCCTACTTCCCCTCTTGGCTCCCTTCAGTCTATCTGTTGCACCCCAGTCAGAGTGTAATGATCCTAAAACCTAAGACAGATCATGTCATTCATCTGCTCAATCCCCACAGTGGTTTCTTATCTAACTCAGAAGAAAATACAAAATCCTTCTCCAGGCCTATAAGAGTCTATGTGGAAAAAAAAAAAAAAGGCTATATGATTTGACTCCTCTACTCCTTAACCGCATTTCCTCCTCCTTTGCTCTGCTCCAACCACACTTGCCACCTTAGAGTTGCTGGAAGATGTCAGGTGCAATCCTATTTCAGAGCTTTTCCACTTGGTCTCTCTGGCTAGACGCTCTTCCCTCAGATATTCGTATGGCCACTTCTTTTACTCTATTCTGTCTCAACTCACAGGTCACCTTGTCAGAGTGTTCTTTGATGACTATTCTATAGAATAAGAGTATCCTTATCATTACTGTCTGCTTACCTTACTTTATTTTTCCTCTTTACAATAGACACCATCACTTTTTTCCTCTTTACAATAGACACCAAATTGTAAGAAGTCAACAACATGGGTGTGGGCAACATCTACCACAATGGTAAATAGCACCAGTGACTTCATCATCCTCAGCCAGTAGAGGCCTGGGTGTGGTCCTCCACATTTTTGACAGGTTTGCTACCAATCTTGGAGCAGTTTACAACTCAGAAGCCAGGGGTTCTAGCTCAGACTGCTGGTTGCTCTTAGCCTTGAAATTTTATTTTATTCAATTGGTAACAATAACAATAACAATAAGACAGCCCCACCTCCTTTCTTTAAATACTGAAATTTTCTGGCATTCGCTGGGATAATTGTTGACTCACGCTACAGGAAATCTGGAAATTGATGATATGACTGGATAATTGAGTCTCAACTCTCTCAGATAAACTCTTTCCCCCTTTCTCTTATTCTTTCTTTAACTATTTATTATCAATCATGTGCCAAGCACCATGTTATACATTGAGAAGATAGTGATAAAAGATATATAATTTTAAAAATATTTTTGATAAGTATTTAAAAAAGGCTGAACCATAAATCCTTGAAAAAATACATATGATCATTTTAGCTTAGACTCTGAAAATTTCTCTGATTTTAGCCTGTGTGCCTAAGGCTGGGTCTTGTGATTTGAGGAAGAGAAGTGACTGTATAGGGAGTAAGATCCTTAAAGGGGTTGCCATCCAGATGTTAGATCAAAGAGATTATATAATTCATTCAGCCAAGGAGCTGAACTTCTGAAGTCCTATCCAAGTCTTGGTGCTTTTGAGGTTTGTCTGTTACCATGCAAAATTTGGTATGTGTCATTCCATGTAAATATTATGCAACAATTTGAAAATGAACACCAGATTGAAAGACATAATAACAGTGTCTAATACCACTGAGCCCCACCTTTGTGAGTAGAGGTTACCAAAGAGACCACACTGAATGAACAACAGCCCACAGACTAGACTGTACATATGACTGGGCTAAATTCTGCTGCTATTTCCAGAGCATGTTGCTTTTTAAAAACATTCCTTGAGTCCAACCAGGCTGCCATACTTTCCGGATTTATTTTCCTCAGTTGCTTCATTTATTGTTTTTTCTCTTTATTGGCTATTGTTTGACATGGTAATTCTATGCATCCTCATTAAAGTATTTTTGATGCCCTTGTTTTCTCCTGTAAATCTATATGTTTGGAGATCATTTTTAAATAACTTCCGTGCTTTTGATATTTTCTGGAGGCACCACAGACTCGGTTAATAATATACAATGACTTTAATCTAACATGTTTTCAATGAATTTCTGAGCTTTCTGCTTATAAAATCCTCAATCTGCTTACAAATATATTTTTTTAATTCCTGGTTTGTTTGCAGATGCATACCCAGTCCCATACAAAGAACTAAGAACATACTGAGTTGAGGACTCTCTCTTATAAAGCCCATCACTGCTGCATTCAAAAGAAATGTGGAAATAGACAGGTAGAGCCACACATGTTGACATAAATTCAGTAAAAAATAGGAATTCTTCAGAAACATGATTTTTTTTCATTCAGAAATAGTGGATATGCAGAGGTCTACCTTATTCATTTTAATAATTGCATAGTTTTTCCATTGTATGCATGTGCTATAATTTATTTCAACAAGCCCCCAATATTTGAGTTGTTCCTACTTTTTTGTAATTTGTAAATAATGATATAATTAACACCCTGAGGAACATATCTTTGTATATCTGAATAAGTATTTCAATAGGATAGATTCCTAAAAGTGTTATTTTTGGTTCAAAGGCAAAATACATTAAAGCTATGATAGGTATTGCTAAAAAAAAAATCATTTCTTTCCACATTTTTGCCTCTGAGTATTAGCATTTTTTAAATTTATTTTTTAAATTATAGTTGACATTTTTTAATTTATTTTTTAAATTATAGTTGACATATAATATTATATTAGTTTCAGGTGTATGGCATAGTGATTAGACATTTAGCACCATGATAAGTCTAGTACCTATCTAAACCCATATGTAGTAATTACAATATTATTGACTATAGTCCCTAGGCTGTACTTGGATATTAGCATTTTTAATCTTTGCCAATTTGAGGTGTCAAAAACCATATTTTTTAAATTTGCACTTATTTGATTAGTAAAAAGTCTGAATATCTTTTATAGTAAATATACATTTACTGACCATTTTTATTTCATTTGAAAACATGAAATTCTGGCTCATCATTTATCAATCATGTGACTTGGTATCCCAGCGCCACTTTCTCATCTGTAAAATGCACGTGATTGAACCTGACTTGTAGGGCTACTAAATTAGATACAGTATGTAAAATACCTGTGCAGGGTTGATGCTCAGTAAATATCCATGTTCCTAACCCCATGAGTTTTTTTTTTTAACAATACAGCAAAGACACATAAAACTTTATTTTCAGCAACTTTTTCATAAATTTATATGCCAGGAGACTAGTAATGACAAAGATTACTACAACAACAACAACAACAACAACAACAACCACTTTAAATATATATTTTGGCTTCTCGGACCTGAAAAGGGATAATTTACCATGTGTTTCCCCTTTTAAGAACCAGCTACCAGACTCTCTATGGCTGTGTTTGCTGGTTTTCTGCCTCCTAGTTAATTGACGGTAATATTTTATATTCTACAGCAGTGTCATAAAAGTCTTCCAGGAAGATGTTACTAAATAAACAATCGTAATTTAGTGTATTAAGTGTTGTGATAGGGTAATATGAAAGATAACTAATCAAAATTTAGTAGAGAAACATTTCCTTTGCTAAGGGGACATGAGGTCTAATCACAACCTGAAGAAGTAGCCATGTACGATGGGTATAGAATGCTCCATGGAAAGTGAAAGTATGTTTATAGGCCATGAGGCAAGATAAAAGGAAAAATGGGTTCGGAGGAAGGCAGGTGTGTATGATAGGAAGTGAGGAGCCAGCAGATCGGGTCCTTCAGCCTGAGGGACATTATACTCTCAGATACTCAGTCTAAGAGATAAGAATGTGGGTACTCAGAAAGTTTTAAGGTGTCTCATGCCCAAGACTTTCCTCTACCTCTTTTTCCTCCTATCCCTGTTAAAGTGAACTCCTTCAAGCTTCATTGCTCTTTGGGGCAGTGGAAGCAGGGAGAGCAGAAGAGCTATTTGCAGAGCCCTTACGTTTAGGAAAGGCCCCAAATTTTACTTTTCTCATCCTCTCTAAATGAGGTTACACGTACAGTCACAGAGACATTCCGATAAGACTGGATAGTGAGATATCGCAATTTTTATAACCTGATTTTGTATTTATTTTTTAATATAGCAGAACTGAAAGTGACCTGAGTAACTATTTTGACCTACGGCTCTGATTGAATTTGATTAGGTAACAAGTGATAACAATGGGTAAAACAGATATAGTTTGCTGATATTTTTACTCTTGTAAGTAGTATAATTTATTTAGGTTAAAATGCAAGTCATTATATGATCCTTATTTTACAATGTTTCTATTCTTCAGCATCCCCAATTCTATCTTGCACGCTTGTTGCCACTTAGGTACTTATGATCCCAACCATCAAAGCACATTGCAGGTGACACTCTTGCTTTGTGATAATACATAGACACAGCAAATCCTCATTTTGACTGGACATAGATATTTTACATAAGGAAAATACTCAAGTAACTAAGGATTAATAAACCTTTGAGCGAAACATTTAAACAGTTTTAACCATTTTGAATGAAAAATTTTCTAAAATACAGCATTTGCTTTCTTATATTCCTATACTGAAACCCCTTACTGTCCTCCATGACTCAAGATAATAATCGTGAATAACAATGACTAAATTTTGGTGGAAGGGAGTGATGCCTGGGTGAGACTTTCGATTTCTTCTCATATGCTATCTACTGCTTTAAGAATATTGTCTCTTTCTTGCATTGTCTCTCTTTTTTCAAAGTCTCTGTTTCTTTTCTCCCTGGTTTACACCCTCCCCCATGGCCTCTTTTTAATTCTGACTATGCTTAAAGTGAAAATAAAAATATCCTAAAGGAAAACTCCCACATTTAAAATGTCAGAGTTTTAAGGCAGGGATATTTTATGGCACTTATTTAGGCTTTGGAGATCTTTCATAGGTTATTTCCCATTCTTAACTATTTTCTGGATAGTTGCAGTTGCTAAATAATTGGATCCCAGGTAAATGAGCTATTATATATATAGATTCCAGCAACATAATGCACCTAGCTGAGACAGATGTCCCTACTATGGTTAACTATATAGATATGTACAACATAAAAACCCTATCAAAGTAACATATAATTGAAGAAGAAAAAACTGACATTATAGGTAATTCCTGAATAAATACATTTGACTATGGATGGAGACATTAATTTTTTTGACTAATTATAAAAATAATTGCTCAAGGGAAAAAATATGGAAAATTAGAAGAAAAGAATACATACTTGAAATATAACTAAAGATACCACTCAATAATTTTGGTGTGTTTTATTGGTACATTTACACACACACACACTCATACATATATATGTGTATATACACATATACACATATACACATATACACACACATATACATACACACCCACACACTTTTTCTTTGATAGAAAATACATATGTTTGTGTATATATATACTTATTTTAAAAGTGGTACATGTAGATTCTGACATTTGTCCTGTATTTTTAGCTAAGAATATAATATAAACATTTTTTCCCTACCAACAAGAGTTCTGGCATCACAGAATTTATAATGTCAGCATTTGTATTCCATTAATGGGCATCTTATAATTTATATAACTAATACTTGGTTGTTCGATATTTTAATTTACTTTCCCAAATTCTCCTACCCCCCTTCTCTGGCTACCATGAATAAAGTTGCAAAGAACACCTGCTCAAGCACATCTATTCGCACATCTGTGGTTAGTTTCATAGAATATAGTTCTAGAAGTGAAATATCTGAGATAAAGTAAAGGCAAAGTTGCATAGTTTTAGAGATATATTCTTAAGTTACTGCCCGAAGAGGCTGTGCAATTTATACACCCAACAGTGGCATATGCATATCTGCTTTTCCACATCCTCATCCACACTGATTCATAGCATTCTTTTTAACCCATTTCCCATTTGCCCAGAGAATAGTCCCTGGTAGCACTTGTAGCTTCAGTGTTTATCCAGAGATAACTCGCAGATTACAGTCCTAACCTTACCCCCAAAGTTTGTCATGAAATATCGCACTTTATTATTATTTTCGCATCACTCTAATATATCAATAATCTCTGGAAATGAATGACTTCATTTTATTTATGGCATTCTGTTTTTATAAGTGATATTTCCATTTATCAAATATAGTAATTCTTGATAGCTGAAAATGTTGGATTTTAGAAAATGTAGCATTTCTACAAATGATGCTAACATTGTTCTTGAACAATTGTTGGCTGAAGATTCATTTGATGAATCAATTTATGTATACATTTCTGTTACATTAGGATGAGAGACAAATTCTGTTTAGAAATAACTCCAAGAACAGTTTTTATATTTATTTTCACATTGAAAATCAGTCAGATTTGCTTCAGCCTCAAAGAATGTGTTTATGTAAAATTCAATTAACGCTGGCAGTGAGTTATACTTTTTTTTTCTAAACAGAAAATGGGTTAATTCTTGCCAATCTATGTATACAGTTTTCAGTCTTGAGAAATGACACACTGGAAAGCAGTGTATAATGATTATTTCACTGACCGAGTTTTATTTATTCCATCCTTTTTCTTTCTCAGAAAGAAGAGGAAATCACCTCCTGGAATCAGGTCCACAATGATGCAGATAGGCTGTCTTTGGGTACAGACCTCCACGAGTTTGACAATATTGGGACAATCGTATTGCTTGAGAATCTTGGCTTCTTATAAAAATTCTATTCTCAGTTCCTGAGGGAGATCCTCTCCATATACCCCAACAGCCACATCAGTCCCATCCTTCATTATGCTCCCATGTACTCCATCAAAATTTTCCTTGATCAGCAATTCTCCCAATGCGACAGCCTCATGACTGAGAACCCATCCTCCATCATCCCACAATTCTGGAGGTTCTGGCAGATAAAACGTCTGGTGTCTAGTGAGAACTCTTTCTGGTTTGTAGACAAATGACTTCTTTTGTATCCTCCCACGGCAGAGAAACCCAACCCCATAAATTCTGTTAAAGAAAAATTATACCTATAACTTCTCAGCTGTGACAGGAACATTTAAAATGTAAAATCACCAAGTCAAATGTAAAGGTTCAGCTTACTTAAAATAAAAACTGCCAAATTTCTTTTCAATTGCCAACTTCTTACATATAAGTTTATCAAGATTTTGTAGAATGAGGTTAAAATTATATTCTCTATATGAGAGTTAGCCTCTGTGCATCTAAAGTTAATGTTAATGTTGAAAATGTTTTCTAAAAAAACCATGCTGCATAATAAATATTAGGGTCCATAAATCATTTAAGCGCAAAAAGAGGTCAGCCATAGTCTAAAGAGTGGATCCAGGAGCTTCTGTATATATGGTAGATTCCTTGTAATTCAGCTTTTCCAAGAAAGCTTTCAAACATTTTTATGGAATAGTCTACTAGGGGAGAAAAAAATGGTACCTAATATGTTGATAGTATTTACTTGATATCATATGATGAAGTAGGCATTTTATCTCTATGGTAGTTCTCCCCCCAAAAACATAACCCTCATCTAATCATGAGAAAAGCATCAGACAAATCCCAATTTAATTCTACAAAATACCTGATCAGTACTCCTCAAACTGTCAAGATCATCAAAAATAAGAAAAGTCTGAGAAACTGTCACAGCCCAGAAGAGCCTAACGAGGAATAAGTAAATAAATAAATAAAATGCTGGCAATTCCTTAGCATACTATAATGTGGTGTCCTAGGTGGGATCCTGGGACAGAAAAAAAGACCTCAGGAAAAAAACAAGGAAATTAAAATAAAGTATGGATTTTAATTAATAATAATGTATTAATATTGATTCATTAATTGTAACACACGTATCATACTAAAGTAAGATGTTCATAATAGGGGAAACTAGGTATGAGGTACATAGTAATTCTCTATTGCTTTCACAATTTTTCTGCAAATTTAGAGTTGTTCTAAAATAATGTTTATTATTTTTTTTAAAAGTTTTCTTACATTACTGTTCATTCTACTTCCACTTACTGTCCTAAAAAACAATAATAAAACTTCCCCAATAAACCTGGAAAAATAGTATGCTTTCAAGGTTAAAGTCCCAGCCTTAATCATCAATATTTAATTTTCTCCAAATGTGTCTCAGATATTGGTATCGCTCCATCTGGATTGCCCACTGCTTTTTTGGCTTATTTCAAAGAGGGACACCAGTGGATGCTCAATAAGTACTTACTAATTGATAGAGTAATGTAATAATTAAATCTTCATTAAGTGAATTCTGAATTCTGACAAAACCAGAGTTCCTGTCATTGAATAAATTTATTCTACAAGAAGCCCACCTACAGACCGAGCTATTAGGCGACAGCAATAATTAGCTTGCACATGTGTATGTGGCCCATTCTGCTCACATTTCCACTCACACATGACAACAAATCAGTCCAGGACATTCAGACAGGAATCATTGATTCAACATTTTAAAACAAACAAGCAAGCAAACAAACAAAAGCACATCGACTCTCAGCTATATAGTATGCTAAGGAATTGCCAGTATTTTATTTAAATTAATGAACCAAATTATTTATCTGACTAACTGACTAACATACATTTACACATTCACATGAATATATATTCCCAGCCAATTTGGCATGTTATCCACCTATACATTCCAGAGTACTGTACTGTTTGCAGAGCATGTGGAATATAGAGGAATGTCAAGTTCATGTCTTATGTGTGCATGTGTGTGTGTATGTGTGCATGCTAGTGGATGTGTGTGTATATTGGTGCGATGTTAAATTATTAATAAAGTTGAGCCAGAAGAAGGAAGGGGGAGAAGTATCTTATATTTAGTAGTCTTTCCAAATCAATTTTAAATGAAATTGTTACTTAGTGTTTTCTTTTATGTTGATAATGAAAATGGTGGAGGTGATGACTGAGTGCAGACTTTTCAGGTCCTGGCGATAGTAACAGAAGGAACCCAGCAGGCCTGCCCACTCCTGTTGTTAATTAAAGTATTTTCACATTCCCCAGGGTGTAATGCACTATGGGCACTGAGCCCCAGAGAGGCTTGTGCAGTTTAATGATCACACATTCAAATAAATACAGTGGGGGCTACTGGAGAACAGATCACTCCCCCTTCCTCATTAACAGCTGCAATGCTTTGCAAATGTCTAAAATGCACTAGCTCCGTACCTTATGAATAATAAATATTAGTCAGGCTCCCAATTGCTCAGTGGCTCAAAATAAGACAGACCCCTACCTGCTAGGTAGGGGGAATGACATTTGCAGCTCAGAGCTGTCTTGATTGCGTTCAGTAAGGTTTCTTGCCAAAGCAGATTTCCTCCAAGTTATTACACCCCTTTGTCTGAACTGCATTGTAATTCTCATTAGTTAGCACTGTTAACAAGTTCGTCTGCATATGAAAGCTGAGAGAGAGCTTCACAAAGCTGAATTTGAGTTGTCAGAGGATGTATCCGCACAAACCAAAATCATCTTGAGGATCTCAAAGCCTCAGAGAAAAATGCATTTTAAATACAAAACATCCTTTCAAATTGCTAAACTAAACTGTACATGTCTTCCCAATACTTTGAATTTCAGCTGAAAGAAAGCAAGGATAATTTTACTTTAGAGAAATATATAGTCAAAATATATAAACAAAAAAATTAAAGATAATGGCAGAATTTTGACACTTATGAGTGTTTTTAGAAGATTTTACTTCTATTTTAGTTAGGATAAAATGAACACAACATAAGTTACTAAGAACAACAACCCGCATTTTATTATATATTACATTTCTTAAAGTGCTATATATATATGTAAACCTCATTTAATCCTCATAACAGCCCATATAAGATAGAAGGTTATTAGTTTTATTGTATAAATAACAAAATTGAGGCTCAGAAAGGTTAAAGAACTGGCCCCAGATCACATGGCGTATGTTAGAGATTGTCCTCAAATCCAGGTTTTCTGACTCTAAGGATGTTTGCCATGATGACCGTGCTTTATACTGGATAGCAATTTATGTATTTCAGCCTTTTGCTTCAGTGCAACTCTACATCTTTACTTTGTAAAGAACCCTGCCTTATATCTGTAGCATGTAAAGACTTGACTTTCTTTGACATATATTTGGTTAGTTGTGAAATAGCCTGGCTATTCTAAGCTAAGATGTTTAAGTTAGCAAAATATCAAATTTTGCTGAGTCATTCACTTACCGATAGCTTGAATTAATTAATACTAGTTGAAGTGGTCACAGTGATACGATAGCCCTTAATATATGAAAGACACACCAGGTGCTCACAAACAAGGGGATAGAGGCCAGAGGAAGAGGGAGAGTAAGAGGGTCCTGTTCTATCTCCTCCCCTTTTTCCTCCCCGAACAAGTAGAGTTAATGATTGTGATCGCGATATCTGGTATTTGTGTAATATTTTGTGTGTTATTTTTGTGTGCAAAAAAACCTTTTATGGTCGGTGATGTAATTTAAGCCTCACAAAACCTGTAAATAGTAGGAAGATACATTATCACCCTCACTTATGGATGCAGCCGAGCCATAATTCACACGTGAAAAAATCTTAGTTACTTCTCCCTTCCCTATGCATTAACTGACTTGTGCAAGGGCACACACAGTGTATCTGAGGAATGGCTTGAATTCAGCACTTTCAATTTCCAGTCTCGCTCATTTTCTACTAACACTGTCTTCTCATCCATGGTTGGGTAGAGAATCCCCCAAATATGCTTATACCTTATGTGGGTACCAGGCATGGCTGGCCCAAGGTCTGGCTGTGATCCAAGGTCTGGCTATTATCTAAGGCCTGGCTGGTCCAAGGTCTGCCTGGCCCAAGGTCTGGCTGGTCCAAGTTCTGGCTGTGATCCAGCCCCACAGCTAGGAATAGGATCCCAGATTTAGAAAATCTGTAAACATATTTCAGCTTATTGCATCACGCATGTGTGGCTGAAGGTCAACTATTGTACTCTGCTATGTGAGGAGCCATTCAGTCCCCTGGAGAGCAAAAGGGGAGCACAAGAAAGGAGAGCAAAAGAAGTGCGCGCAATACCGCTCGCCCCTGCAATAGAACTGCACTTCCCAATGGAAGTGGACTCCGCATAATAAAGTTGGTGCCTGCCATTTCATTCTCATGTCTGCCTCTTGTGCATTCTTCCAATGGACATCTCACCATCGAACCTTCCCTTCTCTATCAGCAGTACCGCTGACACAGTGTAGCTGACACAATCCTCTTGGCCCTGACACCTTAATCGCACAAAAACGTTACTTTATAAGACTCATCTGGGCAAAGCATATGCAAATAACATTGTACTTGTCTGTCAGTAGGGCAAAGTGGCCTCAATACATTTGTGTCCTCATTGCCTCCTGGAGGGTTGCCAGATAAAATATAAGATGTCCAGTTAAATTTTTATGTATAAGTATGTCCTGTGATATATTTGGGGTATACTTATAATAAAAAATTACTTGTTGTTTATCTGAAATGTGAGTTTGACTGATTTTCCTATGTATTTATTTGCTAAATTGAGCAACCCTACTCTATGGGTCTGGGCTCTGCCTGCCCTTGGGCTACCTTGCACACCAGCGTCTATTCTCTTTACATCTTTCAGGTAAATAGTGGGCATTGTAGGACAATGGTTCTTCTGGAATTCTCACACTATGTGGAGGAAGGGATTTATAATCTTTAAAAGCCTTCTTAGCAATGTGGGCTCCCAATTCTGATATTAGCATTTTTGCTCCATGGGGCTTCCTCAGGAAAAGAAGGTGATAAGGGCACTGGGTCTTAATTCCTATTTCCATTTTCAAAATCATATTCTTACTCAGCTCATAATGTCTATAAGACACTATACAAGCAACTGATATTGCTATGAAGAAAACTTTAACCCTTGAGTATCTTCGATTACATTCTATATTCAAACAATGTTTACATTCAAACAATGTTAAGGAAGAAATAGTTTCAATGTAGAACTTAATACAGGAGTAAAATTTCCTAAAAGTGAGAATAAAATAAAAGCAAGTAAAATAGCATAAAAGGTCAGTGATGATCAGTAATAACCAATTAACAATGGGATTAATAAGATGCAGGTCTAAAATTTTACAGCAGGTAAGTAATAAGACAGTTATACTTTAATAGACTTTTTTTGTTCCTTATACCATTTGGTAGAATTTTTTTTAAACTAGATGTAGACTATTTCTCTTTTTATCAGAGGTAAATAAATGTATAGCTTAAATGAAATCTTGAGAGAGTAGATTTCTTCTGACTTTTCTGACTCTTTAGTATGAATTGCACTATTCATACACAATTAACACTTATTTGCACTGTTAACAAATTCATCACCTACAACTCTTTATACAAAGTCTAAGACTTTGCAAAGCTGAATTTGAAAGGTCAGGTGGTATAGATACACATACCCCCAAATCATCTTAGAGAGTTTGTAGCCTAGAATAATACTCATGTAAAAATTTTAATACTACCAAACTGCTCAACTCAGTGTGATTAAGTAATCCCTCATAGGTCTCTTTTCAGTAGAGAGCGAGCAGAGACGGTATGTGGACAAGTTGATGAGATATAACAGTAATGCAAAGATTCTGGAGTCAGAGAGTCAGATGAACACAGGTTTCATTGCATGCTAGTTAGGTGACCTTGAGTTTGTTTCTTAATCTGCCCATACTTCAGTTTTCTCTTCTGTAAAGTGGGAATAAGAAAAGCAACTGCAGCTTTGTAGTGGTTTTGGAGATGAAATGAATTATCATTTGTGAAGGGCTTAAAAGAATGTCTTCCATGTAGTAACTGATATGAAAGTGTTTATAGGATATGGTATATATGCGTTTGCTAATTAAATAAAAGATATATACATATGTGTATGTATATATAATATATAGTGTCTGTATGTGTGTATAAATGTTTTTAAATAATTTTTAATAAAACCCAGCACCCAGTGTAACAATGGAAATTCTCCCATTCCTATGGCATTTTGGCTCATTGACTGAAATGTAAAGAAGCATCTGTAACCACCTGGTAGACACAACCAGAGATAAGAAAAAAATTGCCAGAGGGGCAAAGTATCTCCCTAGACATGTAGCCTAAGTGCCTCAAACTATGATACAACGTTTGTATTTACCACAGGCAGAACACTGCCATTCTCCTTCACAGGCTGGCAAATACTCAAGAGGTCTCAAGATGTATATATAACTCAAAGTGAACACCGGGCTGTGGTAGTCTTATTTCCAGGCAAATGAAAGGTTCTGCAGCTTCTGTAAAGGGATCTGCTCCCAACCCCAGGGGTCACAGCAGCCTCTTTACTGCAGAAAATCCTTGTAGCTGGCATGTTCAGGCCTGCAAGTCCTTTCATCATTAACTGGGAGATATTCTACCCACCGCTCATACAGCTTTCTAAAAATAAATTCATGCTGTCTCTTATGTATGAGAAAGAAGTATCCATGAACTGCTGCTCCTGCCTGGGGTTTACTATGGACTTGAAAAGTGTGTGTGTGTGTGTGTGTGTGTGTGTGTGTGTGTGTGGTGTGCGTTGTTTCCTTTGCTTATATTTCTGTGCTTTTCTCATCTGTACGCATTTGGTCTTTGCCTAGCTGAGGTTCTAGTTTTTAGAGGCATCTCTCAAATTCTTCGCAAACATCTGACAAAATCAGGAGGCTCTTGCTGCATGTTTTGGTACACTTCCACTACATGAACAGCAGGAAGTATTCATTAGCAAGTCTGCCATCCCCCTAATACAGGCTCAGAACAATAGCCAAGAGCCTGGTTAAAAAACACTAGGGAGATTCTCAAAGCAAACAGGACTCACAGTCACAGTTTTGCTGGAAGATGTATAAACAGTTTCAGTGCTCTGACTCTTGCAAAATCTAGGCTCCAGAACCAATACCTGCCTACCCACTGAAAGAGTCAGCAGCTTGAGGTTATCCTAAATGTAGCTAGATGGCTTTCTCTGCAACTTGGAGGAAATCTCCTCTTACAACAATGGCAGAACGAGGTTATAAGTGTTCCTTCTCAAATGCTTGGCTGACTTCTTTAAAGAGAGCTTATGAGGACAATTTTGAATTGTCAGTTAACTAGACTGAGCACTTATGGCTTTCAAATGTGAACACAGCCTCAGATTAGCAGCATACCCTAAGCTGTTAGACTAAAGTTACAGGCAGTACTGACAAATCCATACATTTAGCCAGTTGTGGATAGGTTCTTACATGGCTAACTCTTTGCCTATCTTACATAGTCCCCATGCCTCTCCCTTCTTCCTCCTGCCTCTCTTGAATCTATGTGGATCTTAACGGATGCCTCCTCATTTCTCCTTCTGTCCCAGGTGGGTGGCAACCACCCTCATCGTCTACCCAAACCTGCACCTGTTCCCCTGTGAGTACAACTTTAGACATTTACTTTGTAGGGTTTTCACTTTCTTGTCAGGGACTTGACTGTGTTCCTCTAGCAGGGAAAATGCATGCTGACAGCATTTGGGAAAATCCCCTGGGTTACAGCCACCTCTGCACCCATTTTCTTAGGACAGATGGTATTTTGTGACAGCTGACAGATTTACCCAGACCTTCCTAGTCTAGGAAAAAGATTCAAGTAAAGGCAGAAAGCTTTCTGGGGAGGGGGGAACTTCACAGGTTTCAGTTCTCTTTTAATTTAACTGCAGATTGACTGGAATTAACTCCTTCTTGCCCTTCCACACCCTATCCAATTTTATACATATGCTGTGGTGAAAAGACCTTTTCAAAAAGGCCGATAAAGTGTTTTGTTTTGTTTTTTTATTGGGAGTAATTTTATTTCATTATATTTATTGTACATTTCTACTTTGACTACCTGATTTGCTGTTCTCAAGATGAATCCTGGCCACTTTTTACATCTGGAAATGAATAGGCCACTTTGTATGCATTGTGGTGGTTTTTGTGTGTGTGTGAAAAGTAGTCTCTGAAGTATCTTTTAGTTTGTAGCCTATCTAAGTACAACATTAGAGATCACAATCATTTCTCATTCCATTTATTCTTCCTGGAGTCCAGAAGGCCAGGTGACATTGCCTCTTCTCTCTTAAGCCATGTATGATTAGATAGGTGGTGGGGAACAAACATCCTAGAGCACTTCTATGCATATTGCAGTCAACTTAAGTCTTTTCGCAAAAGTCTGAGTAGGCCCAATTACATGTGAACTGAAATTTTAAGAGCACCAGCAGTTGTAGCAAAAGCTGAGCCTGCTGTGAAATGTGGGCTTGGGAATTAGGAATGCCATTGAGAAGCATATGTAGGGTAGGTAGGCAGAGCAAACCGGTGATAGTGAGACAAAGGAAAGTGGAGGTTAAGGAGCTCATGTGGGCCCTGAGAGATCGTGATAGTGAAGAAGCTCCATTGCTGATGTTTTCAGCCTCCACGTGAGGTCAGGGTACAGAGTCATTTGCACCCATGAGATCGCAGGTTATCGCCTTAAAATAAGTCTTCCTCTTACATGACATTGTCTTTTTACAATCAGCTTTCCCAAGAACATGTTCTTTATGACTAAAATCAGTATTTTTATTCTAGTATCCTGTTCTTGGGTAGTAGAACCCTGATTCTTAACTAGCCCGCTGAGCATGTAGACTGACTTGCCCATTTTCCTTTGTAGTTAGCAGTGGTCAGGTGATTCTGTACTGGAAAAACTATGACATTCTTTTATACAACCACAATATAAATGCTAAAAATAGGATATTAACAATACAATTCCGTCCTCTAATCTACTGACCTTTTCCCAATTTCACCAATTGTCCCAGTAATATACTTTACAACAAAAGAAAATCTTGTATCATGTATTACATTCAGTCATCTGCCTTTTTAGTCTCCTTTAATCTGAAATAGTTGTTCTTCAGTCTTTGCTTGACTTTTGTGACCTTAACATTTTTGCAGAAAGGGCCAGATATTCTGTAGAATGTCTTTTGATTTGAGTTTGTTGAGATTCAGGCTGTGCTTTTTGGCAGCAATACTTCAAAAGTGATGTTGCGTTCTCAGTACATCTTATCGGGAGGCATAAGGATGTTAATTTTTCCCATTGCTGGACTTACTTGATCCCTTGATTAAGGAGGTGTCAGCAAGATGTCTCCACTGTGAGGTTACTATTTTTCCACTTTTATCACTTTAGAGCTGTTGCTACTGGGGGCTTGCTGTGCAGCTGTTCCTTGTTTGATGACTGACAGATGATAAAAAAAAAAAAGGAACATGCAAGGATAGTTTGCTCTGTGAGACTCTTTTAGATTATTTTGATGAGCTGGTTGAGCAATCATTTAAAGACCTAGGCTACTTTATTAAATAGTTCTTTTTAATGCAGTGTTGGCAATAATAAAACGCATTCGTTTCTTATAATTATTGGATGCGAAATGTTTCTGATGTTGAAAAGACTGTATAGGAAATGAAATACATGTTGGACAACTGAGCATATCTTTTCAAAGATACTTATCAAAAGTCTATATTGATTTTTATGAGATCATTCCAAGGAAATGCATTCTCGAAGTAGCTCAAAATTTATCTCATTCTAACACAAAGTGTCCTTAAACAATCACTGTTTTTCATCCAGTTATTGCTACACATGGATTACACCACTCCATAGTCTCTGACAATGCATTTTTTTGCATTTGTGTCAGTTAAGTTTATGAAATTTGTGAATTTCATATTTGCTGAACTTTTAACTTCTCATCTTCAAATAACTGACTACTCTAAAACTTGCTGCAGATGACTAAAGGTTCTGTGCGGTACAGTGCTGGAGGAGGCCTGCTAAACAGAGTTGCCAGATGTATTTCATCATTTTACCTCATGTTCTTCCACAGGAGTCAAAGATGCTGCATTATTAGTGCAGTAATATCTCTCATTTGCTTCTATCTTTACCCTGAATTAGATAAAGACTTTAAAAACAAAAATACCTCCTCAGCACTGCTTTCTACATGGGCTCTGTCCATTTTATTCACAAGAGTTATTCATTTTTTAGGAATTAAGAGGTAAATTAATATAGGTTTTTTTACCTGCATAATATTTGTGTCTTAAAAGGATCAGAGGTGACAGGGACAGAATTTAAACAGCAGCAATTTATTACTAGACATAGTATTAATCCTCAAGTATTTCTACACCACTAATACTACAGGCAAACTCTCATCTAGTACCTCTTTGATCATAAAAAGACCCTGTAAATTAAAAAAGTGAGTACTGTCCATATTAGCAATTTCAATCCTTTGGATTATTCAAGCATCCTCTCATAATTGCTTCCCTTCTATTTTGACATATTTATGTCACATTTATTTAGCATACAGTTAGCTCAGGGTAGATTTTTTTTCTAAAAATGTGGCCTAAGGATTAGATAATCTCATATAATGCTGGTCAAAGTAAGATTTGCCACAAATGTTTTTAGATAACAATTTAGTAATATGAAACCATAGTCTTTAAAATTTTCATATTTATCAATGCTATATTTTTGCTTCTCAAACACTATTCTAATAAGAAAAGGATTCCGACCATCCTTTCTACTATTCAACATTGTTCTGGAGGTTCTGAACAATGTAATAAAACAAGAAAAAAATATGAGTTTTAAATATTGGAAAAAAAGAGATAGAACGATGGTTTTTTTTTTTTGCAGATAGTAAGTCCGTATATTTTGAAAATATAAGAAAACCAACTGAAAAATAATTTGAACTAATGAAAAATTAGTAAAGCCATCACTTATAAGAACAATATCTGAAAACCTGTATATTTTCCATAACCAAGGACTAATAACCAATTGACCTTGTAAAGAGGAAGAATAATTTATGGTAAGAATAAAGACTATAAAAGCCTGAGAAATAAGCCTCATAAAAATATTTATAAAAACGTGCAAAGCTTAATAAAATACATAAAAAGAAAATTTGAACAAATGAAAAGATAGATCATGTTTATTTAAGTGAAGACTTAATACTTATAAGACAGCTACTTTTCCATAATCAATGCAATTTCAATGAACATAACACCAGGATATTTCATGGAAAGTGGTGAGGTGATTTAGGAATCATCTGAAAGAGTAAATGGGCAAGAGTAGCTATGGTAATTTTAAAAGAGAACAATGAGAACCGTATATGCATATGTGTGTGTTTGTGAATGTATATGTACTATATATATACATATATATTCTATAGCAATTGAACAAAGATGGTGCCATGAGACGAATTAATAGATCAATGAAAAAGAACATTAAATAGAAGCACAGCTTTGTGTCTATATGGAAATTTAGTGTAGAAGCCATGCCATTTCAAATCAGCAGATTATGAAGAAATATTCAATAAATTAAGTTGGAACACTTGGCTACACGTTTGGTAAGAAAAAATTAAATTTTTTATCTCATATCATACCTAAAGTAAATTTTAGATACAGAGTCATAAATGTTAAAAACAAAATTATATTTGTGAGTCAGTTTTTGATTAGTTTGTTCTTTTTGTTCCTTAGGTTCCACATATAAGTGAAATCATATGGTATTTGTTTTTCTCTGTCTGACATTTCACTCAGCATAATAATCTCTAGGTCTATCCATGTCATTGCAATTGGTAGGATTTCATTTTTTAAGAGGTTTAGGGAGCTAGAAGAATGGGGTAAAGGGTTAAAGAACTACAAATTAGTAGTTAACAGGTGGTCACAGAGATGGGGAGCATGGCATAGAGAATACAGTTAGCATTAATACATTGGCTAGGTGGAAAACCAGAGTAGAGAAGGAACAATTGGAAGATCATTTTATAAACTATATAAATGTCTAGCCAATGTACTGTATACTTGAAACTAATTAAAAAATTACAAATTATTAGAGGATTTTTTTTGTTAGTAATTATGGTGGAGGTCTTTAAAACAAAACAAATGATTTACAGATATAATATTTAGATTAAAATATTTGCAACATATGTAACAGTTAAGGAATTAATAACTATAATAAAGTCTTACTAATTAATAAGTAAAGTACAAATAACCAATAACACATGGTTGAAGAATATGAATATATAATTCACAAAAGAAATCCAATTATTTAATTAAGCACATTAAAATTTGCTCAGTTTCATTAATGTCAAGAGAAATTAAAACAATGAAATTTTGTTTTCTATAAATGTAGATATCAACTTAATTTTAATAATATGTTTTGATGAGACTGGGGACACCAGTGTTCTCATAAAATACTGTTGAAACAAAAGTCAGTGTGGCTATTTTTATGGACATTTTGGCAATATCATTTAAAATAAGAAATATACATTTTCATGACCCTGTGCTTTCTTTTTCCACTATCTATTCCAGAAATAATTGTTTCATGAGGTCATTGTAAGCATATAGCAGAGCACCCAGCATAGAATGGACTCTCGGCAAATATTGATTATATAGGAGGATTGATCTCACTTTTAAGAACATAAGTGTGCAAAAATGTTTAAAAATCTTTTTCTCTGTTACTGATCTCATGAGCCCGCAATTTCTATGAATGTAATAAAACAATACAGTCAATTTAAGTTTAGCTAGAGTTCCAGATTAAACTTAATCTATTTTGGGTGAACACTAGGTTTTACAGTTTTGCCCCTTCTTCTGCCATTCTTTCTCCTCGTAGATAAAGCTTATTCACTATCTGGGTATCAGAGAATTACCTGAACTGTAATTGCAGGCATATGGCACAAGGCTCCCTGAGATATGTGATCCCCACAGGTCTTTGGTCATTGGCATCATCTATTCTAGCTATATCACACAGGACACTATTGCTGGACAATAGAGATGGTATCTCCACATGTCTCTTCTCTTTCTTTTTCTCCATATGGTTGATATGATGCCACCATCTTAATGGGTCTTCATTTTATGAAGTGCTTTTACACTTGGAAATCAAATTAAAGTGAGGCTCAAATAAAGGGAAAAGGATAGGAGAGTTCAGGCTGGTTTCTACTCCTGGGAGGAAAAGCTTGTTTTCCATCACTGTTTTTGTCTTTTTTGCATCCCTCTTTCTCCCACAAAAGGAAAGGTAAGATCCAGAACCAAGGACAGGTTTAGTTTTAGGAAGAGGGTAGGAGGAACAGGGTACTTGGTCAGCTTCCCGTCTATACCTTAGGATGATGCAGGTCAACATAGGTTTTGAGGCTTACTTATTATTTGGCTTATTTCTCTAAGATAGAAAAATTAAATAGGAATTTGGGACCCAAGTCTCAGCTACGTATAGAATGTATATTTTCACGAGTTATTCTTGGTATGATGACTGACTCAAACCTTGAAAATTTCATCCCATCTCTGTACAGAGATGCGAAAGACAACAAGCCCCAGGCTCTATGCTATGATTTGAAGATTCTTTGTTCACTTAGATGTTGAAGCAAATCTCTGCTTTGAACCTCAGTTTCCAGGTCTAGAAGGAACAAGGACTTGACTGCATAATCTGTAAAGTCTTCTTTAGTTCTAGATACTGCACATCCAACTTTTACATGGAATGGTATAATAGTTCGATGAGAACACTATAGGCAATTTGACAAGTTCAGTGGTCTAAATTTTATCAATTTCTGGAGTAGTGATTCCTACAGGTATAAATTCCTTTCCATAGAGATTCAACATTCTTCTTCACATTGATGAGTAGAAACTTCTTTATAAAGAAGCCAACTTACTTAATTTCCAGGAAAATTAAATGTGGGTTAATTACAATTTTTGAAGACTATTTGCCAGCCAAAAAAAGCTCTTATAAAGTGAAATGTGAGCTGCTATTGTCTAATGTAAAATTGCTGCTTGTTGAAACCCTGCAAATGGAAACATCTGTCCATACTTCTAGTTATGTCATCTATTTCTGAGGATGGCTTTAAGTATTTCTCTGTCTTGAGCATCTTACTCTGATCCTTAAAATATGTTACTCCAGACTTTTAAGTACTATGAATAGTAAAAAAATCAGAATCCTATCTCAAGATGGTCTTTTTTCTTGCAAAATTACTTTCTCCTGAAATCTCATAGCAGAATACCAGTGAAATCATCTAAAGCACAAGCAGGAGTTAGTTATGTTTAAACTAGTCTGCAGCTAACCCAGAACATAAATTTCTTTTTTTCTGCTAGATCAATTTCAGATAACTTTCCACTCTGTGTAATGGAGACCAATTTTATTAAAAGCTGCTTTTTTGTTTTCTGTGGTGTGTATAATAATAATGTAGTTTCATTAACCGGGACTTTTCTTGCAGTTCAAATTTGACTCATCCAAGAAGTACAAGTCACTTAAGTCATTTAAGAAATCCTCCAAATGTCAATCTGGTTTATAGAACTCAAATAGCTACACAATGACTAACAGAATTGTAAAGACATGTGCTTTCATGAGCTAATGAATTTATCTTATCTAGTTTTGGAAAACATAAGTGCTATGAGAGATTTTTTATTTTTATTATTTTAATTTTTTTTAGTGGGGAGGTTCCCTACAAACTGAAGGTCTATAAACTTCTGTTCAGAACCCTGTATTTAGTTAGATTTAAGATGTAATAATATTCTTTCAGCTTAAGAATTTCAAAGAAGTGACTAAGTGACTGATTAATATCAGGTTCTTCACGTGCTTCAAAGAAGCCACTTAATATAAAATGTTTAGAAATTTCACATCTTGTAATGGAGAAGGAGAATATATATATCAATTTTTCTTCAGATAACAATAACAGAATATAAAATAACAACTATCTGAAGAGTGACTAAAATCAGAAATTGGAGAGGAGGCCATGCTGGAAAAAGGAAATAGCAAGAGGTCAGTTTCCTGTTTTTCTCAACTAAGGACAGGCTACAGTCAGTGAACTGCAAAGCAACCAGAACACAGATAGGAACCAGCCATCTTATGATTGAGAAATCAGAACATACACTTTGGTTCTACCATAGCAACTGGAAAATGAGGGGAGCAATCTTGGAAAAAAAAGAGCCATAGAGGGAAGCTCCAATTTCCGCAAACAAAATCTGCCCAAACCTTTGGCTGACACATGAAGCATACATGCATGTGGTAGACTCCAAGCAGCTTATTTAAAACTAAAGTAACTAAACAGATTTCAGCCACTTCCCATCACAGAGGAGACAAATTGGATTTTGAGTTCAGTTAAGTTAACTGACTGCTAAGATAGACAAACAAACAAACGAACAAACAAATCAACACTATTGAGAGGAACATAACATAATTCGTGGTCTCTGCAATACACTATTCATAATGTATAAGATGCAATCCGGGGTTACTGCACATAAAAAAATAAATAAAAAATAAAAATAAAAAAATAAACAGGAAAACACGGCCCATACTCAAAAGAAAAGAAATTAGTGGAGACTAACTTTGAAACAACTCAGATATTGAAATTACCAGATGAGTATATTATAGTAGAGATTCTAACCATGCTCAAAAATGTAAAAGTACAGTCATAACAAATGAACATATAGCAAATCTCATACAGAAATATGTAGGAAATCTGAATTAAGAAAAGAAAGTATAAAAAAAGAACCTAATGAAAATTTTAAATAAATAAATAAAAAAAACTTCTGAAATAATAAATTCACTAATGGGTTTAATGGTGGACTCGAGATGACATAAGAAAGAGATCAAAAGGAGCAGATTAATAGAAATTATCCAATCTGTAGAACACAGAGAAAAAAGATTGCAGAAAAATGAATAAAGCCTTGGTAGAATAACATCCAAAGTTCTAAGATACATGCAATTGAAATCCCTCAAAGAAAAAGAGAATGAGGCAGAAAAAAAATTTGAAGAAAAAGAAAGACACTGTTAATTCCTCTAAATTATTTAAAAAAATAATAAAGTGTTTAATTATGTCTCATAATGAAGATTATATTTAGTTGTTTCCTAAGAGAACTGAAAAGTGAATCGAAACTTTAACTTGTCAACCTAGGTTTTTTGAAAAAAATGACAGTTTTTCTTATTTTCAGATGATATTTTATTTGCGTAGCATGAAAATAAGCAAGATATGAGTAGTCTCTGAAAATACATGATTTGGTTCAATAAAAATTTAAACCAGATGTCAATAAACAATTAGAAAAACCTAAAATTAAAAATAGTAACAACAATAACAATGACAAACAATGAGAAATTAGTACTATTGAACTATAATGGTCTCTAAAATATATCACAATTTACTAGCTAGCTTAAATTCAAATTTAAAAAAAAAATCATTAAGAGGGGAATGACGTCAACTGGGACAGTTTGGTTTGTTAGTGAATTCTATTATATCTAAAGCAGACTCGGAATTTGAGGGATGGAAAGGACTTTTCAAGATCATTGCAATCAACAAAGTCAGTGAGAATGTTGAGGCTATTGAAGATTTTGAAGCCAAATATCCTAATTCTATTTCCCTGTTAAATAGTCTTGGGAAAGTTAGTTAATTTCTCTTCATTTGGGAAACAGGTTTTTAAGAGCACTAAATGAGGAATTTGAGCTCAATTGTTCACACAATTAATACCCATCCCTAGTGATTTGATCAAGGTCACATAACCAGTCAGGTAGAGATCTACCTCCATCTGATCTTGGACTCTACCCTTCAGTGCTCTTTCTCTCTACGTTCCCCACTCTTAAAAGCTTCCTTCATTTTTTTGTCCTTGGGGTCTGGGAACATACTGTATCCAGAAAACTCAAATCAGACACCACTTCTATTTCTTCGAAATACGAAAATAGCTTCTTAAAGAAACTACTACCTAACCTGAGACTACATTATAATTATAATATTGATCTAATTATGAAATTCATCATAGTATCTCATCTAATTATCTGAAAAGATGGTTATAATCTCAACAGGAGTCATTAAATGGAAGTTACATCAAGTTTTGGTAAAAAGAGTGCTAAAGAATTTCTAGTGTTACCCCTTACTAGCTGTGTGATCCAGTCAGATCCCTTCATTTTTCGAGCCTAGTTTTTCTCATCTGAAAAAAAATGTGAGTATGAGACCCTGTCTATCTATATTACAGGATTCTTGTGAAAAACAAATGAAACAATGCATGTAAAGGAGTTCTGTGGATGATGAAGTACGATTCAAATGTGATTTCATATTACTCACTTATGGAAGTCTTTTGAAAAGTTAACAGCACAAATAAAAGAGTGATTACTAATGAAAGTAAATTTCTTTGCAATGTGCTTCTTTCATGTGGACACTCTCAGCATCTTTGGTTTATATAAAAATAAATAATAAATGTGGCACCAGATGTTCTTTGGTCCTTGAGTTCTGGGAAGCATGTCGGAAAATGTCAGGAGTGACCAGTAAGAGGCATTCAGAGGACCTGGTAAAGCTCTTGGATCTAAGACTCACAGCAAAGAAGACAGTTGGTTTTAACTGTTTAGTGCTTAATTTGTATGTCGATTGATATTTAATACAATGTGTTTATTTGCAAAAGTCTCTATTAAGATACAAGACTTTCCAAATAAATACAAAATTCTTTAACTGATAATTATCTAAATTTAAACATACAAAAATAACATGTGGTTTTTAATTCAATTAAAATTTGTTATATTCTTTCCCTTTTGTAAGTATAGTTGAATATAAAACAAGCTAATTTTCTTATTTGTTTGCAAAGTAAACATGAGGGTCTGTACTACTACATTTTCACAGGTGATGTAATTTCCAAAGAAGAGCAAAATAAGGATTGAAGGCAAAGAACAAATGTGACGTCATGTCTATCATTACTGAAAAATTAAATGAGATTTCTTTTGGCTTGTGAAAAAAAAAACCAAAACGCATCTCCTATAGAACCCTAAATTGTCTCATGACAGAAAGAGCTAAATCGCAAATTGACATCTATTATCTATTAGCTTTATTTTGTCTTAAGTTATATGTCTTCTTCATTTAGCCATCTCCAAATGAAATTCAGAATGTACTTTCCTTTACTGATGCACATAAAATAAGAATACATTTACTTTTTTTCTCCCATTAGAGGTGAAAGTTTGCTATAGGTTCCCATATCTCATTCTCAACCCTCCTTGTATTTGTGAGATGGCTGGAAAATGCACAGACATAGTCTGAAGCCATGGAATAGAATTTTGTGGTTAGGCTACACCAGTTTATTTATTAATTTATCTTATTTTCCTAAAAATATGATTAAATATATATGCTTTCATATGCCCATAAGTGGAAAGAGAACAATATGCTAACTATATAGTTGACTGCTCTCTCTGCAGTGGGCAAACAGATTAGGAATGTATTATCATCCATTTGAAGTTACAGGGGCTCCAGAAAGATGCACAAATATATAAGATTTTTCATTCCATTTATGAATCCACCAGATAACAATTGACTTCAGAGTAAAAAACCCTAAAGTGTGAGGAAGGAAATATCATCTAATTTTTTTAAAGACCCTTTATGTTCTCCTCTTACCCTTGTACATGTAGTGAGTGAAAGATCAGTTTTGCATTAGTGTCTGACAGATGTGTGCTTATCTAAGACAAGTGGGTCCCAAATGCCATTAAAAGAGGATATCATTTTCCATGTTCCTCAACATATGAGAACAAGTGAGCACAACCAGAGGGTGTATGTGTGGTAGAGTAGAATTTTTATTCCTTCTCATCCCTTTCTCTTCTTCTTTTTCCTTCGTGGAAGAACAGTGCTTTGTTAACAAAATAATACCTGAAGTTACTCCATAAGAAGTGGCTGATATTAGCAAAAAAGGATAGTTTTTATATGTTTTGTGTGTTTATTCTGCAGATGTTCCACTCTGAGGAATCTCAAAAATCTCAGGCCTCCCCCCTCAAAACACAGTAAGAAGCTACCTTTATGTATCTTGGTTAAAGTCAGGTGCAATGCTCAGGACCTTGGGGACCTGGCAAGGCTAACTGGAGATGGAGCTGGAACCCTGGGAGTAAATAGAGGAGGGGAAACACTGAGGGGTGTGTCGGGAGATGGGGGCAAGTGTGAATAGGAAGTGATATCAGAGAGAGAGGAGGAAACCCAAAGTGATTTCTTTATGCACTAAATAGTAACTTGAAAGGAGAAGCAAAAAAAAAAAATGTTTTGCCCCATAATACAAACTCTATGCGATTATTGTATAGTTTAAGTTTCCCTTCAGGTAATGAACTGAACTAACACACCATTCCAAATACCGAATGTTGATGAAAAGTTGGCAATTCATTTTTTGAGGAAGACTGGCCTTTATTCAAATTGAATGTATGCTTCTTTCACTGGGAAGGTCTTGCTATGGAAAAAAAAAGTCAGCTGAACTAGACTGTACAAACAGTTTTCAGACTCGTAGTTGGTTCCTGGACCACATTTTGTGTATCATTGAACTAGAAAACATCTAAAGTAGTTGAAATTACAAATAGAGAACTTGGGCTCCAACTCAGGATCAGGCAAGTCTAGATTGGAAGTCTGTAAGTACTTCTTGGAAAGCTACTTAATCTTTCATCTGATTGAACATTCAAAAGGAACACTTCCTGTAGTGTGTTTTGACAAGTAGTGAGTGCTCAATAAATGTTAGCTGTCAATATTATTTTTTCTTATTTATTCCTTACACACTTATTAAGTGTCTACTCTCTACCTTGGGAACCCTTGCTAAGTACTAGGAATTCAAAGATGCAGTTTCTCTACATAACAACCTCATAGTTTATGTTCTCTCCACTTCTGAGATTCCAGACCAAGTGGACGCATTGTGGGTAAATCACTCTTATTACTTCCTCCACAGCATGCTGAATAAGTACAGAAGAAAGATTAGCATGGATGAATATCTCAAGTATGATGAAATGAAATTTTCAAATATCTTTGTCTGCAAGAACCAGAAACACCAACTCCGGTTGGCTGAAACAATAGGAAATGTGTTGGCTCATGTAACTGCAAGCCCAGAGTAGGGTCAGCTTCAGTGCTGACTTAATCCTGTGGCTCTGGATCAGTTGTTCCCAACAGTTCTTTGACTTTGCCTTTTTCAAAACACTGGCTTCATCTCTAGAGAGGTAGGGAGATAGTGATAATATTTCAAATTTTATCTTCTGCACCCAACCAGGTCCAGAGAAAGTGAACAAAAGTTTTCTCAGAAAAATAAGAATAAACTTTCCCAGAACCCTTTGATATTAGTGTTCTCAACTTGAGTCATATGCTCATTTCTAAACTAATCACAAACAAAACTGGTTTCTCTCAAGACTGGGGATCTCATAGGAAGATGAAGAAGAAAGCAATAGAGTTCCCGATAGGTGTTATGAGAAAGTGACAACAAAACTTACAGGAATTTCTAAAGAAATGAATAGCCGCACATAACAGTACTAAACATCAGATCTTAAAAAGCATGACCTATTCAGATTCCTCAGTCTACAGAAAAAGAACTCAAGACAATAAATTAAATAATTGCCCAACTCTGTTTCTCAAATCCCACTAAGAGGTTCCTGTTTTCATAAAAAAAAATAATTGAGATGTTTTAATAAAGTATCTAGCTTTTGCATAGTAAACCCAAGGTTGTAAAGTTAAAGTTGGCACAGCTGTGACTCTAACTTAGGCAGTATTACTTCAAATCTATTGTGCTTTCAACACCAGACTTTTCTATTTTTCACCTTAACTAATAAAAACAAAAACAAAGCACATAATTTTGATTGCTTTTCTATTGCTTAGGAATTCCAGCAACTGGTGGGTACCATAACTCTTGCAAAGGAAAAAGGTAAGTGCAGTTTATGTGATATGACTTGTTTACAATACCTTTAGTTTCTTTTGAGGATATAGATTACCTTTCAACATTCTGGCCTTATGTAGTTATTTTGTCTCTTATCAATAAAAATTTAAAAAGGTGTTCAATGTTCAGAAAAAGAACTATAGTATTTGGGGAAGAAAGCTGTATTAATTTGTGATGAGTATTGTTTCGTATCTTCTGTATCTTTCGTAACCTTCTGTAGTTTATCAAAGAAAATTTTATTGTGGATGGATTCTTGGGGTTTCTTTGTTTAGTTGTACAGAATTTTAAAATTATTGGGAAGAAGTTTCTTATTTAGAGCTATTGCTTAATGCATTATTTCATTATAGTTAGAATGGATTCCAGAATAACTCTTATGCTAGTGATTAAATTTATATATTGTAGGCCTTATACCTAATTATTCTAAACATAACCACATACAGTTCAGTAAACTTTGTTGTTGTTGTTGTTTAAGTCTCTGAAAACATTTTTTAGGAAGAAGAGATTAGTGTGAGAAGCCTCACTTGGTATTCTGTTTCAGGCCAGCAACTGAATCTTTAATGAAAATCTTCAATGTCAAATCTTTAATGCAAAAAATCATTCACTAAACCAGCAGACCATCTAGCCTGTGATCACTTGGCCTCTTCGACTCTGTAATAGGTTTAAGTGGGATGTTAGTGTTACCATATAAGACGTATGTAAAACTGGCAATATCTGTTCAATACACAGTCCTATTAATTCTGTTTCTCAAATCTCACTGAGGTTCTTGTTTGCATAAAAAAAAATAATTGTGATGTTTTAACAAAGTATCTAGCCTTTGCACAGTAAACCGTAGAATATATATATATTCCTTTCTTATACTCTTAATTTTTTTCCAATAAGTATTGTACCATTTCTAAATATTTGATGAAGGCAAAAAAGTGGATTAGCCCTCCACACTTCAGTGACTTGTGAATTTACTCCCAGTTGGAAGCATTTCTGTTCTAGGAATATCAAAATCAGTGACCTTTCAGATGTCAATTTGTTTCTCCATCTGTCCCACAATGTAGATGTGAGAAATTGGACTGGCGCTATTGAGCCATGCTTTCTTACTTTTGCCTGTCAATATGTCGATTCCTATATATTGAGCTTCTTTGGCAATTTTTCATACATACTATCTCCATCCATTTGAGCAAAGACAGCTCACAAGTGAAGAGTATAAAGATAAGATTTGTGATTCATTCCAAGCTCATCTTTTTAACATATCATTTCTCATAGTATCTTCTAATATTCTAGTCTCTTTACCATCTCAAATGAAATTATATAATTTTTTTTCTAGCTCAGCAATGTTAACTTGAATACAATGCTCTGACTGGAAGAAAGAATAATGGTATAAGAAAATGTGTTTTATTTTTCTAAATTGTTGTCAGTTATGCTATATGGGGAGATGGACCAGTCTATGAATTAATGTTGTATATTTGTCAATAATCAAATTAGATATTTGATTCTTAATAATTTTCAGTATCATCTATTTATATTAAAGGGGGTTTGAACAAGGTAAGACATTAACGAGGATTTGTTATAAATTCCAATTTTTTATAATTATTCTTGACCCTTGTATTTTTGAGCAGGTGTTGGGGAAGAATGACTATCAACATTTCAGTCATTATTGTATGCATATTATCCTTCCTGAACTTAACCCTGATTTTGATATATAACACACAAGAGAAATGTTTCATTTAAAACATTTTTTTTTTAATGTCTATAGCACCTGGTATTCCAAGGTGGTCTCCCACCCAAGTACTAACCAGTCCTGACCCTGCTTAGCTTCCAAGATCAGACGAGATCGGGCATGTTCAGGGTGGCATTGCTGTAAACTAAAACATTTAAAAATTCTGCTTCTTATTCTGGTCATTTTTTGTCATATGTTTCAAGAACTGATCACCTTGTATGCCTTTAATTTACACAATGTTTTATGTCAACTATATCTCAAAAAAGCTGGAAAGGAAAAAAAGACTGATAGCTTATTGTTTGGATTTCAAACCCTAGTTCTGCAAATCAAGTATCTTTTTGTTCCTACCTGGGTTTTGGTTTCTGATCTAAGTCACTCCCTTAGTCTCCATACCATATGCCAACCTCAAACATAACCTTCCCAAATTACAACTCTAATCCTAGTGAGGCATGTCAGGCTCTAAAAATCATCATACTGACGAAAATAGTGTTGACCCATCTTGCGTTCTTCCCCTCGATTATAAACTTTTTGAAGCCTAAGATCATGTCTTGCTCCAAGACTGAAATCTACTATAATCCAATGTAAATGTTCATCAGAATACACCAGAGACATACACTTGTGTCCCAGGCATAGGACGAGCTCTGAGATGAGTTTTATTTGGCCAGAAGCATGTTTTAGAAAAACTTAAGTGCATTCAGGCAGGGCATTAATTCTTAGACTTTAAGCATGAGTTCCTGCCACTCCAGTAGTCTTAAATTAAGCTACATTTACATTAACTGCTTGTCCCTGAAGGTATCTGAGATTGAGATTGTGAAGCCTGGCTTTTACCAACATCCAAATATTTTATGTTAACCCTGCTTTTTTCTCAAACTTATTCTTCCATTATTTCTAACCTGAGTGCTATGATATCATCACTGCTTACATTCTTGACATGACATTACTTTATTCTTGGTGATAACACAAAGGCAGATAAACATCAGTGGCCAATATAATGACCTCTGTATCATCCTGTGTTTGTGAGCAACTTTAATGCACTAAAGTCTGTGAATATGATGAGTTACTATTTGCGACTCCAGTGAATATGCTCCCAGGTTGATTTAAGGTGACAAAAGCAAGAGCAGTCCTATATGGCATAAATGTTCTTCTCAACTTTCTAGGAATAATGCAAAATTTGTCTTTGTTCTTTGATTATTTTGGCATATGTATTAGAATTAGGTTTGGTTGCAAGTGATTAAAAAAAAATTAATAGTGCTTTAAACTAGACATCTATTTATTTTACTTTCATTTAAGGGTCTGACTAGGTGGTCCAAAGCTGTAATAGGAGTTCTATAGTGATCCAGAGCTCAGGTTCTTTTCACTTTAGTGCTTTATTCACCATGCTGAAGGTTCATAAAGGCTGTTTCAGCTCCAGAGATCATGTTCACATTCCAGTCAGCAGGAAAGAAACTAGAGCAAGAAAAGGCACCCCCACCCCTTTAAGAACTCACACCAGAAATTTCACACATATATTTATTTATTTCCCATTGTCCAGAGTTCTGTTCCCTGGCCATAACTAGCTATTAGAGAAGTTGAGAAATAGAAATAGGATTCTTCTTCCAGAGACATGCTCAGCTAAAATTTGGAGGTTCAACTACTGTAGAAAAAAAGGAAAATGAATATTGACAGATAGCTAGGAATCTCTATTGCAATATATATAACAGAATAATTATTTTTATAACTTAATTTTTCATCTTTTGTGCAACAAACACAATATTTGTTTTTTCCCCAGAAAAAAATATTTATGCCCAAGCATATTCTACATGTCTGAAAGCAAAGCTGAAAAAGTCCTAGTTTTCAGATGTATTTTAATAATATCAATATTTATTATAAATGATAAATATTTGCTAAAAGTTTTTAAATGCTAAAGTATTTTACATTGAGTACCTATGGCCCTTTTAGTTTAGTTTACTGGATTAATCTGTGATCGATTTTCCTGTTGAATTTTTTCATGAGAAATGAATTTAAGTGTAGCAAATAACAATTCAGAGAAAAAGAGAAAGGATGACCCAACACATGAGCTTCACTTAGAAAATTTAATTAGGTGCTCATGGCTCAGTAGACATCCTGTGAGTCAAATCAAGATGAGTTTCAGAAGGCAAAAGAAAATAGGATAAATAAACTGGTTGAGCTACCTGCAGAAGTAGGGATGTGGCTAAAAGGTTATATACCATCACCAAGGAGATGGTCAAGAAACCTAGGGAAGGACATTTCTGCTGGGAGATTGGCAGCCCAAATCCATGGCCAAAGTAGCTGCAGACAGATGGTGAGAGCAGAGGAAACTTCTGCAAACCCTCAGTATGGTGTCTAGGGACCACTAATGTGGAGCCTTTTTATGTGCTTGCCAGGAAAATTGTTAACTTCATTCAGGTGCTTGGGGCCTGCAGGCCTATAGGATGTTAGCTTTGCAACAAGGACCCCACCTGCAGAGTTTCCATTTCCCTCCATCAGCAGAGGTACCAGGGCCTACAGCTGCATCCATCCAACAAGAATCTTCAGGGCTCCCCTCCATCTGGAGACTTGGGAGCTTATTAAAGAGCATTCAGTTTCCCTTTGATATGAGGTCAAAGGGATAACTGTGACCCTCAGTCCTTGTCCTTGATGCCTCCCAAACAGTCTTGATATTTCTGCAGTGATAAAAGCCATAGCTTTTATCTTGTGAGTATAATGCAGCCCAAGAATTGGGCTTTACTCAGGGGCAACTGGACGAATATCTTCTTGTCCAGAAGTTTACTGATTATCAAACTGAGAGGCTTAGAATGGACAGAACACAGAGGGGTTTGCAAGTATTCAGATAAAAAGGAAAGGGGCACTTAAAAGTCACCAGCTAAGCAGACTGATGCTACAAACCTACATTCCCAGAAAATGGATAGAAAAAACAAGAAGGGAGAGATGACATCAGGACAAGCCCACAGAACCCTACAGTTTTCAACTGTCTCTAAAACAGAAATGGGAGACCGAATATACAAATGGAAAATGGCCAGATCATATATAAAAATTGCTCTCTGCAGCAACCTGCCCAGGAAACCAACCCATTATCTATAATAACAGTCCAAGAAACCTGCCAGCTCTAAGTCAGAACTTGCAGGAAGCCAGACTGCTATCTCAAGTAACAATTCAGAAAGCCAAACAATGACTTATATAACCATTGGCTCCTAAGTTGTTTTCATTTCCAACTTAGGACTAACCAGAGAAAGCCAAAAACACACCCTTAACAAATCACATGGGATGCCCCGTTTCTAGTTAGCTTGTCTACAGCCTTCTCTTGCCAACAATCTCCAATCAGGGCACACCTGAAGTCTTCCTTTTTACTACTATAAGACTCTCACACTTCTCTGCCTCCTGTTGAGTCTCTGTCAAAACACAAGTGATGGTGGCTCAGTCCCTTGCTGGAGTAAGGTCAAAATAAATGGACTTCATCTGTTCTCGTTTGGTTGATCTTCATTTATTTCCACAAAAATGATACATCCTGCAAAACCAATCTCATCAGCTCTCAGTGCAAACTCCGTATTAAATAATCATCTTATTAACATTAAATATCACCTTTCTTGTCCTCTCCAGAAAGCTTTCTTCTTTCTTCTCACTTATCCAGATCATGTACTCTCTTTAAAACTCTGTTGCCTCCAAAACCCCGTCCCAGACTAGTGGCAACTACAGCTGACCCTTGAATAATGTAGAGATTAAGGGTACCTATCCCCTTGCCCCAGTGCAGTCAAAAATTCGCATATAACTTTTTACTCCCCCAAACTTTACTAATAGCTCACAATTGACCGGAAGCCTTACTGATAACATAAACAGTCAATTAACACATATTTTGTATATGTATTATATACTGTATTCTTAACAACAAAGTAAGCTAGAGAAAAGAAAATATTATGAATAAAACTGTAAAGGAGGGAAAGTACATTTATAGGACTCCATATATTTATTTTTTTAAAAAAATCCACATGTAAGTGGACCAATGCAGTTCAAACCTGTGTTCTTCAGGTAAACTATAGTCTAGTACATTTGGCCCACATTATTTTCATTACCTCCTGAAGGCCCTTAGCATTCGATATCTCCAGTGTGTATTTGAGGACTTAGATGATTTGGTCCCGTATTATTGTTTGTCTTAATCTCTAATTCAGATGTGTTTGAATGTCTTCCCACAACCCTCTGCAAATTCATTAAAAGGTCTTTTACAGCACTACTATTCAAAGTAAGGTCCACAGACAGCATCATCATTCCCTTGGAACTTTTTAGAAATACAGATTAATTGGACCCTGTCCCAGACCTATCTAATTAGAAGCTCTCCAGGTGAGTCTCTCACACAGTACAGTTTGAGAGGCGCTGCCCTATAGCCTCTGGCCCTGTCCTTGGGTCGTAGGAAGTGCTTAATGAAACTTGCAGAATTAAATTGATTGCTCCCCTTTGAATGAACCAAAGCTTCAAATAGAAGCACTGCCTTCTGCCTTCAAGGACTGAACAAATGCAATTGAACAATACCTCTTTGCCCTGAGAACACAAGGTAAAACACATGTTAAAAGGCAGCTCCTCCCTATGCATTTGCCTTCACACACTTGAGAGACTTCAAGGAGCAGAGGTTTTTATGGTCTGTGAAGAGTGAGTTAATACCAGCAAATTCAGACTTAACAATAGTGCCGAAGCCAGCTACTAACTAGATGGGTAGTCTTGTGAAAGAAAGGAAGTTAATGACTGTGGAGAGTGCTGATTCCTAACCAGGGGCTGGATCAAAAGCCTGACACTGAAGCAAATGAGGTCTTGAGTACCTTCAAGCTGTCACTGCACAAGAGAGAATAGTGCCATTAAGCCACAACTGCCAAAAATGATGTCTTTTCTTCCCAAATATAGTGACTTATGAAAAATCTGGACTCTCTAAACAGTTGAAACCAATTGGAGAAGTCAAGGACACGAAACTATATTTTGGGAAAATCTTGCATGCTGTCTACATAGGGTGTGTAGCTACAATCACTATTGTAAGCAAATCAGCTGCAGTAGGCAGATCCTATATACCTCTATTAGCTTCACTTTAAGGAAGTACGGCCAGATGACCAACATTTTTTTCTTTTGTTTCCTAAAGCATATGAAATTTGCAAGAAAAAGAACATCTGAAATTAAAGAAAGAGATTGTAGCACTGGCCTTGCATGTAGAGCCCTGGCAACTGTCCAGGCCCTCTCATTTTTATATCACAGTGTTTTCTAAATGGTACATGGGGTTCTTTGGTAACGGAGACTGAAAAGCGGGTCCACGGGTAGGCTGTGGGAGCCACTAGCTGGATGCACTAAAGGATACAGAGACAATTCGATACAAAATCAGGGCTGCTTCTGCTAAGGAGGAGGGATGATGCTCATTGGACCCAATAGGCCTTATATCATACCTAACCCCAGAAGCATGTTCCAGAGGAAGAGCAGGCTTCATTTTATACTGGCATTGCCTCTGCTGCACAGATTTCATACTCTTCTCAAGAATCAAACTGAAATTAGAAAATAGAGTCTTAGGTTTGTTATTGGCCATGCTCTCTATGCTATGCTACTGATGTGAAAAACATAATAAAAAGCAAATATAGCCAATAATTCTTCCATCTCCCATCTAAAGGAAAAACATGATTAAAATTCCACACAAAGACCTGATCCTGCCTGCAGATGGGAAGCCTGGCAAATACATTAAAGCTACCTTAAAATGTGAGTCTTATCATAGAATCATCTCAGCAATTAGACACGACAGTGCAGAAAAAAGAACTAAAAGCCAATTATAGGCCCCATGTGCCTTAGAGAGAGTTCATAAAAAATTAATGTGGGGTAAAATACAAATCATCTGAACTACAGCCGGCGAACATGTGTGATGCACTTTGATTGCAAAAGCTCGGCAACAAAGAATATTCCCATTATCATTTGTTAGACTGGAAACTTCTTCATATTTCTTGTCTGTGTTGAAAGCATTTTTAGGTGGTGGGAATTGAGGGTTGGAGTGAGGATGGTAGTTAATTAGTTGACCGGTGTATTCATAAGAACTGGGTCGTTTGAACCTGCTGTGGGTACCCAAGGTGATCCACAATGGTGAGCAAAATGCCAGAAAAGTGAGCCATCAGAAATTGCCCTCAGGGGTGGGAGTATAGGGATTGAAGTGTCCAAAGTTAATGATAACTATTGCTCTTTCCTTCACCAATGAGTTTAGGGACAATTGCTCACTTATACCCAGCTGAATCCCCTGTAGCACCTAGCAGAATCCTTGGCCCATACAGAGGTCCAAGAAAAACTAGTCTACTGACTGACAAGGGTGGGTAGTGGCATGCCATCCATAAGGATGACTCTACTGGGTACAGACTAGCTGTCTCACTATTATTCCCTACTCTCTACACTTAAAAAGTCCTGGGCAGGAGCATATTTGTCTATGTCACTGCTCAGAGAATTTGGATGGATCCAGTCATTGTCTTCCAGAAGCAGTGTGAGTCCATTTCTAGAGAGACTTTGGAACATATAGGTTTGACAGGAAATTTGAGTAAGAGAAAGATAGCGGCTTGGTGAAAGAGCATTTTAGCTGAGACATTGGGTTCAATTTTTCAAAACTTAAATTCAAATCCCAAATGTGTGATTTACCAGCTGTATAATTAAGAGCAAGTTCCTTTGCCTCTTCAGGCCTCAGTTTCCTTATCTGTGTACAGAGATACTGCAGAGGATTGTTTAGAGAATTAAATAGCAGTCATGAAAATGTCTTTTATGCTATAAGTTACTAGACAACTACAAGGTTTTTATATTGCACAATAAATCATAACTGTGTTTTCTATAATTAATCCTAATTTAAAGAGTGACAGAAGATACGATTGCCTTTTTATATGAAAGCATTTTGAAGGCCAATGTTAAAAAGCAAAATAAAACACTTCTGATTTCTGTTTCTTTCTCTAGGCTATTCAACTCTCTGGTTCCCGTTATACATACATACATAAATACAAATATATGCTTTATGTACACATAAACACTATGTTTTGCATGTATGTAACCATACATATATATCTCTCATAGAATTCCACATAATGAAAGCGTTGTGTCCACTTGGAAATTAAAATATATGCTGTAATAATAAATTATATATAAATAATAAATTATATATAGAGAGAGAATACGACAATGAAAATTTATGTAAATTAGTACTCTTATGGGACTGGAAACTGAAAGAAATCATGCTATGTTAATCTCAAGTTGATTTGATTATCTTCATTGTGTTCATCTATAACATACTTGATCTTTTTTTTTCCTGTATCATTATCTCTCTCTCAAAATGAGATCTTGCCTAAAGTTTCCAAGTTTATATGGTTGAAAGCTATGCATGTGGGGAGAGAAGAGGTTGGTAGAGGTGACTCAATGTACTGAGTAGATTTACTAACATTCATGGATTCCAAGTTTCTGTCCCACTATTCTCAAACTCAGCCTCTAGAATATATATGGTACTCTTCATATATGTCCTCAAATCATGGAATAACAATTGTTAGCAAGGTATGCATAATGGGTTCCCAGGTCTAGTGGTATAGGACTTACCATTCTTTCCTCTATGCTCTCCCCATGATTAAATCAAGTTTGATTTGATGGAAATAAAAACTCTGGGATAAGTGGCCCAAAGAAAATGTGGAGGAAATGAAAACACTGTGAATTAGAATGAGAGTGGAGGGATTGTGCACCTATTACTTAAATAAAGATTACTATGCATAAATAAAGCATTTTAGGTTGCATAAATCATTATTTACCCTTGAAATTATTTGGTTTTCCTTTTATGTGGTTGTCAGATTTGGAAACCAAAGTTTAAAGTGAATTACTGACTGTTTAGGACAAGAAAAAACAAAACAAAGCCAGTTCTCTGACATAATTCACTGAAAGCCTTTACTTCCTATTTTTCTCAGCAACTCATATTGCTTTCATTGATCAAAGATATCTTACTGACTTTAATTCATTAATTATTCAACACATATTTTGAACATATATTATATGCCAGATTAAGTCCATATGGAAGAAAGTCGTCATGGGCATGAAAAAGAAAATATGTTAAAGTCTGTGAAATCACTCGGGCTTGTTGACTAAGTTCCAAAAGACTAGCTTTTAGTATAGTTTCCCCCCTCTGGACTATATGCTTTAAAGATAAATATCATATCTTATTCATGGCACAGTCTACCAATAGTAGATATTTCATAAATATTTGTTGAATTAATGTGTCTCAGTTACCTATTGCTGTGTAACAAACTATCCCAAAGCTTAGTAAATTAACATACAGCCACTTTATTTAATTGCTCAAAAATTTTATGATTTTGCTAGGACTCAGCTGGGCAATTTGTCTCTGCTCCAAGTGGCATCAGCTGGCATGCCTTGACTGGGGCCAGAGCATTAATTTGCATGATGGCTCATTCACATGGGAGGTGAGTTAGCAGGGGTAGGTAAAGTCTGGGCTCAGTTAGGATGCAGGGACAACTGGGCTCCTCTTTCTCTCCTGTTATCTCAGGGACTCTACCTGCCCTCACCATATGATCCATCCATTGAGTAACTGGACTCTGTGAGTGTATCCGTCCCAAAAGCACAAAGTAGGAGCTGTGAGGACCTTCTAAGGCTTAGGCTGGGAACTGGCATAGTGTCATTTCCACTGCACTTCATTGGTTAAAGCCCAGATTCACTGTGGGGGGATGTTACACAAGGGTGTGAATACTGAGAGGCATGAATTATTGAGGCTATCTTTGGAAACTAACTAATTCAAGAATGAATGAATAAAACACAATCATTAAAAAACTCAGGTTTGAAAGAGGATGATTTAGGACAAGTGGAAGAAAGTATTATAGAAAGCCACATATATCTAAAACTATATATATATATAATATGTACACACACACACATACACATACACACACAATGGTACCCTAGAAGGCTGCATAGAAAATGAAAACACAGTAGAGAAACACACAAACCCATTTTAAACCAAGCGATTTCTATAAAGTGCAATGCTACTTATAAAACATTATTGATTCTATTCCCTTAGCCCCTCCCAAAAGTTTTAATGGGCTTTATGACTAAGGAAGAATTTGAATAACCAAGGACAATGTCTTATAATAATTTGTGGTTGTTAGAGGACTTCTCTTTGGAAACGATGCTAGACCATTATTGCACATAGCATATAGGAGGTAGGGTGGACCACTCAAGAGCCTTAATATTCTAAGCCACAATATCTGAATCTATTAAACATGAATTGTATGCATGTGTTTAAACCGCTTTTATTTAAGTTGAAAATGAGTTGTGGGAAATATTTTCATTGGATCACGATATGTGTCCGTATGGTACAGCTAATACTTCTGATGCTACTTTAAACACTTATAGTTACCATCATGAAAGGATAAATGCACTAACAAGAAACACATTCACAGGAAAGAATCTGACACATTTATCTGTAAAGCTCATTGCAGAAATTGCCGAGTGAGCATCAAAGAAAAGAGAACTTACACCATTTGTTAGCTGTATTTTTGTGCCCACACATGTGATTATGCAACAGCCTTTGGCTTGCTTTGGAAATTCAAAGGTTATTGTCCAAAAGTTCTGTTGCTGGGAAGACCCTGCAGAACATCATGGCCTTTCTGTTTCCGGCTTGGCCTCACTAGAAGCTCCTCTTCCAGTTTCCAAGTTTCTTTTTCTGTCTCTGCTCTAGCTCTCCTTCAGAATAGTCTTACAGGCCTGATTGTAGTGTTTCACCTCACCAGCAAGAAGGTGTTGTTGTGCAACTACAACAGGGAGCAGGAAGTGACTGCCATAAACTGGGCACTCCTACCAGCTGGCATCCATGGGCCTCATTGGAAGTATGGTGAAATGCCCAGGTAGATCTGCCCTTTGACCTACCAGGATGTGGGCTTCCAAAAAAAGCTGTGAACCATACAAAAACTAATCCATTCACTTGGCATACGTCCTTTAAAATCTTTCTCTGACCCATTCCCCTGACAGCTTCTTTGTGTTGGAAGGTTTTTCATTCACTTCAGTTCAAAAGAAACCCATATGTATCCTCATATACACAATTACAACCAGCCAATTTTAAATCTAATCTCCCATTGATGAGTGTGAACTGCAGATGAAACTCCTGAAGAGCTTCTTGACTGAAAACCTATGCACACACATGCACACGTGCACAAACACACACATGGGTAGTTGGCATTCTGGCAATTTTAACGAAGCAAGCATTGCTTCTAGTGCATCTGGTAAACATCTGGTGTTTTTGTGGTTTTCAATTGCTACTATTCTTTCGATTAATATACTTGTAATAAATGTACAGTGTTACTATTAGGTTTCACTTCAGTTAATCATTTCGTCTATATGCATTGCTATGTTACCATTTTAACTGCTTTTTTCCCTTAATGCTTTGTTATCATTGATTACTTTTTCTCTTGAAAGTGAGATAAGTGAGATAAGTGGATGTGGGTCTCTTGCTTTGTTTCTGTGCCTCTTACACTGCTGCTGTGGTCACTACAGTCTGGCCCTCACCAGAGTAAGCAATGGAATCAAATAAACCAAGGCGGCTTTGCCACGTGTTCAGGCTGTGGGTTACAGCCCCATAAGGGCATCTCTCCCCACTCTGGATATCATTACTATTTTATGACAAACTTACTCCCTTCAAATTTGAGAGCCTTCATCTGTAAGAAATCTAGTAGTGCTAGTTGACTTTTGTTGTGTTTTATAAAGTCTTTAAAAATTTAAAAAGTTCTTGGAGTGTCTTTAAAACAGTCCAGCCAGAACTCTGGAGGCACTAGAAAGCCAATGGAGATTGTTTTCTGGAGCTAAACCCACATCCAAGAGAGTGCCCAGGGCTAAGACATCCTCTTGAGAATTCTTCAGTCCTCCCTGTGCCTCTGCACACACACTTACTCACATCACACACTCACTCACACAAACGAGTGCACCCTCTCATATGGCTACACTCTCACAAATACAGTTCGATATACACACTCAAAAAACAGTCAGACATACACGCGCATGTAGAAAATGCACTCCCATACAGGCATACACACTCGCAAATACCCTTACACACTCACACACACATTTACATAGATGGGCACACATTCACATATAGACACACTCATAAATACAGTTCAGATTTACACACTCACTTAGACAATGTACTCAAGTGCAGGCACGACTCACAAATGTTCTTACACACACTTAGACACACATACTCACACAGATGGGCACACACTCACAAATACAGTTAAACATACACACTCATATAGACAATGGACTCCTATAGAGGCATGCACACTCACAAATACCCTTGCACACATTCACACACACCTAGTCACACACTCACATACAGAAATACATTCAGAAACACCCTTACACACACGCTCTTCCAGACATATACACTCATATGCAATGGTTTAATAGGTATAGACTTTCAGTTTTGCTAGATAAAGAAATTCTGAAGATTGGTTGCACAATAGTGTGAATATACTTAACACTACTGAATTGTATACTTAAAAATGGTTAAGATAGTAAATTTATGTTACATGTATTTTACCACAATCAGAAGAAACAATGATACTGTACATCTGAAACTAGTATAAAATAATATTGAATGTCAACTGCAATTAATTTAAAAATAACAGTAGGAATAGAGATATTCACTGTAAGCGCATGAGTGTATTAGTTAAATCATTGATTCCTAAGGAGAAAACCGCTTTCTTCCACTTGTCCTTCTAGGGGTCCTGCCATGAGGAGAGACAGTCCAGCAACCACTGCTCCTCCGGAAGGTGGATCAGGGTGATGGCAGGGCACAGGGCCTAGACCATGCCTAGGGAAGCTGAAGCAACACAAGGTGTCTGCCATCTGGAGCTGTCACTGGCGTGGATTATGTCTCTCCTAACAGAAGAGGGAAAAGAGCTGTTGGAGGAAAGTCCTCTCTTAAATCTCAAGCCCTTTTGCTGGGCAGCTGTGATGGTACTCTATAAATTCCTTCTTGGGGCTTTAAATGTCATTGTCAGACTGCGAAAACTCCTCTGAGACTTTTCTAATAATGCGAATGGGTGCACAGGGCCACTCTCCTCCACCAACTGCTCACCACTGCAGCTGGAATGTGATTATAAACTCTAGCCCAGCCTCCCTCCCATCCTCAACCCAACCCACCTCTTTCTGGAGAGGAAAGCTTTTCCCCATCTCCTGAGGCTCAAGGGCACTGGAGGAGAAAGTTTCTCCTAAGAGATGGACTTTGATTATTCATGTCAGAGGGTTTGGCATCTTTGTACCAGGCCAGTTGTTATTTATATCCACTCACCTCCCTCTGCAGCTACATCTATAACCAACAAAATCCAGGTCCAACTTCAGCTGGAAAAAAACAGCAAGTCTTGTTTCAGCTGGGAAAAAAAAAAAACAACACATTTTTTTGTTTGCTTGTTTGTTTGGGATGTGAAGTATTGCTTGTAAATCAAATACAGTTTGCTGGAAAAGTCATCCCCTGAGCAAATACAGTCTGCTTCCTGACAGAGCAAAGTAGGGAAAGCTGGTAGTGTATCTAGAGAGAAGAGGATCCATACCATAGAAATAAAAGTAAGAATTAAAGAGTCAAAGTAAGGGAACTTAGAATCACTCCTCCCATGTATCTTCTGTCACCTACAACTCCCAAAGGTTTCCTCATCAATCTGACAGAGCCAGGATCCCGCCGTGACTGTTTAGGCATTCTTGCCCTGCCCCTTGAGCAGACTGTGAAGTAGAAATTGCAGCATTCTTCAAGTTTCAGTCAACAAACTGGGATCCTGGCCCCTTTGGTTGCAGAAAACTGAGAAGGTGTGCCAGGGCTTATGTACTCAGAGAGAATGCACATCTTCTCAGAGGGCTTGTTCTGAGCCCGTAATACCAGAGAAAGGGCGGCGGGGGTGGGGGGCAGGGGGCGCAGAACTGCATTAACCAAATGTCCTTCCCACTGAAATGCCCTCTTGCTCCAGGCCATTGTTGTGACACAATAGCAACATCTGGAAGGGAGAGTGAGGAACTGGTCAGACTGTGATGAATCGTCCACTGTTTGATGTGCCAGTCCTGGAACTGCTTGCCCTGAGATCCATCTCTCATCTTTTCTCTGCTCTACTTTGTACTGAGTTGGGGTGGAAAGGGTGTGTAGAAAGGAATCAACACAGCAGACCTGAAACTGCTCTCCTTAGAGAGGCCTCCTTGTAAGACTGGCCCTCGGCTGGCATCTAGGAACTTGGATTTTAGGAGATGTCTCACCATTGCCTAACTGATAAGCATGGCTCACTGCACCTATATGGTTTGCACAGATAATGTGGTTTATGCCGAGCACCTGTTTTCTTTGGGGAGCGTAGACTTCCATACATGCTAGACAGAGGGTATCTATGCGACCAGCTTCCAGTAAAAACCCTGAGCACTAGGTCTCTAAGAGATTCCCTGATAGACCACACATCACACCTGTTTTCACACCTCTTTGCTGGGAGAGTTAAGCATGTCCTGTGTGATTTCACTGGGAGGGGACTCTTGGAAACTTATACCTGGCTTCTTTCAGCTTTTGTCTCATGTATCTTTTCCCTTTGCTAATTTTACTTTGTATCTTTTCGCTGTAATATATCATAGCTTCGAGGATTACAGTCTGTTGAGTCCACCTTGTGAATCATTGAACATGGGAATGATCCTTGGACACCCCCTCCAAAACAGGCGTGGTGGTGCCAACTGTGCAGGCTGTGTTTTCCCAGCTCCTTTGTCAGCTGATTTTAGCTAAGTGCAGCAAATGCGAGACAACGGAGGGAGAGTGAAAGACAAGCTAGGATAGGGTTTCCCTCCCTTTTGACTTCAGACAGTGTTTCTGGTAATGACTGAATCTCAGGCAGTTTCAGTCCCTGGTACATAAGTCCAGCTCTTGTGCTGTGATGATACCAAATCCTCCCAGCTGTTGCTAATTGCTGAGATGACTCACCTTCCCTTGCTTGGCTTCCTGTTTCTTCTATCACCTGTGAAACCAGTCCATTGTGTTAAATCCCTTCTTTCAAAAAGACCTAAGTTGTTTTTATTTTTCTGGCTGGATCCCGCCTGCTACATTTCTTAAATACCTGCACCGTGCCACCTCAACGCCAGGGAAGGGACATTCAGAGATCAACGACATTGTAGATCTCAAAGTCTGTGCACCTTGCTGCTTCTACAGAAGTCACATTTTCTGGCACAGCTCGAGGTTGACTGCATGGCCAGGAAACTTTATTCTGATTTCTCAGTCACAGGACTGTGAGGAAAGACTCTGTAACATGGATGGTCTTCGATCACGTGTTACGGCTTAGGGCACCCAGACACTCTCTTATTGACACTATTTATTAGGCACGAGGAAAGCCACTGCGCTTTTAATGCTCCTGGGTTGGTAATTTGGAAGAGTTAGAACATTAACCAGCATGTGTGCATGTTCACACAATAATCAGTGAGTCTCAGGCCAAAAGTGACCCCATAGTGGTGAATGTGAGGGTTACAAACCTATCCCAAAATGCATAACACAGCCAGGAGTCCTAGGGGGACCTGGCAGTTGTGGAACCTAATTTGGAGGGTGCAAAGCTGACCACTCTTGCCTCATATAGCAAGGGTATCTAGAAATCCAGTACACTCAGACTTAATGTTTGCCAAGAGAACTACCAAATTTCTCTAATATCTTTCCCTAGCACTCAGCAAAGAATATAGAAAGTATGGGCTTTGGGTAATTGAATGGTAGCAGGCTTTCCTTGAAGAGCTCTGGTTGGATTCTCCACTCATTTGTAGTCTAATGATGTAGTCTAAGGAAACAAAAAATGGTCATACAGTTTGAGGAGCACCATCACAAGGCAAGCTCCTTGCAGTGTATCTGAGTAATTTAGGTTGAGATCTGGAGGGTAAATAAGAAATAGTCTTACAGCAAGAGGAGGAGAGAGAAGAGAGCACATGCTAAGAAATTCACTGTGGCTGCAGCATAGAATGGAGTGAGTAGGCTACAGGTTGAGATGGGGGAGTGAGACAGTATGACAGAGAGCATGAAAGAGGTGGTGCTGGAGAGCATAGCAGGGCCTAGACTGAATGGGACATTGTCAGCTGATGCTTTGAATTTATAGTAAGAGCAAAGAAGAGTAGCAATAAAAAGGCTTTGGACAAAATATTTTGTTTCAGATTTAAGTTCCACAAAGCTCATTCTGATTGTACTGTAGAGAATGGATTGGAAGGGAGTAAATGGGTGTATATTCAAGAGATATTTAAAAAGCAGAGTAGAAAATATTTGTTAAAAGATTGGATTTGAAGGTTGGTTTGGGAGAAGGAAGTGTCAAAAACGATGCTATGTGTGAGGTAACTATATGCAAGGTGATGGCATTCATTGAGATAAGGAATTCCTGAGATGAATCAGTTTTTCAGGAAAAATTATACATCTCATTTTAGACATGATGAATGTATAAATTATCACTGGAACATGCCAAGTGAAGATGGCTGGTGGGCAGAGGAGAGTCTGGCATTCTGGAAAGAACTATGGCTGAAGACCTAGACTTAGGAGGTATCAGGATATGGATGGAAATTGAAAACATGGAAGTCGCTGAGATTATCAAGGAGCTTCACGGCACTAAGGATACTCCAGAGAGGCCCGGAGAAAAGACCTTCGAGGCAAGAGTGAGAAACAGAGTTTAATACTTCCAAAGGTTAAGTAAATGAAAACTGAATCGTCCTTTGGATTTAGTACAGGCCATTGGTGACCCTGAACTACAGCTTCAGTAGAATAATAGGGGCAGAAACCAGGTGGCAGAAGCTTGAAATGAAGAGGAGAGGAGAAAGAAGCAATAGCTAGGGGGATGTGGGCTGAAGAAAGGACTCAGAAATATTGAAGAGATTTGACTTGAAGTGCGCTCTTGATAATCGAAAGCAGCTGCTAGAGAGCAGAAGCTAAGATACAAGAGAGAGAATGGATGAATAGTGCAGCAAATACCTGGAGGAGAAGGGGCCATGGAGCATAGGCAAAGAGGAAAAGGTGCACTTGGCCATGGATAAGAGTGAGTAGGAATTCTTCCCACTTTAGTAACAGGAAGAAAGAGGGGAAAGATGTGTAAGGTTGCAGGTAAATTCATAGATTTGGTAGCAGGAAATTGAGAGAATTCCCAACCAATGGAGTCTTTTTTTTTTTGTGAAATTAGATTAAGTGGTAGGGTCAGAAATTTAGAAACAGAATGAAGTTAGAAATAGCCATGACTAAAAATAGGAGTTTTTAGAGATACCAAGATTCAGAAAAAAAATATGGAAAATTTTAGAAAGAAAAATTTCTTTCCTTTTTTCCAATTGTTTGAAGATAAACCAAAATGGTTTACCAAAAAAAAGTGCAATTTTCTAATTTTTGTGGCACTCTTTAAAGCATTTACTCATTTTCCCTTCAGCTGGGCATCCCCTCTGGCAGGAAGTCTGCGGTTAGGTAGTGGCTGTGACACCCGCGGATGGTTCAAGAATACAGACCATGTCCTTCAGCTTTACTTTATACACGGTCACAGCTGTCTGTGACCAGTCTGCAGGAGTGCAGACCTCCCTTCAGGCCCCACCAACTTGCATGGCAAAATCTAGACCCTTCTAGCTCTCCCTACTAAGGGAAGCGGGGCAGGTCTGCCTGGCAATTAGCTGATCCTCTCAGGCATCAGCTGAGGAGTGGGAGGCACAACTGGAGGTGGGGATGGTGGGGAGAAACCGGGCTGGGAAATTGGGAGTAAGGGGGTCGTAGATAAGAGGAAGAGCAGCATGCCAGAATAACAGAGCAGGATGGGAGAAGTAAATAGAAAGAAATAGAAAGTCCTGAAACTGCTCACTTTCTCCAACTGTCAAAAAGGGGGAGGAGAAAACCCTGTCTGATGGGGGAGAAGGGAGGGAGCTGTTAGGAAGTTATTTAAGAGCCAACTTTCTGGTCGTTTTTTCTGTGTCTTTTTGAGGAAGTATCCGGAGACACACACAGACAGCCTGCCCTAGGGCACCGCAGGAGGGGACCACAGGTAAGAAGTCATCCCTACTGCCAGGATAGATACAGCCCTGCACCCAGGGGCTGCCTAGTGTCTGCTGTGTCCTACCTGCTGAAACTAGGTCCCTCGGGCTGCAGCTTGGGGCACCTGAGGATGAAGTTCAGAGGCAGCCCCACTCGTCCGATTCTGTTCCTGCCCCCTAACTTCTCATTTACCCAGCCCCTGTTTTGAGCAAGACTTTTTGTCAGGCACCCTACAAAGCTTTCCTGAAGGTTCTGCTGGCTAAGAAGGCCAACAAGTGGGAATGGGGGAGTTGGGGTGCTCATCAGGGGAGCAGACTATGGAGAAGGGACATAAAAGGTTGGGGAGCAGGAAGTAGGAGCAGGTGAGAACACCTGCTTGACTGCATCCCAGTGAGGAAGCTGAACTAGAGCACCTTCTCTTCCCTGAGACCTGGGGAAAGGGGTGTCTCTGTCCACCTTCACTAACCCAGCCAGACTTGCATGGGCTTCCCAGTTCTCTGCTTAATGGGTTCTCTCTCCTAACAGGCTACTGAACTGTTCTGTGCTGTTCTTCCCTAAGTCTTAACCTCTCCTGGTCATCCTACAGTCCACTCTTGCTATTTCCCACTGAGGACTGCATTTACCTGCCTTCTCCCCATCATTAACTCTTTTCTCTTTCCTCCCTTCTTACCCCCTTCAGTTCACTAGAAACTGTCTGTAAATATATCTGTGGGATATTTATGAATACCTGTTCAGACCTTATGCTTCCAAACACTGCTGTCTCCTTCTAAGACCAAATACCTTAGAAAGTGATTCTCTTGTCTCCAGCTGTGTTGCCTTTGCTCAACATGTTTCTGGAACAGTCTTCTCTAGTTGCCTCTATAATGACCACTCTTCATCTTTTGAGGGTGTGCCTGGTTTTTGAAAATAGCAAAATCGCCAAGAGGCATGATTGGGTAATCCAGGTGATCAAGGGGACACTTCTTTGGGGTCAGAAACAAGGTCTCCCTTCATTTGGTCAGTTAGTTATTGGGCACTGACAGGAATGTGTGTGGCATTTACACTGGCTTTTTGCCTGCACAGACTCCAAAGGAAGGGGAAGCAGGCTTGGAACAAGGGCGGTGTCAGCACCACTGATCAAGTAAGTTTAGAAGATGGGCTACTTATATCCTTATTTAATATTGAGCATGCCTCCTTCTCACCTACCCAAACTCTCCAACTCCCTTATCCTTTTCCTTGTGGTCCTGGCTCCACAGTAGTTACCAATTTCTCACCTCCTACTGTTCACTTCTGAATTTTGTTGGGCTGGACCCTAACCCGCACTAGACCAAAGGTTCTATTGGGCAAGAAGACTTTTGTTCTGCTGTATCTCAAGTGCCCAGACCACAGTGTGGCACACAGTGGACCCTCAATAAAATAAGGGTTGAATTAAATTGCAAACATGAATGCTTGGGAGGACGTCTCTGATCTGGACATGGTTGTATGAGTTTATTCTTCAAAGGGCCTTAAGTCTTGTATGTCTATATGAAATAGGCATATATACATGCATATGACAGTAAATGGGTTTTTTTTACAAAAATATTGCCTTTAGGGGTAATGAGAACAAAAAAACCTTGCTCCCAAAAATCTTTTACAATTTTCATTTCTATAAATTTCATTTCTTCAATTACATATGTTTCAACAAATCTTTCTGAGATCCTTGGGGAACTCTACTCCATCATTAGACTAATTCTCACTACCACTTCTCAGATTTTATTTATGTGAAACTCAAAATGTGCTGCTCCAGTGCTATCACACACAGTTATGTCTGTTTCTCTATTTTCGAAACTTTGTGTCAAATGTAACTTGCTTCACATTCCTTTTTTGTGTCTCGATTTTCCTCTCCCCTCAAGGAACTTCAGAAGCTGAGAATGTCAGGGACCCCTGGAACCACCTTTGGAGGCAGGAGAGCTGTCCCCCCCAACAACTCCAATGCAGCAGAGAATGAACTCTCTACTGTGGAGCTGCAGAGCCTGGTGCCCCGGGGCTTCAACCCGCAAGGTACAGACACCTCTGGCCCAGTCACAACCAGCCTGGCCGCTCTTTCCCCTAGGTACTTGGTCAGCACCCTCTGTCTCTGCTGAGCTCCCACAAAAGGGGGCCCCCTGCCAGTCTGAGGTTTCAAAGAAAAGCCTCCAAAACTCTCTTTTGAGTGGTAAAAGACCACGATTCTTGTCCTAGTTCTGCCACTTAATAGCTTTGTAATCTCAGGAAAGTCACCTCTGCAAAACAAGGGCATGGGCTTAGCCAAGGTCTCTTCCAGCTCTACTCTTCTGTTTTTAAGAATGTTTTCTAGCTGGAAGTTTCCACTTCCCAAATATTGTGGTTGTTTTGATTGTCTGGCTTGCTCCACCTTCCTTCTCCCTCCTCCTTCCTCCCATCCATTGCTGTGAATTTCAGAGACGGGGAGAGATGCCAGATGCTGACAGTAATGGAGATGGAAGCCCTCTATTTCTCTCCAGAGCAACCTGGTGAGCAGCCGATGCAAGCTGCTTTCTCTGCTCTTGCCTCTGTTGATCTCAAGGGACCTGCTCTGGGAGAAACAGCCAGCAGCTGACCTCTCCTCAGCCCTGTCAGCTGTGACAGGGCCCAGGTGCCAGTGGTGGCTTGGAGACAGACACCATTCCCCTGGGCCAGGCAGGGACATTCAGACTCATGACCCTGAATGGCATCTACCATGGAGTACTTTTTGTCAGTAGCACACATGCACCAACACCCACTTTTGCTCCTGAGGGTGGTCTGTGCTAGGTTTCATCGGGGGCTAAATACCCACTAGCTGGTATAGGTGCCCATGATCAGTCTATGATTGTGTGGTTAATTCACCTCATCAGAAAGAGACCATCAGTGGAAAGCAAAGGACAGTGCTGATTCCCACAGTCCAGCAGGTCAGAGCATCGCCTGGATATTGTGGACAGGTCTGACTGTTTTACTCTCATGTCTAGATGATTCGATATCCAATTGTGAAAACAGGGAGATATTCAGTATCATCTACGAGATATTATCCAAGTTTGGAGGAAGGGGCTCGCAGGACAGAGAGCATCTTCAGCTGAGTAGAGGAACCAAAACAAACTCGTAAATTTGTAGTTCTGAGCTCTCTCTCTCTCAGCTAGGTACTGCACTCCTGAAAACGCTATCATTAAAGCACAAAACTGAGTTTAAGAGGACTTGCTAATCAACTCATCTAAATCCTCATGTGTTATAGGTTAGGAAACTGAGGCCAAAGTAAGCAATTATGTTCAACTCCTTCACTGCCCAGTCTAGGAGTCTTTTTATTTTTCTTTTAAGAATGCAAATAAATTGAGAAATGTGCAGATGTCAAATTTTAAGCAGATCACTAGCAAAATTCCTTCTGGCAGAGAAGACTCTGAGCCCCAGGGAAGGGTGCTGCAGAAAGTAGGCAGGAAGAACAGAAAGAGAAGGAGGAATAGGATAAGTGAGGAGAAATGTGAACCTGCACAGAGGCAGTGAGATGTGGCAAAGAGCCCTCCAGTCCAGGACTCAGAAGACCCAGGTTTCTATCCCACATCTGCCACTTGCACACCCTGGGACTCAAGGGAATTCATGTAAGTGCCCCCAGGCCTCAGTTTTTCCATCAGCAAATGGAAGCATTACCTGTTTAACCGTTGTCATGCAGATCAAATGACGAGTGCCTGTGAGAGTCCCTGACCCACAGTACATGACCAATAAAGGCTCTTTGATTCAGAATGTGCAAATTATCATATCCCTACACAGTCAGGAACCCACTCCAGTCAACACTTATTATAAAGGGAAAATGTACAGCCTTAAGCCCCTGTATATCTGAAATCTGAATAAAATGTTACTAATAAGAAATCAAACAGCCAGAGAACTTGAGCAGGGAGGTCAGCTAAGAAAGAATTCTGGGATTACTGTTTTTTTGTTTACTTTAGAGGCAGGTGTGAGAATTCTTTAGAACCGAATTATTTGGAAAAATCAGTCATTATTTGCCTGGCAGTCATATGTCCACAACTCAAGTGACATTCTGGGATATTTATTGCAGGTGGTGGCATAGAAGTGAGTGCCCAAAGACTGTAGAATGAATGAACAAGCAATCACTTGAGAACTGAATGACTCATTAGCCCTAGTCATTATAATCTTATTATTCATAACAACTTCCAGATTTCATAAACATGCATCCATTTAATATTTCTCACATAGATGAGCTAAGTGCTACATGCTGTGAGGACAGGATCTCTGAACCCAGGAAGCATAGCAGTGAGTCCCAGCTAAGGAGGACAGAAAAAACCAAAAAACATGTAAAGCATCTGATCAAGGAGGTCCATCTCCTATTTATCCTTTGATTTTAAAATTTGTTTAATTGTGTTTAAAAGTGGGTTTTCTGGTACTCCATATATCAATTTCTCCCCAAATCATCCCTGCTAAGGCATAGTCGTGTGTGTTTAAATACCGTCTTCTTAAAGTTTATGCAGCGGCCACTAGTGGCCTCCAAAGGAACTTGTACCTCCTCTATCCCCTGTCTGATATGACTTTGGCTCCGGAACACAAAGCCCTAAATCAAACTCTTTCTCCTCATTTGTTTCAATAGAAGCTTTTTTCAAAAGCGTTTCTTTAGCAAGCTGCTCTTAGAAAATTGACTGAGAAAGGCAAAGAAGTAAGAGGAGAAGAAGGGGGAAAATGCCAGACTTTTCATTTTGAATAGTACTATGGCAGTCAATGTACATAATATATATTGAGTGGATGTAATACTCTTAATTCACAGCTTTTGTAAATATTTGGCTAAGAATTATTTTAGCCTATAATTTCAAAATGTATAAACTTAAGTAAGGTTCCTCCCATACAGCAGCACAAAATCTAAGAATGTATAAGAAATATTTGAAGTGACAAAGGAAACCTGGAAATAGGACCAGCCAGCTAGAGGTAGTGTTTGATGTCCTGGTATGTTTTTAAGAATTCTTAATGCCCCTCTTTGAACTCAATTATAGTCGAGAAAAGTAAGTGAAAATCTCAGATTGTTTAGATTTGCATCTATAGCTAATAGACTGCTCTGCATGCATGATTGGTATTTCTAAAAATCTCTCTACAGTGTTCTTGTCTCAGAGTTTCTTTTAGCAAGAGATGCAATGTTCCAGAACATACCTTAAATTCTTGAGCATTATTAACAGTAGGTGATCATTTGCATCAGTAACTATAATATTTATTTGACAGGTCTCATGCAGTGAATTCAAACTGGAAAGCAAGTCTGGATCTATAAAATAAAACCAGATACAGATAGGATCTAGTATTTTTTCAACATTTCCTTCCTCCCACTACTTCATGTCAGAACTAAAGCAACTGGTTAATTATCAATCTGCCCTTTGTGCAGAACAAACCTCTCTGGATTCAAGGTTATCAAAAGAATAAGACAGCCATTCAATGTATGGTAAGAAATAATGTTGCAATGAACCAGTCCATCCTTTCATTTGGTTTGTGGAAAAACACTTAATGATTGCCACCTATGTGTCAGGAACTATGCCAAGCTCTGGGGACACCAAGATGAGTAAGTCAATCCCTGGCCTCGAGCAACTCTCCATCTAGTAAATGAAACAAATGAAAGGAATAACTAGTAATGTCAGTGGAGTGGAAAAGAGGATGAGGAAGGCTTTGTGAAGAAAGGACATTTGGGTTAAGTCTTAGAAGATGAATAGGAATGTTCCAGGCAGACAAGTGCATAGAAGGGTATTTCTTGCAGAGAGAACAGTATATAGTAAGTTGAAAGGAAAAAAGAGGGGAGATGAGCCTGAGACAATTGATCAGGGATCATACCATAACACGCCTTAAAAACCTTACCCTTCCTCCTGAAGATATTTAGGGGGCTTACAAAAAATTCTAAATAGCAGAATGACATAATCAGAATTATGTTTTATAAAAGTAATTTTAAGAATGAGGAGAAAATGGAGAGAAGATGATACATTTGAAGGCTTTGAGATACTTTGGGATAGAAGGGAAATTGATCAGAGAAATTTTAGTACCTGGAGAAGATGGTAGTCTCATTTCTCTTATTTTAGCTTCCTCTATGCAGATGAGCATTTCTTATACATTCTAAGTACCAGACATTTTTAATAGCAACAGTTAAAAACAATAAGCTGTTTAAGAAAATGTTTTTTACCATTCTAGTTAATCATATTTTAAAATTCTGGTATCTAAAAGAAATATGAGAAAAGAAACTTTACCCTGTTGTTTTCATGATAAACAGACCAACTTCCTCATGAACAGTATAAATGTCTATAGTTTAAAATAATATTACCAAAGATTGCAAGGAGAATTCAGTTCACTAGGGAATTCCTAGGATATGACCATAAACATTTAACTTATTTGAAGATTCCATCTGTGACAGGTATAATCATTCTCTGAAGAATGTTTATACAACCAAAAAAGAATATAATCGACTTTTTTTTTCATATTAGTGACAGAGTAAGAGTATAGGGAGGCAGCTGGTTTGTGAGGAGAGATTTTTTTAAACAGTCCATTTTCTGATGGGTTTAGAATTAAGCTAAATTGTGTTATGTAGACTTTTTTAAAGCTGTCACTTTGAAAGAGCAAGTCTCCAAGTTTCCAGCTACAATATCTCCTTAAAAGACACACACACACACATACACATGCACAAAAATAACTTAGCAATGAGTGCTTTATTTTTCTAGGAACCACATTTGAACAGGCGGAAGCAAATTTTTTTCCTGTTTGTGTCAAATGGAGCCTGTGTAATGAGTAGGCTCTTTCAATCTCAACTATGCTTTTGTGGCAATAAACAAAACAAAAATCAATATGCCAGATTAATAGATGTTTCTTGAATGCCTACTATGTGGGAAAGGGCAATACTAAATAAAATAAATAATAGAAAGAACTATGATATTTGTATATCTATACTTGACTTAATCTGTGGGTGATTCTCCATGAGCAATAAAAGAAATCTTGTTTAATCAGTGGTATTGGAGACTTCACCCCATTCCCCAATACTTGGGGCAAATTATAATAACTTTATAAACCTATTGGGAGATAACATTGAACAGAGGGCAACATGGCTGCCATTTTCTTATCCTTCTAAAGAGTAAACCATTTGCCTATGAACTTTCTGTCTGTCATAAATTTGACTATAGTCTAGAACAGGAGTTCCCAACCCTTGGGCCACAGACCAGTATCAGTCCGTGGTCTGTTAGGAACCAGGCCAAACAGCAGGAGGTGAGCAGTGGTCCAGTGAACAAAGCTTCATCTGTATTTGCAGCCGCTCTCCAGCACTAGTATCACCACCTCAGCTCCACTTCAGATCATCATCAGGCATTAGATTCTCATAGAAGCACTGGTCCCTGATGCCAAAAATGTTGGGCAGCGCTAGTCTAGAATATTATTTCTTTAAGCTCTTGACTTCTCAGTGTAGCTTGTAATCTTCCATATTTTAGTCATTTTATTTTTTAAATAAAATGTTTTCCTTAGCTTAAATTATTTTAATATGGACTTTTAAGAGATTATATAGAGAAATTATATTTATCGTTATCTTAGTTTTTCCCCACTTAGGGTATCACTGTGATTTCTTATGATTTTTCTTTTCTTCCTGAAGGCATTGAGTTAGAGTGAGTGATATTTCAATAGAAAATAAAAAGATCACAGAAAAAATAACATTTTAAAAACTACATTCTTTGAATTAAATGCTGTCAAATACATAACAATATAGACTACATTATTTTAAAACAAACTCTTCATATATATTAATATATATTTATATGTATGTTTGTTTTCATTATGAAGAAAACTATAAAACCATGAGGATATTGGGGTTGAGGCTTACATTTTTTTATACTCAAAAGAATTCATTAACCCTTTTTTGCTTACTCTTTGTTATAAAGCAGTGTAAGTGGGCTGTGAAGACATGGAATTTTTATTCAAATTTTTAGCAGAACTGCTAGTCTGAAAATATACCTCATGTTATAAAACCCACATTACCATCTTCAACAATATATATATACACAGTCCTGAAACAGGCATATTTTGAGAATGAAATTGTCTGATAAATGACATTGAAAAAACTCTTATGGTTAATACTATGGTAAATGGAATAATCTATTTTAAAATGAATAACCAACTCCAGACTCAATTTTTCAGGTATAAAATTTGTTAAAGTGAAAAGTGGCATATTTGCTAAGGAAGATCTACACAATGTCCCCGGGCACAGTAACAAGATGATTAAAACATGATCTGGTCCTCGAAGGGCTTACACTTGCATAGATAAAATCACCAAGTTCTGATAATATCAAGTGGTTAATGATAATAAACTTTTTATAAAAAAAAGAAAAACATATTCTAGGAATCGAAAAGAGAAAATGATGCCATCCACCAACAGAAATTCAGGGAAAGAAAAGCAAGGCTGCCTGCTCAGAAAACAGGGTATGTAGTGTTTTCTCATATAATCCCCACACTGCCCCCATTTTTCAGTTGAGAAAACTGAGGGCAGGAAGTTTATATAACTTGTCCAAAGTCACAAAGATAGTAAGTGTCAGAATTGAGATTTGAATTCAGACATTCTGGCTCCAGAATCCACAGTCATCCACTATGCTATTCTATCTCTCCTAATACTAAAAATAATTATATAATAATAAAAAATATTGAGAATTTACTAGTTGCCAGACACTATACTAAAGCACTTCATATACATTTTTACATGTGCATACACTACTTCTGTAAGATATTTTGTTGCCTTTTTTAAAATAAGAAAACTACGCTAAGAGAGATTAAATAACTTCTTTGAGGCCACACAATTAGTAAGCAGTGAAACATCTCTCAAAACATTTTCTGCAAAATACTCCAGAAAAAAATAGTTTCTATGATCATTTAAATTTGGAAAATATTGTACTTGTAGGAGATTTGCAATGCACAACAGCATATTAAAGTCTCCCATAAATCCTGCAAGAATCCTGATTAACCTTGGTTAAACCAGCATTTTCCAAACTGGGTTAACCATGGTAATATTCTAATACCTATTAATATCCTACAGAACTAGGATTGCACTGCACTACCTCAAGAATGGACAGACTCACTAGACGTTAACCAGGTTCTCTAGTAGAACTGGAAAGCCAGGGGTTTTGTTTGCAGTGAGAACTAGAACCAATGAGAACTAGATACCAAAAATATACTTGTATTTCTCTCTCCAGTTTTATTTTCTCCTGTAGACAGAGTTGCTTGAAGAGCCAAGGCATAAAGCTGACTTACTCATTCTCAAGGACATATTATATGAGGGTGGGGGTAGAAAGAGGTGAAGCAAATCCTGTGAGTACTGTAGGATCAGTGCATTCATTCCCTATAGGCAGACTAGACCTACCCCATCCCTTATCTGAAATGCTCCAACAGCCTCCTAGCTGACCTTCCTGCCTCCAGTGCTATCATCATCTCATCCATTCTACTCTGTTACCAGAAGCAGTTTATATATATTTATATATATATAGCAGTTTATATATATATATAGAAGCAGTTTATATATATATATAGAAGCAGTTTATATATATTAATATATATATAGCAGTTTATATATATATATATAGAAGCAGTTTATATATATATTTATATATATATATAAACTGCTTCTGGTAACAGAGTAGACATATATATATATGTTTATTTATATATATGTATACACACAGATACATGTAATCATGTCAGTTTGCTATTTCAGATTCTTCACTGGATCCTCACTGCAATTAAAGTCCAAAATGCTTACGGTCTAAAATGCTTGCATGAGCAGCTCCTACCTACTCTTCTGTTGGGGTCCCACCACTATGTAGACTCGGCAACCAATCCTCTTTCAATTTTTTTATGTAAACCATGCACTCTCTTGCTTCAGTCTTCACTCATTCTCCTCTGTCCCTAAAATATTTTTGCCCACTCCTCTCTTCTGTCCCTAAAATATTTTTGCCCACTCCTATCTGTATGACTTGCTCATCTTTCTGACCACTGCTTATATCTCACTTCTTCCAGATAGCTTCCTATATCCCCCCTAATCTGGGTTAGGGGCTCTCCTATACATCCTTTATCAGAATATTTGTGACACTATATCATAACTACCTGTTCACTTTTTAGTGTCTACCACTGTGCATTTACCCAGCTTGTATTAATAAGACAGTGACTTAATCAGCATTTATATTTATGTCTTTAAAATCAAGTTAAAATATCACTCATAAAATTCCTGGAGGACAGAAAGTTGGGGGGATATTAAATACATTAAACTTATGGTCTCAAATTATCTTAAGAAATTGGAACAACTAACCAAATTCAATAAGATGAAATTTAATATGAACACATATAAGGCCTTAAAATTGAGCTGAAAAGAAGAAATCAATTGCATAAATATATTTGACAAAATAGCAACATGACTAAGTGGCTTGTAAGGGTCTGGACTGAACTTTAACCCACTCCTAGTAGAAATGACATCAGAATGTGTTTTTAAGGCTTTTGATTTATCAGATGTTTAATGTAAATAAATAATTAAGTAAAAGTATTCAAAACACTAATGATATCTTGGACTGAAATAATAAAAATATACTATTTATTTCAAAATATGTACTTGTCTCACTGTTTTTCACTGGCAAAACCAGAACCAGTAATGTATTTAATTCTAGGGGAAATATAAGAGATGAATTTTACAAAATGGAATATGTATTCCAAAACAGAGTAATGGGTAAAAGGTATGGAAAAGCTGAAGATATGAAGAATGTTTTACTTAGAGGAACCCTAACAGTAGTCTTCATAAATCTAAAGAGTGGCAGATGAAATGAATAAAACTTATTCTATATTTATCCAGAAGTCAGAACCAGGATGCGTGGTTAGAAAAATTACAGGGAAGCAGATGTCAGTTCATCGTAAAAGAATTTTTCAAATAATTAAAGTTGTTTTAAAATGAACTGTTTGCTTTGTGAAATAGTGGGTTCCCTGTTTAGATAGAGGCAAGAAGCTTAAATTGAGGCTTTCACAGAAATATTTCATGCAGTGTATAACAGGTCTACCAGATGGTCTAGAAAGTACCTTTACCCTCTGAGATTCTGTGAGGCTAAAATATCAGTCTATTCTTTCCATTGGTGAATGGAAAGAATGGAGAGCTGATTAAACTTGTTTCTGAGAAATTAGAATATTAGACTTTTTAAATAAGAAACATTATTAAAAGTCACAGTCCTAAGAAAGAGGGCCAGATGAGTTGATTACTAAGGTCATTTTAAACTGGGACATTCATGATTCTCCAGCTCTTTTTTCCTTTCTTTCTTTTTTATTAAAGTATAGCTGACATACAATACTATATTAGTTTCAGGTTACAGCACAGTGATTTTAAATTTATATACCTTACAAAGAGATCACCACAATAAGTCTAGTAACCATAAGTCTAGTAACTATGATATGATTGACTATATCCCCTATGCTGTACATTGTATCCCCATTACTTATTTATTTTATAACTAGAAGTTTTAAATGGCCTTCACATTTTTCCCATCCCCCCACTCCCTTCCCCTCTGGCAACCATCAATTTGTGTTCTATGTCTATGAGTGTTTCTGTTTTGTTTGTTTATTTGTTTTGTTCTTTAAGTTCCATATATAAGTGAAATCTTACAGTATTTGTTTATTTTCTGTCTGACTTATTTTAATTAGCATAATACTCTCTGGTCCATTCATGTTGTCACAAATGGCAGCATTTCATTCTATTTTATGGCTGAGTAATATTCTATTTTATACATATGTATATATATGTACTATATATATTATATATTATCTTAAGAATATATATGTACATATGTATACATATATATCACATCTTCTTTGTCCATTCATCTATAGATGAACATTTAAGTTGCTTCCATATTCTGGTTATTGTAACTAATGCTGAAATGAACATAGAGATTCATGTATCTTTTCAAATTAGTTTTTTGTTTTCTTTGGATGAATATTCAGAAGTAGAATTGCTGGGTTGTATGGTAGTTTGTTTTAAATTTTTTGAGGAACCTCCATTCTGATTTCCATAGTGACTGCACCAATTTTATTCCTACCAACAGTGCATGAGGCTTCCCTTTTCTCCACATCCTTACCATCACTTGCTGTTTGTTATCTATTTGATAATAGCCATTCTGACTGTGTGAGGCGGTATCTGATTATAATTTTCATTTATATTTCCCTGATGATTAGTGTTGTTGAGCATCTTTTCAACATGTGTCTGTTGGTCATCTGTATGTCCTCTTTGGAGAAATGTCTATTCAGGTCCTCTGCCCATTTTTTAAATTGATTGGTATTTTTTTTTTTTTTGATGTTGAGTTGAATGAGTTCTTTATACACTTTGAATATTGACCCCTTATTAGATATGTCACTTGCACATATCTTCTTCCATTCATTAGGCTGCTTTTTCATTTTGTTGATGTTTTCTTCACTGTGCAAAAGCTTTTTAGTTTGATGTTGTCCCATTTGTTTATTGTTGCTTTTATTGTCCTTGCTCAAGGAAACAACATGCAAAAAATTATTACTAGGACCCATGTCAAAGAGTTGATTTCCTATGTTTTCTTCTCGGAGTTTTATGGTTTCAGGTCTTCCATTTAAGTCTTTAACCCATTTTGAGTTTATTTTTGTATATGGTGTGAGAAACTGGTCCACTTTCTTTTTTTTTTTTTGCATGTAGCTCTCCAGTTTTCTTAATATCATTTATCAAAGAGAGTTTCTCCCCATTGTATATTCTTTCTTCCCATGTCTTAGATTACTAGATCATATAAGGGTGAGTTCATTTCTGGGCTTTCCATTCTGTTCCTTTGATCTATATGTCTGTTTTTGTGCCAGTACCATACTATTTTGTTTACTATAACTTTACAGTATAGTTTGTAATCAGGGAGTATGATACTTCCAACTTTGTCTTCCTTTCTCAAGATTGCTTTGGTTATTTGGGATCTTGTATTGTTTCACACAAATTTTACAATTATACAAATTTTACAATTATTGTTCTACATCTATAAAAAATGCCATTGGCATTTTGATACAGATTGCATTGAATCTATAGATTGCTTTGGGTTATATGGACATTTTAACAATATTAACTCTTCCCACACCTGGGCATGGAATGTCTTTCCATTTATTTGTGTCTTTTTCCATTTCTTTCATCAATGTCTTACAATTTTCAGAGTACATGTCTTTCATCTCCTTGGTTAAACTTATTCTTTTTTGATGCAGTTTTAAATGGGATTATATTCTTAATTTCTCTTTCTGATACTTTGTTATTAGTATATAGAAATGCAACAGGTTTCTGTATATTAATTTTTAATTTGAAACTTTACTGATCTTATTTATTAGCTATAATACCTCTTTGGAGGAATCTTTAGGATTTTCTATATATAGTATTCTGTCATCTGCAAATAATGACAATTTTATTTCTTCCATTCCAGCTGGATACCTTTTCTTTTTTCTTGTCTTATTGTTGTGGACTTCCAGTACTGTCTTAGATAAAAGTGATAAAACATCTTGTGTTCCTGATCTTAATGAAAAAGCTTTCAGCTTTTCAGCATTGAATATGATGTTAGCAATGGATTTGTCACATATGGCTTTTATTATGTTGAGGTATGTTTTCTTTATCCACACTTTGTTGAGAGTTATTATAAATGAATGCTGAATTTTGTCAAATCTTTTTCTGTATCTATGGAGATGATCATATGATTTTTACCGTTTGTTTTGTTAATGTGGTGTATCATGTTGACTGATTGTGGCTATTGAACTATCCTTGTATCTCTGGAATAAATCTCGCTTGATCATGGCATGTGATCCTTTCAAATGTATTGTTGAATTCAGTTTGCTAATATTTCATTGAGAATTTTTGCATCTATATTCAGCAGGAATATTGGCCTGTAATTTTTTCTCTTTGGTAGTGTCTTTGGCAGTTTCGGTATCAAGGTATTGCTGGTCTTGTAGAATGAGTTTGGAAGCATTTCTTCAATTTTTTGGAATAGTTTAAGAAGGATAAGTATTCATTCTTCTTTAAGCATTTGGTTTAAAGACATCTATGGAGCTGTCTGTCTTGGACTTTTGTTTGTTATGAGTTTTTTGATTAGTGATTGGGTTCGTTAGTAGTTATTAGTCTGTTCATATTTTCTGTTTTGTCCTGATTCAGTCTTCGAAGATTGGATGTTTATAGAAATTTATCTATTTCTTCTAGATTGTTCAATTTGGTGGTGTATAATTGATCGTAGTATTCCCTTATGATCCTGTGTATTTCTGTGGTGTTGGTTGTCACTTCTCCTCTTTCATTTCTGATTTTACTTGTTTGGGCCCTCTCATTTTTTTTCTTGATGAGTCTGGCTAAAGGTTTATTGATTTTGTTGAGTTTCATTAATCTTTTCTTTTTTAAAATTTTTTAAATTTTTCAACTGCAGTCGACATTCAATATTATTTTATATTAGTTTCAGGTATACAGCATAGCAATTAGACATTATATGACTTCTGATTATCCCGATAAATCCAGTAGCCATCTGACATCATACATAGTTATTACAATACTACTGACTATATTCCCCACGCTATACTCTACATCACCATGATTATTTTGTAACTACTAATCTGTACCTCTTAATCTCTTACCCCTTTTCCCCACCCCCCAATCTGACAACCATCAAAATGTTCTTCATATCTATGAGTTTTTTTCTGTTGTTTCTTTGTTTATCCTGTTCTCTAGATTCTACATATGACATTTGCCTTTCTCTCTCTGACTGAAACCACTCAGCACAATACCCTCTAGGTCCATCATGTTGTTGCAGATGGCAAGATTTCATTTTTTATGGCTGAATAATATTCCTTGTACATATATATGTATATATATGTGTGTGTATGTATGTATGTATGCATATGTGTTTGTGTGTATAGATAGATAGATAGATAGATAGATAGATAGATAGATAGATAGATAGATAGATAGATATAAAACCTCTTCTTTATTCATTCATCCATTGATGAACACCCAGTATGCCTACATATCTTGGCTATTGTAAATAATGCTGTAGTGAACATATGGATTCCCATGTCCCTTCAAAGTAGTGTTTTAGGTTTCTTCAGATAAGTACCCAGAAGTGAGATAACTAGGTACTTCTTTGTCTCTTGTTATCACCTTAATTTTAAAGTCACTTTTGTATGGTATAAGTATTGCTACGCCAGCTTTTTTTGTTGTTGTTGCCATTTTCATGAAACATCTCTTTTCATCCCTTTACTTTCTATCTATGTGTGTCTTTAGATCCAAAGTGAGTCTCTTATATGCAACATATGTAAGGGTCTTGTTTTCTTATCAATTCAGCCACCCTGTCTTTTGTTTGGAGCATTTATATTTAAAGTAATTGTTGGTAGATATGTAGTTATTGCCATTTTATTATTTATATTTTTTATTTTTGTTTTTACTTTTTTCTTCTTCTTCTTAAAGTCCCTCTAACATTTCCTGTAATACTGGTTTGGTGATGATGAACTCTTTTACCTTTTTCTTGTCTGGAAAGCCCTTTATCTGTCCTTTAATTCTAAATGTGAGCTTTGTTGAATAGAGTAATCTTGGTTGTAGATTCTGGGTTTTCATCACTCTGAATATTTTGTGCCAAGCCCTTCAGTCCTGCATAGTTTCTTTTGAAAAATCAGCTGCCAGTCTTATGGGTGCTCCCTTGTAGGTAACTAACTGCTTTTCTCTTGCTGCTTTTAAGATTCTCTCTTTGTCTTTAAACTTCAACATATTAATTATGATACATCTTGGGGTAGGCCTCTTTGTGTTTATCTTGTTTGGGACTCTCTGCACTTACTGGCCTTGTATGTCTATTTCTTTCTCCAGATTAGGGAAGTTTTCATTCATTATTTCTTGAAATAAGTTTTCAATTTTTTGCTCTCTCTGTCTTACACTTCTGGTATCCTTATGATGCGAATGTTGCACAATTGATGTTGTCCCAGAGATCCCTTAAACTAGCCTCATTTTTGCATTCTTTTCTTTTTATGCCGTTCTGACTGGATGTTTTCTGCTACTTTATCTTCTGAATCACTGATTTAATCGTCTGCTTCATCTAATCTACTCTTAATTCTTCCGAAGGTATTCTTCATTGTGGTTATTGTATTATTCATTGATGACTGGTCCTTTTTTATGTTTTCTGTCTCTACTTTTATGTTTTCTATCTCTTTGTTCAAGTTCTCACAAGTTCATCTACTCTTCCCTTAATTCATTGAGCATCTTTATAATCAGTGTTTTAAACTCTGCATCTGATAGATTGCCTATCTTCATTTTGTTTAGGTATTTTTCTGGAGCTTAGTTCTGTTATTTCATGTGAGACATGTTTCTTTGTCTTCCAATTTTGGCTGCCTACTTGTGTTTGTTTCTATATATTAGGTATGGCTGCTATGTCTGCCAGTCTTAGGAGAATGGCCTTTTTCAGTAGGTGTGCTGTGGGTCCCAGTGACACAGTTTTCTGGTCACCTGAGCTAGGTGCTCCAGGAGTTTCCCTTGTGTGTGTTTTGTGTACCTTCCTGTTGTAGTTGAGCCTTGGTTGCTGTTTGTTCATCAATGGGAGGGACTGACCCTCAGGCTAGCTGATTCATTGTGATGACTGGCCATGACGAGTGGAGAAGCTGTTGTGCAGGGGCTGACTCTACAGAGCAGGATTCGCTTTAGCAGGGCTCTGATTTCTACCCTGTCTGCGCTTTGGGTATGACCTCATCAGATGTGATTCAGGGTGATGCTTTGGCTCAGATTAAAGCCATCCACTGGGTGTGCAGGTGAGGCCTCCTGGGAGGGCCCTTGCCGAAGGCTAGGTTCAAGTGCATCCTGTGCCCTGCTCAGGACCACCTGGCATAAGCCACCAAGTAATCCACAGATGGCCATCACCCATGCTGGACTTGGAAGTGCCTTGAGAGGCCAAGCTGAAAACTGAGACTGGCTGCCACTAGTGCTGGGTTTGGAGCTGCTCAGCAAGAGATACAGGGCACACTGAGGCCAAATGCTGCTTGTTTAGGTTTTGTGAACTTTTGAGAAATTTTAGGGAAGTCTGCAGCATGAGTCAAGACAGGCTGTTTGTATGGAAAATCCACTGGAAGTGGCTTGGATGGGCCCACACGTCAGGAGGGTGGGAGTCTCAGGGAATCACCAGGGTGGGGTGACCAATGTTAGCTACGTTGATGGAGACTTAGATGTGGCACCCACCTGGGTCTTCAGGCCCAGTGGGGGAGGGCTCAACAAAAGAACAATGCCATCTACCAGCACTTCTGTCTGGGATAAAACTGCCCCATCAAGCCCTCAGCCTGAAATCAGACAGCTCAGTTCCTCCCCATATGTCCCTGGCGCTTTTCAAATTGTTGCCCCAGAGCTCAGAGCAAGTGAGTTTGTCAGCAGGTAAGTTCATGCACCATCCTTTTAAGAGGAAAGTCTGTGACTCCAGCTGCCCTTCATCTTACTCAGCCACAATCTCTGCTGATATTCACAGCTAGAGTTGTGGGGACTTCTCTTCCTGGCACTGGAACCCTGGGCTGGGGACCCTGGTGTAAGGCCCAGACTCCTTACTCTTCCAGAGGAAACTCCACAGCTAAAATATTTCTCCTGATTCTCAATTACCACATGAAAGTGTAGGACCAGTCCATTTTGGCTTTCCGCCCCTACTACCAATCATGAGGTGGCCTCTTCCGTGTGTCTCCAGTTGTAGGACTTCTGTTCAGCTACAAATCAAGTGATTCCCAATGATGGCTATTCTGTAGTTTAGTTGTAATTTTAATGTAATTGTGAGAGGAGGCAAGCATAGCATTTACCTACTCCACCATCTTGACTGGAAGCCTAATCTCTTCTTTTTAGTCCCTATTTTATTTATTTCTGCTGTGATCTTTAATATTTCCTTCCTTCTATTATCTTTTTCTTGTTCTTCCAGGTATAAGTTTAGATTGTTTGTTTTAGATTTTTCTAGTTTCTTGAGGTAGACCTGCCTCACTAAAAATTTCCCTCTTAGAATTGCTTTTACTGCATCCCATAGATTTGGGAAAGTTATGTTTCCATTGTCATTTGTCTCAAGGTATTTTTTTTCCTCTTTGATTTTTTTGTTGATCCATTGATTTTTTAGTAGCATGTTGTTTAGCGTCCATGTACTTTTCCCCCAGTATTCTTCTTGTAATTGATTTCTAGTTTCATGCCATTGTGGTCAAAAAAGATGCCAGATGTGATTTCAATTTTCTTAAATTTATTGAGATTTGTTTTGTGACTGAACATGTGATCTATGCTGGAGAATGTTCCATGTGCCCTTGAGAAGAATATGTATTCTGCGGTCTATGGATGGAATGTTTTATATATATATATATATATATATATATATATATATATATATATATATATATATACACACATATATATACATACACACACAAACATATATATGTGCCATATATGTCATATATTTGTCCCATATATGTCACATATGTCATACGTGTCATATATGTTGTATATATGCACACACGCACGCACACACACACACACACACACACGCTAGGCTGTTCAAATGTGTCTTTCAAGGCCTTGTTGATTTCCTGTCTGGATGACCTATCCATTGATGTAAGTGGGGTGTTAAAGTTTCCTACTACTATTGTATTACTGTCAATCTCCCCTTTTTATATCTGTTAATATTTGTTTTATGCATTTAAGCACTTCTATATTGGGTACACAGATATTTACAAGTCTTATATCCTTTTGTTAGATTGATCCCTTTATTATTATGTAATGTCCATTTTAAGTCGATGTTTGCTTAAGTTTGAATGCATTCTAGAGGCACTACATTTTTCTCTGCCTCCCTCGTTTTATACTTTTGACATCATTTTTCATATATTTGTGTGTGTATTCCTTAATTATTGCAGATGTAGATGATTGTACTACTTTGTGTTTTAACAATTATACTAGATTTATAAGTGATTTGGCCACTACCTTTACTATATGTTTTACTTTATCAGTGAGAGTTTTTTCTTTTATATATTTTCTTATTTCTAGTATTGGCATTTTCTTTTCCACTTAAAAAAAAAGCCCCTTTAACATTTCTTGTAATGCCAGTTTAGTGGTGGTGAACTCCTTTAGCTTTTGCATGTCTGGGAAACTACCTCTCCTTCAATTATGAATAATGACTTTGCTAGGTATAGTATTCTCAGTTATAGGTTCATCGCTTCGAATTTAGTGCCACTCTCTTCTGGCTTGCAAAATTTCTGCTAAAAAATCGGCTGAGTCTTATGGTGTACCCTTGTACTTAACTAGTTGTTTTTTGCTTGCTACTTTTACGACTCTCTCTTTATCTTTTGAAATTTTAATTCTAATGTATCTTGTTGTGGGTCTCTTTGGGTTCATCTTGTTTGTGACTCTGTAATTCCTCGACTTGGATGCTTGTTTCCTTCACCAGGTTAGGGAAATTTTTAGCCATTATTTCTTCAAAAAGGTTTTCTGTACCTTTCATTCTCACTTCTCTTCCTGGGATCCCTATAATGTGAGTATTGGTAGGCTTGATGTTGTCTCAGAGGTCCCTTCAACTATCTTTTTAATTTTTAAAAATTCTTTTACTTTTTACTATTCTGATTGGGTAATTTCCACTGCCATGTCTCTAGATTACTGATTTGTTCTTTTGAATGATCTAATCTGCTGTTGATTCCCTCTAGTGTATTCTTTTTTATTTCAGCTATTATATTCTTCAGTTTCAATTGGTTCTTTTTTATATTTTCTATATCTTTGTTGATGTTCTCAACTGTTCATTCATTCCTCTGAGTTGGTGAGCATCCTTATGATCATTATTTTTTAACTCTTTATCTAGTAGACTGCTTATCTCTATGTTGTTTATTTCCTTTTCTGTTTTTTTTTTTTTTGTCTTGTTCTTTTTCTTTTGGAACATATTTTTCTGTCTGTTTATTTTGCCCAACTCTCTGTTTGTTTCTAGGTATTTGGCAGATCAGTTAAGTCTTCCTGTAATGAAAGAGTGGCCTTACATAAAAAGTGTTCTATGGGGCCTAGTAGTGTAATACTTCCTGTTCAACAGAGCCAGGTGCTCCAAGGTAGTCCCCTGTGTGGGTTACATGCTCTCTCCTGTTGTGGTTGGGACACAGTTGCTACAGGCATGCTGGTAGGCAAGATTGACCCCCAAGGTGATTGGCTGTGAGACCTGGCTGCAACTGCTTCAGATGTATTGATGGGCAGGGCTGGTCCACAGTCCCAGCTGTCTGTGAGGCTCAGGCATAACTATTGTGGGTGCACTGGTGGGCAGGGCTGGTCCCTGGCCTGGCTGACTGTGAGAGCTGGCCGCAATTGCTATGGGTGTGCTGGTGTGAAGGCAGACCACCAGCATGACTGGCTGCACAGCTTGCCCCAGTTGTTGTAGGCATGCTGGTGTGTGAGAGCTATCTCCTCAGAGTGGGAATTGTTTTGTAGGGGCACTGGTCCTGGCTGAAACTGCCTACCAGATGTGGTAGGGTGCGGCTGGGGCCTCTTTGGAGGGGCACCAGTGCTGGAAGAGGTTATCCCATAGATGTAGCAGTGTAGAAGCTGCTTTGGAGAGGTGTTGGGTTGGATGGACAGATTGGGCAGAGTGGGATCTCAGGGGAAAACTGGGGCAAGGTGAACAGTATTAGCAAAGTTAATGAATAGTGTTAGAAATGGTGCCTGCCAGGTCCAGGCCAGCTAGGAGTATTTAAAAAAAAAAAAAAGCATTTGCCAGAGCTTTTGTCCCTAGAGAAGCTTCAACAGATTCCTGCTCTTGCAGCACTCACCCTAAAATCAGTCAGTGTATCTCCTTCAATATCACCCAGGAGCTCTTCAAACTGCTGACACAATGCTGGAACTCCAAGAGAGTAAGTTTTTGCTCAAGTCCTTTAAGAGCAGAATTGGTTTCCTAAAGCCCTCAGCTCTTCTGGACATAAGCCCCACTGGTTTTCATAGCCAGATGTTATGTGAACTCCTCTTCCTGGTGAAGTTTCTCCTGGGCTGAGGAGCTCAATGTGGGTTTCAGATCTATCACTACACGAGGGAGACCTCCAAGGTTGTAATCCCTTGTGTTGCCACAGAAGGGGTGTGGGTCCTGACTAGACCCTCCTACCATTCTCAATGTGGTTTTTTCTCTATATCCTTAGTTGTAGAAAATCTATTCTGCTAGTCTTCTGGTCATTCTCAAAGAAAGTTGGTCTATTTGTAGTTGTAGTTTTGGTGTATCTGTCAGAGTAGGTAAGTTAAGGATTTTCCTACTCCACCATCTTGACCCCTTCTTATTCAGCTCTTCCTGAAGCTGGTTTAACACTAGGGATTGTGACCTTAATAAGGCTAGAGAACTTAAGGGAAAGGCAGCTTATAAGAGAGTGGTCTAGAGAATTAAACACTTTTAGTCCACAGCATAATGGAAGGGAAGTGCCCTTCAGGGGACCATGTACTATGGCAAGGTTCTGAGATGAAGTAAAAATAAAACTGCATCTTTCACTTTCTGTTTGCTGCAGTGTTACAGTCAGAATAGCCCATTGAGCACTACACCATGTAAAATATAAATTGGTTCCATCAAAGTTCATATTCAATGATCCATAAGTAAGCCTATGACCCACTATGTGCTGGACACATTGCATCATTATGTCACTGAATCTTCACAAAAATTATTAAGGTATTAGTATTCACATTTTAAAGTTGAGGAAATTCGGCTTCTGAGAGGAATGTCTCTTACCTAAGTAATTATGAGACCTGAGATTTAAACTTAAGATTATCTGAACTTTGAATGAATTAAGAGTGTTTCAGGGACTCCTACAGTTTAGAACTGGAGAGTATCTTAATAAGCCCAACTTCTTGGTTTTCCCAATGAGAAGAAAAATGAGGCTGGAGAGAACCAGGCATCCTACACAGGATTCCTGTGCAAAAGCAAAGGAAGTCACTGGAGTATTGCAAAATGATGAACCAGCACAAGCTCAGTAGTTGTTCATTCCGTGCACACTGTGTTCATAGTTTTAAGGCAAACCATACAGCTTGTATGGTCAGGTAAATGGAGGGAAGGCAAGAGGCCAGTTCATCCCCCACCCAGGCTTTTCTCCCCAGTGCCCCATGAGCACTGCATATGCACACACAAAAATCTGTCGCTAGACTTGATATTCTAAACTACAATGTAGTTAGGTAGTTAAAGTTACCTTCACATCAAGTGATCATTTTCAGAAGGAATAGGGAAGAAGCAGAAGGAGATCTAACATCTATCCAGTGCTATCACAGATAAATGTATTACTGACATTTATATTCCCACTTACAAAAATGAGAGGGAAAATATTTAGATTTTGGCTTCAGACTAGGATTTGACTTGTAGTTAGGGAAATGTGAGGTTTGTTTCTGCACGTGTAAAGTGAGAACAATCATATCTATCTCGTAGAAGTATTAGTATCCATTCTCCACACCTGTTCCCTCTCTTGCCTGCCTTTGCGGTACAAGATCTACTTTTAGAATTACAAAAGAAGAGGTATTTGACCCTTCTTGAAGTAAGAAGAGAATTTTGGATTAATGGTCATCTCTGTCCTTAGAACATCCTTTGAGGCTGCCTGATTTCATTCCTCCCCTTTAAAGGTTAGATATTTAAAGTTGCTCTTCCATGCTTATCCCTAGTTAGTGAAGCAGTGAGGCAGTGGTCACCAGGAAAATACCTGACATAAGGAAAAGTAGCATGAGACTGGGAATGTGAACACTTGAACTTCAGTCCTAGTTTCTCTGTATCGAGATCTATACAATACACATTATCAACATTGCTCTATCTATCTCAAAGTGAGTGCCATGTGGTGCGAAATGAGATCAGAAAGGAAAAAGTTTGTTACATACCCTCTTTGAAAGCAAGAATGTCACAAGAAACTAACTCTCAAACCTACTAGCCCTGTGTATAGAGTTTTATCCAACAGACCTTCCTTCTTCAGAAAAAAAATCTTGTTTCTTGAGTTTGTGTTTAAACCAAAGTTACTAAATAGTTGCCTCAATTCTTTTCTTTATGCATAGACTACCTTAATGTCACGGGTGTTCACCTGTTCAAGGAGAGATGGGATACCAACAAAATAGATCATCACACTGACAAGTATGATAGCAACAAACTTATTGTACGTAGAGGACAGTCTTTCTACATCCAGATCGACTTCAATCGTCCATACGAACCCAGAAGAGATCTCTTCAGGGTGGAATATGTCATTGGTAAGTGCTGTGTGCAAGCCCTAGTCATGAATGTCCATCCATGTTATCATGTAATGATAGTCATGATACTATGGGTCACATAATAGAGGCTGGATAGAGATTCAGTTGCATTATTTCCTAGAATCGTACTTTAACAGTTGGCTGAAGCTGGGATTACGTTCAGCCTCTGGACCACCTATGCTCTAAGATGGGTCTATATAATGAGAAACATCAATAATTTGGGTCTACCCAAGCAAGATTCTTGTATAAATAGAAGTGAGTACAACTGGCACAAAATGTTAAATTATTTTCTTCAAATGGTTTTGGCATTCTATACTTGTGACTTTTACTTATCACCCTTGCCTTCATTATTTAATTGGTCTCATATGCTGAAAATATTTGCAAATCTTAGTATGTAATCTCTATTTTAGCATTTCCCAAAGTTCTACTCTAATATAGTACCATGGGATGGCATATGGAAAATAGATGGTCAAATAACGTTTGCTAAACCTTTTGTATCCTAATCTCTTGCAAGTTAACAATGTCCATTAGTTTTAATGGTTCTGAGAAGTACCATTTAATTTTGCTTAGTCCAGAGTTTTTCAAATTAATTTGATCATGGAACCTTTTAAGTAATAGCTATTAACATTTGACACATTTTGATAAATATTTCTCTAGGAATTTATAAGAGTAGCAAGTAAACACATGCACAAAGAGCAAGAATGTCTCAAATTGGGAAATCTGTCTAATCCTATACTTAAATAAATTAAAGGAAAAAAATTGGCAATCAAATGTAGTCACTGAAAAGAACATGATTAAATATGGCAGCTGTTTTTAGAAACACTTTGAATAAAACAAAAGTAGAAGAAATCTCCTAAAGATTACCCCAAACCAACAACTTTCTGTATCCTAAGTGGCAAAAAGTTAGTAATTTTAATTATAATAAAAAATTAGAGGCACCTACTATCACCATTTTTTAAAAATATTGCTTTAAAGGTTTTAGCAAATGAACAATATAAGAAATATCTACTATAAACAATAGAAAATAAGAGATAAAAACTATACTTTATTAATGCTATAATAGTATATATAGAAAACCCACCAAATTAAAGAAAATAAGCACAGTATTAATAAAACTTTGAAATTGGCTAGATAGAAGTCAACAGCTTTTCTCTTCTTTACCACTAAAAGCCTAGAAATAAAAATAAGAAAAAATATTCCACATGTAAAAGTAGCTAAAACTATAAAATATAGGGAGAAATTTTATAGAACAAGACACACAACGTATATAAAACAGCTATATAATCTTAATAAAAGGCAAAAGAAACCAATGAAAACATGTTCTTGGATATAAAGTCTCAATACATTTTTAAAAATGGTCTCCCAAAATTAATATGCAAATTTAATTTATTTCCAATTAGAATCTCAATGAAAGTTTTTTGACTAGGTGAAATAACATAGTTAATTTGAAAGAATAATTGCCTAATGATAACCAAGAAAATTACACAAAGAAATTATAAGTAATAGAGCATTTTCTATCAGAAGCAGCTATACAAATATACAATAAAAATTATTTAGTAGAACAAAAAATCCAGAAATAGATCTCAGGATATAAAATTATTTAATACAGTTGTATATTTAATGGAGTAAGAAAAATATGTGGATTTTTTGTTTTTGTTTTGTGTGTTGTTTTAATCAATTAAATGACTCAAACAACTAGTATTTTGTATTTTAAGATTTTAGTATACATATGTATATATATATATTTGGTATATATATTACATGTTACATATAATATATGTATCTTTATTTGCTATATATTATTGTAATACCACAAATGATCATATATATGACCAAAATATAAATATATGACCAAAAATACCACAAAGTCAATGGACAAAAGAGCTCTGGAAAAAATATTCAAAACATGCATCAGAGATAAAGGGTTACAATAGAAAGCAAAAAAGTTCTTACAAATTGGCGATATAAAAACAAGCAATAGAAAAATATGTAAAGTATATGAAGAGACAATTCACAAAAGAGAAAATCCAAATGGCCTATAGTCATAAAAACATGCTCAAATTCACTAGTACAGGGGAAAGTAAATCAAAGTAATATCTATCAGACTGGCAAAATTTTAGAATATCTACTGGCAGTATATAAAGAAAAGCATAAATTGCTGATATAAATGTACAATTTTACAACCTTTTTAGAAAGCAATTTGCTATATCTATTAATATTAAAAAGACATATGCCTTTTGACCCAGCAATCGTAGTCTTAGGAATCTATATCAAAGATATTTAAAATCCGGTTTATAAAAGTGTGTATTATTTACTGCAACATTGTTTATAGTAACAAAAAACTAAAAATAAATGTCTCAGTAGTGAAATTGTTTAAAAATATTGTGATATATTCATATAATGGGCTGTTCTTCTTCAAAAAAGAATGAATTAGAACTATTCTGGAGGACTTCAAGAGAGGTAGTGAGATCCAAAGTAAATCAAAACAATAATTTGTAAAGATCTATGCACCCCAATATTTATGACAGCACAATTTACAATAGCCAAGATATGGAAGCAACCTAAATGTCCATCAACAAATGATCGAATAAAGAAATTATGGTTCATATATATATAATGGACTATTACTCAGCCATTAAAAATATGAAATCCTACCGTTTGCAATGACATGGATGGACCTAGAAGTGATTATGCTGAGTGAAATAAGTCAGACAGAGAAAGATAAATACCATATGATTTCACTTATATGAGGAATCTAAGGAACAAAAGGAACAAACTAATCAAAAATAGACACAAATATAGTGAACAATTTGGTGATGGACAGAGGTAAGGGGGTTGGGGGGCTGAAAGAAGTGGGTGAAGGGTTAAAGAAATACAAATTAGTAGTTGATAGATGGTCATGGGGATGGAGAGTAAGGTATAGAGAATGCAGTTAGCTTTAATATGTTGGCTAGGTGGAGGGCCAGGGGAGGAAAGGAGCAATGGGGGGATCATTTTATGAACTATATAGGTGTATACTTGAAACTAATTTAAATAAATAAACTAAAAAAAGAGAGGTAGTGAGTGAGAAAACAAAATATAGAAGAGTGAACATAAAATCTATATGTGTGTGCAACTGTATATGTGCATAGATATGTATAATACTGTGAGTACAGAAAATAATATGAAGTACACAAACAGGTGTTGACATAGGTTTCCTGCTGGGAGTGTAGACAAAATAGGAGAAGGAAAGGGAAGGGAAATCAAACAAGATAGGGAGAAAACAAAGTAAGCATGCTACGATTATATAAAGGCACCTATGTAAAATTATTGTTCTATGTGGTAGTATATATAAATAAATTAAAAGTAATAAAATTAAAACTAAAAATACTTTCTTAGAAAAAAATCTGTGACCCTTACCACTTGAGTAATATGGTTTGTGCTTATTTGCATTTACATTGCAAATTTGGATGTAAACGTGGGGAAATTAGTTGAAGCTAGAGTAGAAGTGGGAGAAGAGAAAAGAGACCCCTGAGTCAGAATAAACAGCATCAGTGTGATGCTTGGTTTCTACACAGATTGTTTGTCATCCCAGTTGTGGGTAAGAGAAGGGAAAACTAAACTGCTGTTTCAGTGTTAGGAAAAATTAAATAACCACAAGTTAAGTACATTTAGGGAATGGACTATTACTGTTAATATTTTTAATAATGTGTATTTCAGTTGAGAGAGGAATGTACAAATAATATTTTTAATTTTTTAAAATCTGATGAAAGTTCATAATAGTCCTCTCTGTCTCATGCGCACACATGTGTGCACACGTTGGTTTTAACTGGATTTGATTAAAATGCCCTTACACAGTTATAACGGAATAATCACTCCATGCATGTCAACAAATACCCTTTGAAGTTCTGTCCACAGTTTTGCTCTAACTTCACAGAAATTTTTATCTCCACCTTTATAGCCAAATATTTAAGGCAATGAGAACAGGACGGGGGAGATTTGCCCCTGAATTGCACTTGTCTGAGGTCCGAGATCTTCTCCTACTGACCATTAAGAAAATAACTATAATAATGGAAGTTTTTTTTTAAAAAAATGATGACTATCTTAGATTGGTTTCCCAGGAAATGAATTCTGAGATGTTAACATGTGTGGTAAAAGTTTATTATGGAGTGCTCTCAGGATCAACATCTGTGAGAGATTAAAGGGCTCAGTGTTGGCTTGAGAGAGGAGTTGAACTACCATCAACGAAGGCCTCAGTGAATTCCCATAGCAAGTTCTGGAGCTGGATTGGATCTTCAGAGTTGTCCAGTCCTGAGGCAAGGACATGGGCTCTTTACACACTAACACTGACTGGACATTGGCTGCAAGCTACCCCCCATAGAGAGAATAATTACTGTAGTTGGCTCTCTATGGCTTAGGGCAAACCCCTGAAAACAACTCAGTGAGAGCTGTGAGCCACCAATACTCTCAGCATCAGAGACATTGATGCCTCTATCCCGAACAGGAAAGGTTTGGGCACCATATCACAACATCCACTACAGTGAGCATCTGAAGTACTCTTTTTTACAAAAGACATAGTATTACTTCTGTTTCTTTAGTAAAAAGATGGGGGAAGGGAAGTATAGCAAATTGCCTTTGGGATAAAAATTCGTGTATTTTAAAAACAAATATGTATTTTAAACCCTTCTTAGAGCCCATAAGGTGTTACTTTCAGAGTTAAGCTGTAGTCCAATATATATGGCCTATTACAGGCATTATTACAGTAAGTCTTCATTTAATGTCAGTAGGTTCTAGGAAACTGCCACTTTAAACAAAATGACATAACAAAATCAGTTTTACCACAGGCTAATTGATATAAACAAAAGTCAATTAGCATATTTCTAATCACAAAAAAATCACCAAACTTCTAAAGAAAGACCCCAAATACATCTAATATGGAACACTGAAATAAATGTGGTTATACATACATTTAAGAAAGATAAATAACAAGTAGTGTCATTATTTTCCAACCCATTGATTGTAGTTCAAGGCATGGATGTCCAGAGCCTCTCCTGGCAGCTCAGGGTACAAGGTGGACTCACCCTAAACAGAACTTTCACTGGGTGCTCTCACATACACACAGACACACTCACTCAGACCAAGACAATGTATACATATCCCTTCACCTCTCATGCGCATCTCTGGGATGTGGGAGGAAACTAGTCCCCAGAGGAAATCCATGCAGACATGGGTAGAGAATGTGCATCCTCCACACAGACAGTGAACTCAGCAAGAATTGATTTATTTTCTCATTAATATTATAACAAAACAACATTGAACGAAATGTACAGAGGACCCACTGAACATTTAAGGACTTCCTAGTTCCAAATTTATTGTAGGAACAAAAAACAAAAAACTACAAAATTCCACTTTCTACTATTTAGTGTATGAGAAATCAAACACATTTCTAAAGGGCCTTAAAAGACCAATGATAGAATATTTGTCAGGATTAGTCTTTTCTGCATCTCATGTCGTTCAAGGGGTACCACAACAACCTCAGGCTTCACTACTTCTGTAGGTCTAAGAATGAAAAAAAAATAGTGTTGGACACTCACTGGGGCTCAGAAATAATTCTCTTAAAATGCAGTACTTGTTTCAACAGGATTGAATAAAGCCATGGAAATTCTATTTTAAAAGTAATTGCTGTAATGAGAAGAGACAAGTTAACTGGAAATGAAATTAAGTTGCAAAGGTTTGTATATGCAGGCGGCCCTCAATTTCAGGAAAGCTAGAATGTGAAAACTGATTTAGAAAATAAAAAAGAGAATACTTTGTAGACAATAAAGGACATATAAAAGAATCTCTTTGAAAATCTCTTTTAGAATGTTTACAAGATTAGATTTATCAATAAAGATCAATATATTTACTACTTTTAAAAATTGTAACTGTTGCACAGAGCAATCTATTATAAATTAAAAATACAGAAAAAAATGACTTTACACTTCACTATTTCCAGTTTGCATTTAATTCTTTGTTATTCTCTCTTTCTCTTTCCCTATGACTTTACATAACATGAGATGGCATGTGTTGATACGCTGGAGTTTCCTTTTGTTGCTGTCCTCAGAACCTAGGTCATGGGATTTATTTATAAGGGACTCTCCTTTATATGAAGTTTCTTTATCTCTTTTTAAATATTTAAGTAAATTGCCTTTCTTGAATGGTCCCAGACAAACCCACTGTGTGCTGGGCTCTCTGATTAAAGAAAATGAACAGGGCAGCATGTGCTGCAGATGGTCTCAGGGCTTTGATAACTGCATTCATTAGCTGTTGGCAGAACACAAAAATCTGTGAGGTAGGTGGGAGGTGTTAATGAATTTGAGGAGGTGGGTGTGGCTGAAAAACACGCCTGGTAGTCTGTGGGGTCTTTGTCTCTTTCTACCTCTGAGCCTGCAGCCATGACAGATTATGAAAGGCATGAAGCAGAACGTTAATTATAGATTTTGCTAACCTGTAGCAGGAGCTGTGAAAATTTAGGTCAGCTCGTGGTGTTAATTTGCTGTTACTTTAACATGGGCACTCTATTTCTTTGATATGCTGTTAAGGGAGGGTCATTCTAAGGAAAGAATTCTCAGTTATATTTCTTACCAGCTCTCTCCCTCAAAACAGCAGATGTTTACCCTACTCAGTGAGGCCTCCAAAGTAAAGATAGGATCTGTGAGTAAATTTCTTACCCTGGAGCCCAATCACAAGAGCCCAAGGGTGTCAAAGCCAGTGGCGGGAAGATTCTCTTGACTCACAGCTCCAGACTTCATATTTCTGGTTGTGGCAGAAAAAAGAAAGGAAAGATGGCAAAGCCTGCTCCTGTTATCAGAACAAAAGCTTTCCCAGAAGCTTTCAGCAAGCTATTCATGTCTCACTTGCTACCATTAACTGTAAGAGAAGCATTTAATGTTTTTCAGTCTTTTCAGAGGAGAGAGACAGAGAGAGCTAAGCATGGGTGCTGGTAGACATTGAGTGTTATATGCCAGAAGTCCCTTCTGTCTTTGTCATCCTGAGAGTCTAAAAGTGTAGCCTTTACGTATTAAGCTATGTCATTCATAGGTATAGTCATCACATACTCGAGCATTTACAGGAGTTTATCAGTTGCACATCTACATTATTAACCTCATAAAGCACTGAAATGTCCTCAGCACATCAATATTTTTATTTTACTGTTTTCTTAATTAGCATTTATCAAAAACTGGCTAGGGAGTCAGACTCTGATCTGTTTTAAGAATGGGAGTGACTTGAACCATTCTCAGTCATGGGGTTCAAGACTGGAGAGGAGGTGTTCAAAGGAGAGAGGATGAGAGTCTGAATTAGGGCAGTGGTGGTAGAGATAGAAAGGAGAGGCTGGATTTGAGAAATATTTAGGAGGCACAATCTACAGGACTTGAGATTGGTAGTCTGCATTGAGTGAGAGGGAAGCAAGAGTTGCTGGTTTGTATGACTATGACAATGGATGTTAGCACTTTCAAATGAAATAAACATTGTAGGGAGTTGGGAAGAAAAAATTGAGTGTGGGAAATGATGGTAGTGGCTCCTATTGATAATTCGCTCATTGATCCTGGGTACTCAATTCTTCAAGCATCCCTCTAGGGATTGGATTCTGATCATCTCCTTTTTTTTTTCAGATGAGATTAGGATTGAATTGGTTAAGTAACTTACCGAAGGTCGCACCTACAAAGTGCCAAAGTTACAATTCGAACCCAGGCATTCTCTCCTAAACACAATGCATACTACCCCAACCAAGGAAACAGTGGAGGTATAAATGTGATTTTATTTGAGCTTGCTGAAATTTGAGAGACTTGAGAGACTTCAAGTAAATATGTCCAGTAGATGATTCCATATACAAGTCTGAAGCTAAGGGAAGAGATTTGGATTGGATATATAGAAATGTAAATATCATAGATGGATCTCCTTTTAAAGAGGAGATGGAGCTCCTGGAGGAGACGAAGACCACATGATCAGATAAATAGAAGGAAAATCAGGAGAGTGCAGTATCACTAAGTTCAAGAGAGCAGGGTGTTTGAAAAGCAAAGCATGACCGGCTTTACCGAATATAATAAGGAGATGCAGTGAGGCAACAGTTAGGAGGAGACTGGCTACTAGAGGAGAAGCCAAATTTCAACAGTCTAATCTTACCCTAGATCTTACCCTATTAGCCAAAGAACCAATATGTCTACCACTGATGTCCATGCTAATTATACATTTGAGGAAAGTGGAGATAACCACAAATCCTTGAGTCCAGGGAACCCATTGCCCTTTCCCTTGTGCTAGTTATCTGAATAAATAACAATAGGATTTTTTTTTTAGGAAGAACTAAGGTAATCATTATCATATACACTTGCTATAATGTTGCAGAGTTCTTCTCTGGGGGACCTGGCCTCTTGTTGTTTAGTTAATGGGTTCTGAGTTTATAATATGATTGAAGAACTGGGCGAGAGAAAATGGTTTTTCATTGGAGTGGCTATTCTCGGCCTCCGAATTTCCCTATATTTTATATTTTTAGGTAGATTGAGCAATTTTTTAAACTTTTTTTTTGACCAGGCCCATCATTTTTGCCTTCATGGACATTATATTATTTTAACTATATCTATAGTTATGCAGATCCATAGGAGTCACCTCTTTTCTTTCCATCCTCCCTTTCTTAGTTTGATAATTGTGCTCACCTTTCTTTTCATAGTTAAGTGTGCCATCCGGCCTCCAAGATATCAGGGCTCTATCATTCTCACTGCTATCACAGAGCAGTTGTGTAGCAACAGTTTCTACTCTGTCCTAATTTAAAGAAGACAGACACCTCTGTACTTCTCAGTGATACTCTCGCTTCACTCACCATCACATTTCTGATTACTTTGGTGAATGAAATGTCCTATGGGGCTTTGCCCATGAAATAGAATCCTCTTCTAGATTTGTTAGCTGTGCCCGTTATATCACCTTAGTATGCTCACTTTATCCACATATTATTTTATTTAATGAGATATAATGTACATGTAACATTGTGTAAGTTTAAGGTGCACAACATGTTAATTTGGTGCATTTATATATTGCAATCTGATCACTACTGCAGCTTTAGTTAACACTTCTATCATGCCACATACTCGGCACCTCCCTGACAGGGTTATATTGTACCTTAATGCAAGTTTTGGTCAGGAGGAGAAGTAGGAGCAGGCCTGAGTGGATAGTATCTTATAAGGCATTCACTTCATATAAGTTAAACTCTGTCTTCTATCATTTAGCTGATAGGATTGGCCACTTCTTTAGGCTCAAAGGGGTCTGATATTTCTTAGATTCATGATTTTGGATGGTTTCAAGTATAAGTCTTCATCTGATATCTCAATTCTCCATTTCTACCCAATTATTGCCTTGACTTTTTTTTAGTATATATATCTAAAGAGAAAAATTCAACTTTCCAAGGAGTATTCTAATTATATAACTAAGCTTTGGGCCTAATGCTCAGTTTTTTCTGTACTCTGACTTCATGAGAGCCTACTTATATGCAGCCAGGAAAGCCTCTGATATGCACACTCTGTATTTAATTACTGATCAGTCACCCTCTCAGTCTTTTATCATCCTTTTCCAATGTATCACTTATCTCTTCATATGAAATATGAAGAAATGGACATAGAAAATGTGGATCAAGAAAATGTTTTATTATCAGTGTTTGTTTTAGGACTGGAGATACTCGAACATGTATGTAGTCCAAGGGAAAGGAACCAGTGCAGGAAGAATCCTGAAGATCCAGGAGAAACAGTGGGTAACTAAAGGAGAATGCTGGAGGAAGTAGAATAGAGTGAAGAGGCATGGATGAGGGACTGACTAGGAAGAAGAAGCCTTTGCCTCTGTGGTGTTGGGAAAGAGGTAAGGGAGAGTGTGGACATATTAGATAGAGAGATAGGAAACTGATCATTATGCCTATGACCACAGATTTCTCAAAGATGTGGGAGGTAAGCAAGTGCTATAGGAGCTTATAAGAGCAAGGGACCATTTCTTATAGTTGGGGGCATCACTCAAATTCTTTAAGACTATGAGTCCCTATGGATTTTTGGTTCAGAAAGTCCAGATAAAATCACTATTCGTGATCTTCACATACATTGCGCATTTTCTCAGCTGAGAAATTTCTTGCCCCAAATCATGCAGCTGGTAAAATACAAAGGAATATTTCTTAACCTATGTTCTTTCCACTATATTATGCTGTGTTTTGATGGGAATAGGCTACTTATTTCATCATTCTGAAGCAACATTTATATAGGCTGTCATTTCAAATTTTTGCTTCTGTGTGTTTTGGCATCACGACAATCAGTGTGTTCATTTTCAAGTGCCTCTGCGATGTGACTAATAATGGCATCTAAGAAAGTAGGCCAGTGTTTCCCAGAGTATGTTATCTGTGAACACCTATCATGTGAGATGCTCTTAAAAAAAGTTCTGTGGACAAATACATTTAGGTCATGATGTGTTTCATGCCTCTTCTCAGAGAGTCCTAATATACATCAGTATATTAAAAGCTCTGTGGGAGACCACCTAGGAATACTGGGTGCTGTAGGTGATTTAAAAAAAATGCTCTGAGGAGGCACAGAGTAGAAAAAAAAAACTTCTCGAGCCTAACATTTTTCAAAATTGTTTTGCTACAAACACTACTCTACCATTTTTTTTATTTTATAACACCCTTTAGTAAAATGCAGAACTCACCATAGAAAATGCCTAACTGCAGTTGCAAATTATCTTTATTCTGCAGAATACCAAGGAGAGTGGATGATGAAACTTGAGTGGATTTGTAGTCATATGTTATGGTAACTTAATATAATATCCGTTTCTTCTTCTTGACACTTAATATTTTGTGCCAACTTTAAAATAACTCTGTCAATTTGGCATTCATATTAAGTAAATCTTCTTTTCAAAAATGATTAATTTCCTTTTTTATATTTATACATTTACTTTTCCAAATTTTTATTTGGCTTTTATCATAAACCCAATTTGAATGTTTTACTTTCTTTTTGAATGTGTTTATTGGGCTCTTACTAAATACCTTTAATGTGCAAAGAACTGTATTGGGATTGGAGTAATAATACATATATGTTTATCTTCTGTCCTCAAAAAGTTTGAAAGGAACAGCCTGCACAGTAGAGGTTGAGTTCAATGCCAACCTGTTGGGCAAAATGCTTGGAAAGCACCTTGGAGAGAGAAATTATGGGGTTAGTTGGAGGAGTCCCTAGGAAGTGCCATTTGAGCTAGTTCTCAATGGATGGGTAAGAGTTAACCCAGTCAAGTAAAAAAAGTATATATTCTAGAAAAAAAAATGAGAAGTTCAATTGAGAAAAATCTCAAAAACATATTGATGGGCTTGTACAGCTAGATAAGAAGTTTAGAGATTATTCTACAAATAGCTAGGAGCCTTTATAGAAGAGTTTTAAGTGAAGTATTAAAAAGATCTAAGTTTTTACTTTTTAGGTTACTGTGGCAGAGGATGAAAGATAGATTGGAGGGCTGACATTGTTGTCAGGGACAACAGTAAGAGACTTTAGGGGAAATTTTATTAATGGAAGGCAAGGTTAATGTGTAATACATCATTTTGTATGTTTTTTCCTCTTTTTAAAAATGTACTTTTGTAACCAGAGGTAGTGAAGTTGTTTTTTTTTTTCTTTGCATAGCCAAATAAGACTCAGCTGTGGTAAAGTAATACTCTGTGGTCTGAGGAATAACAGTGTGTTACAGCTACTTGCACTTTGCCACTTGTGGAGTCATTTCAAGGATGACAGCTCATTTGATAAAAGGGCCAAGAGGCAGCACAATAAAAAGGGAGAGGAGGGATTGAAGTCAAGCAGACTCCAGTCAGCATCTTACTTTCAATACTTCAAGCAATGATGAAATTGCCTAGCTCCCTAAGTTACTGTTCCTCGCCTGAAAATAGGGATTATAATATTTACTTCAAACAGCTTTTTATGGATTAAATGAGATAATATATATGAAAACAACTTTTTCTCTCACAACATAACTGGGAAGCAGCGAGGGTGGAAATAAACTCCATTAAAAAAAAATGAACACCAAGATTTATAGGGATTGAGTGATTTACCAAGGGTTGTACAGTGGAGGGAAGAACCTTTGTCCTCAAATTCCCCTCAGACCATCAATGTCTTAGCCCAGAAGCTTGTCTATCTTGGCCCTCTTAAAGAGGACACATTAAACCTGTATAATGCTTTAGGTAATAAGGTCATTTTAACTATGTCGTTTCTTCCAATCCAAGAACACAGAATATCTTTCCATTTTTCTGTGTCTTCTTCAATTTCTTTTAATAGTGTCTTATAATTTTTATTGTATGGGTCCTTCATATGTTTCATTAGTTTATTCCTAGGTATTTTAGTTGTTTGTTTCAATTGCAAAAGGGGTTGTTTTGTTGATCAATGTCACCCCAGTAATTTTTAATAAAAAAAGAGGACACAACACATTGTCAAGTGCCAAGCTTGCAATAAAAGATTAAAATTAATCATATTTACATTGTTTGGTGGATTAATTCATTTCTTCTCCTCTAATCTTCTTGTCTACCTGTAAATGGAGACCTTTGCTGAGGCACCAGCCTAGCCTGACTCCAAATATGTATGACTCTTTAAGCAGCTTTCTATGGGATCAATTTCTCCATTATTAAGTATCCACTGAGTAATGTTCCACCCCCATCCTGGGTCTGAAAAGGTGACAGTGAGAGAGAAGGCTCCCAACCCTCCCCTTTAGGCCAAGCCCTTAAAGGCTTTGCCATTGCCAGTGGTGCTGGATAAGGTTCTAATGAGATACAAGTACTAAATAAGAAAACACTGTCCAAAAGGAAAATAGGAGGCCATTGCTTTCTGTCTTCTCTCACCAGATAGCTAAGCAAAGATAGTGGTCACTGAACCTCCAAACAAAAATATCCAGTGTCTACAACATCCATGCTTTAGTTGGTCAAATGGTAACTCTGATAACCCACAGGCCAAGTTCTGCCCAGAACTATTTGCCCACAGTTCTAGCTGAAGTGACAGAGTCTGTTTAGTCTCAATGTAGGAGGGATTGCCGTCCATATCCGAGTGCCGGAGTCCTACTGGGAGCCCCCTAGGCCCTGCCTTGTGACCCACATCTCATCCTGCAGAGTCTGAGTTTCTAAGCGAAGCTCAGTGTCCTTAGGGTAATAGAGTTACCAGTCTGTTTCATAACATCAAGTGTACTGTGTGGAGCACTTGTGAAGAACCGTGGCTATTGGAATGAGAATTCCCACACAAATGCCTGACTTCCTCCCTCCTTCCTCCCTTCTCTTTTTTATTCCCCTAATTTGCCTTCATGCTCACTCTTTTTTCTGTTTCTCTACATCTTCATACTTGTGTCTTATATTGACCTCTCTCTCACTGATGAGAATTCATAACCTTGGCTAATTAGTACCACATAATTGAAACTGTACTCTTCTGGACTCTCATGATCTGAACTTAGGAACTGTACAATGTAGGCATTCCCTGCCTTTTCCACATAAATTCTAAAAAAGTCTTGCAGTATGTGAAGTTAGGGGTGAAAAAGGTAGAGAAAAAACATTTAATGAAAACTAATGTGCCCACTGTTGTCCCGTGCTCTTAAGTCTCCAATCTGTGAAAAGAGAGACAGTGTCTGAGCAGAATTAAAACCTATTGAAGAAAGAATAAAAGTGCTCTAATTATTCATGATCTGTGCCCTCTCGTTACTCCACTGGTGTGTTGTAAGAATTGATGAGGAACTCACTGGAAAACTCTTGGAACTCTTTAGTGATAGTTGCTTGCTAATAAGATGACCCAATTACCAGCCTTATTTTGAATATTGCAGCTGTATAGGAAAGCTAAATCCTTATATTATTCCTTGAGGAAGTATAACCTTCATAAAGCAGTACTATAATAGCAGTTAGAGCCAGACAGGTATTAGAGGGCCATAAAATAAATTATAAATAGCTGTACCTCTCTTTTGCTACCCTTTTCACCTTTTCTTTCTTGTCAATATCTTAGCACTTCTGATCTTTCTTACCCTTTCTTGCAATTTCTCTCACTCTCCATCTTTGTCTGTTTCTCTCTTGCTCTCACTCTCTCTCTTGTTCTCACTCTTGTATACACGTACAAACTGTCCTGTGGATAAATGTTTTGTTATTTATCCATTAGTTAGTGACAGCAATTACCCTCAGGTGGTAGGTATAGCAAATTTTGTATCTGTTCACAAGTGTTTCTTCAGTCTTCAGGAAGCCAGAGTTGGATGTTTAAATGCACTGTCCTACCTCTGTCTAAAGCCTAACTTAGCTATTTGGAGGTCCTTCTGCTGCACTGGAGGTTCTTCAGGGAGTCTTGATGTGGTTTCTTCAGTTTTCCTGTCTGCTTCTTTACCATTTCTACTTAGATTCCTTTATAATATCTCATCTTACAGCTGGTTCAGTGAATTTCTGATGCAGAAACTTCTGCTATGTCTGGCACTGCATTGAGATGCCACAGGAGAGTTAAGACACCATTCCTATCTTTAAAGAGCTTACTGTAGTTGGGGTGAGAAAAATATAACAGCAATTAATGAACACAACCATATTGTATATAATCAGGTGCTAAACTGATATAATTCTCTATCAGAAATGTGTGACAGAGTCAGGCAGGCATTACTCTAGGCTGCCAAGGAGGGACATAGGCTAAAGGTGAAGGGCAAGGTCTCGGAACAAGACAAGTAGATCTTGAGATGGATCGTGAAGAATTGGGAGAATCACAGGAGAAATAGGAAAAGTATGCCCTCTACATTGGGAGGAAGGCATTCTTGAAAGTCCAAGATCTTATTGTCCTACCGATGTATATATGTTTCTAATGAAAAAAGATATCCTTAGCTGAATCAAGTTTCACAGCTATATTTGGGGTTTGGGCACCACTCACTCTCGAGGCTCACAGAGTTTTGAGGTGCTTGCACTGGTATAGGAGGCCCATTCTGGCAGGCTCATAAAGGATGTACTCACCTTGTGGCATCAGTCTCCAATTGTTATTTGCTTCCTGACTCTTTGCATTTTGGGGTAGTAGAATTCAGAGCTCAGGTGTTCTGCTTATGTAGAGGTGAGCTGTGGCATCTGGTTTCTCCACACAGCAGAATTGTTATTCTTTCTAAACAATCCATTTATTTCATCATGCCAGATTAAAACATGAGCCCTGAAAAACTATCTTTTATCAAAAATCAGAATCTCATGAACATGATCAAAAACAATTAAGTCACTTAGTTTTCAAGAACAGTTTAAAAGGGGCTCAATAAATGGGGTAGGTTTCTGTGCACATGGGAGTAAAGATAAACTTAAATGATATCCACCTCTCTTTACTTATTTACTGAATATACCTGTGGGAGAGTAGAGATGGGGCATATCTATAATTCATGCCTTACTGCTAATATAGAGATGATCGGATTCTCATATTTTGAACTGTGAAACCAAATATACTTAAAAAAATAAAGGCTTTTGGAGGAGAAATGTGTAGAATGGCAGTAAAATGGATCATAAATAAAAACAGATTTTCAACCTCATTTGCTCATTCATTTATTCACATATTATGTTCACCAATCATATATTGATAAACAGGATTGCCACCTGCCAAATCTATAGCCAGATGGACATGAAAGGTATTCCAGCAACAGCAAGTTGAATTTCTTTATTGTAGTTACTCTTTTAAATGAACATATAACATTTGAACCTTCCCTAACAAAATAAAAATGTTCTGTGAGGATAAATAATACTATTCAGCCAACTATTTATAAATCTGCACAAATTGGCTTTGCAGAATAACTAACTGACATTCTGCAGAGAGCAGTGTCCTAAGAAAACAAGATAGTCAAAGAGTAAGTTTTGAGAGAAACAATGAAGAGCATGAGAAGGCGGTCATGGACAGTGCAGGAAAGTAAGGCACCATGAGTTGAAAGTGAATAGAATAAAGATACTGAGGGCTGAGCTTGTATTCAAGGCAGAAACAGGAAGCTAAAAGAGGAGGAGATGTGCCTGGGCATAACTGCCCACTGAGCAATTAGGACCACCTGCTCCAAAAAATATGCCTCTAAATGTTTTTACTATATGTGTCTGCTCATTATTAAAGGTGAAGAAATCCAAAGTTTGGTATATTTCATCAAATCACAGAATAAGAAATGTTAGCTAGAAGGAATCATAGCCATCACTTTATGCAACCCACTTGTTTTAAAGATCTAGAAACTATCTACACTGAGTGTGTGGATAGTTTCCAGTATATTCCCTCACAAATTTAGCTTAGGGCTGGATGAAGTTCAGTGGATCATAGTTAGGGTAAATCTATAATTTATCCTCCAAATCAGGACAGTATTGAGAGGAAAGGAGGGGCTAAGTAGACAAGATATTAGAAAAAACGGGTATAAGCTGAAACTTATACATTGAATATATGATTGCCATATCAAAACTGAGGCAAAAGGAAGCTACTAGAAAGCTAGAGAGGAAAAGGGAATAATCACATGGTGGTAACAATAAGAATGAGTATCCAAATAGGGCACAAAAAACTTACTCCAGCATGAGAAGATACCAGGAGCCAAGAATGTTGGAGGGGTGGTGCGTAGTATTGACTCAGCTATGGAAGTGCAAACTGGGAATGACCTCATCTAGTATAGGTGAGGTCAAGCAGAGACATGCATTCAAGATGAGGCAAGGCAAAGGGAAGAAGACCCAACCACAGGAAATGGGTGAGCAGGCACAGAGCTGGAACCTGTTCCCAGAAAGCTATCTGAGGCATAGTGTGGACTCCTTTAAACCTTCTAACTGCAGGAGCGAAGAAACCCAAGGAGGTGAGCAACAAGACAGCTACCTTTGCACTCCAGCATTCAGAAGCTAAGCTTCCCTTCAGATCTCTCTTTTGGGGCTGTCAGGGTATTGCTACAGTACTCTATTATTCCTCATCATTCTGAGTGAGGGTGGCAGCCTTGAATTAGTAGTTGGATGTCCAACCTGATCACCTCGGAGAGGATGAGGACTTAATAGGGTGAGCACTGACAGAAAGTAGGAGCAGAAAAAGTTGAGAATCATATGATTGCATTCATATGTGCAATATAAAACTTAAAGCAACAAAGAAACATGATAAACAAAGAGACTCATGGACACAGACAGTGAATTAGTGGTTACCAGAGGGAAGGGGGAGACAGGATAAATAGATAAAGGTAAGTGAGGTCAAACCTTTGGTGACAGAAGAAAATTTAACTTTGGGTGGTGAATACACAGTACAATATACATAGGACATATTATTGAATTGTACACTTGAAACCTATATGATTTTATTAAGCAATCTCACCCCAATAATTTTAATAAAAAATAGGGGAATGAATGGGCCAAAGTCACCTGAGTGTGGCTCAACCAGTGTAGAAACCCAGGTCCTCAACCATTCTCTGGGCTTGTGGTCTAGCTGTAGGAGACAGTTACAGTTAAATTCCACCTGTTGTACCAAGAATTTTGCAGTACCCCTTGCCTACTCAGAAATTCCTACACTGGAACTTCTTCTGGGCCTGCCTTCCCTAGAAGCTCCTGGTCACCAAACATTTCCACATTGCACCCCATAAACACAGCCTTTGGCAACTCCTTCTAAGGAACTGTTTTCAGCTAATAGCTAATGACAAGATTCTAGTACATGTATTGTTGCTAAAATTTTAGTATTTGAGAAGACTAATTATACTTCATCTCTCCTTCATATTTATTCTTTATAGAAATAATTCCCTAACATCTTAAATGGATAAACTGTCATAATTAAATACTATCCATCACCTAAAATTCCTTTCAGTGGACTCTATTCTAAGACCTTTCCAGATCTCAGTTCTAGCATCAGGTCAGGAATATTAGGATGAGACAGTCACTGGGATCTGAATTTCACTGATTTCTCCTTGAGGAGAGAGATTAGGTATGAGGAACTTGGTTAAGGTATGGAATAGGCAGGACAACCTGAAGGCTTTTAAGCAAGAGAGAGGTGATGAAGAAGAGGGATGAGACATGGATATGGACTAAATGTGTCAGATTTCCTTTTACCCCCCCTACACACACACACACACACACACACACACACACACACACCCCTCAAATGTCTATGTTGGAGCTCTAACTTCCAATATGGTGATATTTGGAGGTGGGGCCTTTGGGAGGTAATTAGGGTTAGATAAGATCATGAAAGTGGGGCCCCGTGGTAGAATTCATATCCGTTTAAGAAGAGGAAGAGAGATCAGAAGTGAGAACACAGCAAAAAAGTGGTGTTACCTGAGGAGAAACACGTGCAGGATTCTTTGTAAAGTGGCCATCAGCACAAAGCTATCAACCCTTCTAAGATAAGTATTATGCTTTCTATTTTGATTTATAAGAATTAATAATATTTCAAGTCCCGTTTCCTTAACTAGAGAAAACAAAGGCAAAATATCTTTTCCTCTCAACCCTATATAACTTGCTCCTAAAGAGAAGCCACATTTAATGTTCAACATCTCAAAATTAGTTTGACATATATACCATATGCTCTCTGGAATATTAGTGCATAGTGTAGACAAGAGCCTTTAGTATTCTGAAGCAATTAATTTCACCAAAAGAGATAAAAATAATAATTCTATGAATAAAATGATGAAAATGAAGTAGTGGAGACAGCTAGGGTGGCATTTTCCATCAAAAACTTTTTTTATTTATGCAACATATTACTAAGTGATAGAAAATGATACATTCTCCATTATTTCATTTCTGTCGTTTCAATCTTTTTTAACTTTCATGTTTGCAAAACACATTGCTTTAAACATGTCGAAGACATCTGAGTGCAGTGTTAGCCGAACTTTAAAAATAAAGATGATTCATAAAGACAGCACTTGTATTTCTAACCATCAAGATAAAATTTCAAAGAAAAAAATCAGTCTTGATTATTTAGGGCTCAAGTATAAGGTAATCATCTTCAGAAGGTAGAAAGAAATCTCTCTTAACTCTCTGTCTCATTTCCTCTAGATTTATATGGCATAGTAAACCTGGCCTTGTGGGTGCTCAATCTCCCCTGTTTCAATGATTTATTGAGTAACTGCCCACATAGTGATTTCTTTAGCCTTGGATTCCATTTGCATTGTTATGCAACAGGTTGAGCTCCTCATTGACATTTTGCTCTTCACCAGTTAGTCCTACATTCTCTCAGAGCTGATGTTTCTTGAGGGGAAGGCCACATGGTGCCTTTGTTTGGGATAGGCTGCTGCCTAGTGCAGGGCAACTGGGGGATAGCCTTTTGGCACATACTTTTGAAGAACTGATGTTGGTGTTCCAAAGAAAGAAAGCTAAAAAAACATTGCTTATCTTAAGAAATTTAAAGACCCACATCATTGATGGTAAAAAAGAAGAAAAAAGAAAGAAAAAAGGAGGACAGGAGGACAGGAGCATATAGGGTAACTGTATAAACAGTGGCTATACAAGTTATTCTGTTGATATTGTTGACAAGATTCTTTTTTACATTTTGAAACAAACTTCTGTTTATAGAAAATTTACTAGAACAGTACAAAGATTTCCATTTTATATTCAGAACCCTTAGACAGTTGTCAATGTGATGTCCCATCATCCTGATACTTTAATACATATTTTCTATGAGCAAAGACATTTTCCTATATAACCATCAAAATCAGAAAATTAGCATTGATACATTATAACCATCTAACCTTCAGACCCCATTTGAGTTTTGCCAGTTGTTCCAATTATGTCCTTGATAGCAAGAGGATCCAGTCCAGGATCACATGTTTCATTTTGTCATCATATCTCATCTTTTTAATTTCCTTCAATTTGGAACAGTTTGATAGTCTTTCATTTCTTGACACCTTTGAAGATTATAAGGCAGTCATTTTGTAGAATGCCACTCATTCTGGGTTTGTCTAATGTTTCCTCATGATTAAAATCAGATTATGTACCTTTGGCGGTAATATCACAGAAGTGACGCTGTGCCCTCCTTAGTGAATCCTATCTGGTTGCACATAATTTTTTATAGATTTTATTACTATTACTATTGACTTCAATCACTTGATTAAAGCCTTGTTAAAGGTTGGTGTCTTAGTCCATTTGGGATCCTATAACAGAGTACCAGAGACTAGATGGCTTATAAACAAACAAAAAATATATATATTTATTTCTCCTAGTTCTGGAGGCTGGGAAGTTCAAGATCAAGGTGCCAACAAGTTTGATGTCTGTTAAAGCCTACATTCTGTTTCATAGATGGTTGTCTTCTCACTGTGCCCTCACATGGCAGAGGGGTAAGGGATCTCTCTGGGGGTCTCTAACCTCATGGCTTAATCACATCCCAAAGGCCCCACTTCAAAATATCATCATATTCAGGGTAAGTTTTCAACATACGAATCTAGGGAGACAAAAACATTCAGTCTATAGTAGTTGGGTTCCCCAGGAAATAGGCTTTGAAATTAGCATACAAGAAGTTGATTAGGGAGTGCTCTTGGGATCAACCACTGTGGAAAAAAGCAGAATTGGCAGAAGTTGAGCTGTGATGCAGTCCCAACAAAGACCACAGCTAACTACTTTAGGAACTATGGAGCTAGGATGGCTCTTCAGAATTCTCCTAGTATAGGGGCAAGTGGACTAGGCCTTTGTACCCCCATGTTGTTCATCCACTGGATGTGGGATGCCCCTAGAATGAGGTGTGGTCTTGGATGAGGCTGTTTTCTTCAGCTAAGGCAGTTCCTAAAGAGATCTGACCTACTGAAGACCATATTCTGACATCAATTCCAGCAACTTTGTGTGAGTCTGTCAATCCTAAAGGAATCTCTGGACAGCTCATCATAGAATCCAACACAGTGATGTCTTTCAGGATTTGTCTACTGCAAAATTACTCTGTTTTTTTTGTAGCTGATAAGCAATTTGTAAGAAAGAACCTTGAGACTATGAGATTATTCATCATCAAATTTTTATTGATAGAATAATTGGTTGATATCAGTATGAATTCATAATTCCCTATTTAATTAAATGTCTTACTTAAATCTGTTACTATCATTAATTAATTTGATCTTCATATTGTCCTAGATTTTGCCAGATAAAAACTCTTCCAACTGGCTTCAGTATCCTTATTTCCTTATTTTCTGGCACAACAAAATAGTTTTGTATTTTCCTTGCCTTGATTATGGAAACCATTTCTCCAAGGAGCTCTGCTTCTTTTCAACAGAAAGTGGTACTTAAAAATCAAGATGTGGACCCTAGGTATGTTCATTGCTATTTTACCTCCTTTCAGTATTTCCCAATCTCACCTAAGTTTATCTCACTTATCATTGTTTTTGCCTTCCTGGTATTCCTATGGTGAACCCCAACCATAAACCCTGAACTCCATAAGATTTCTAATCCTTGAAATTTCTCTTAATTCATACCTGAAGATACTTGAGTGAATGTGAGTGTAGGGCCAATAACATCACTCATAAAATGACATTTAGTGAATCTTCACAACATGCCCCAAAAGTGCTTTGTGTTTGGATTAGTTTTTCTATTGCTGCTATAACAAGTGATCACAATCTTAGTAGATAAAACAACAAAAATTTATTACTTTGACATTAGACGTAATTACAATGACTTATACAGATATAATGATATCTTAGCCATGCTCTTCATATCTAATCTCTTCCCTCAAGGAGGAATCAATAGAATTCAGATCCTGATTACTAGTTGGTCCTAGTATTTTTGGCCTGATGACTGGCCTGGAATCTGGAAAGATCTTGAAAGGATATAGAGTCCACTGAATAGGAGCCCATCCTCCTTTTAAATTGTATTCAATGAATGGAATTCAACTATGGCAGTCATTCAAGATGTTTTCTATAAAGGGTAAATATGGGGCTGAGAAGAAATATAGTTAGTTTTATCAGATATTAACATTTTAGAAAGAATGGATTTACTAGAATCTTGCCATTAGCTGTTAGCTGAGACTAGTTCCCTCAGAGTGAGTTGCCAAATGACTGTTTTTATGGGGTGCAGTGTGGAGATGTTTGGAAACCAGGAGCTTCCAGGGAAGGCAGGCCTAGAGTAAGTCCTAAAGAGAGGATTCTTTGGCTACTCAGCAGACAGCGCGAATACATGTTCTAAATTTGGAGTTAAACTTTGGAGTTTAAGAGTAGCAACAAATGTTTTAGACAAAATTCCCATATGGTGCTATTTCCCAAAGGACTGGACTTGGGTGTCATTCAATGAAGGCCAAATTATATCCCTTCAATCTACAAATAAAGAGGTATTGAGCAATGACTTTCATTTTAAAAGATTTTAGGCAAATCAGTAGGTAACAAGTTATTGGAGGAAATGAAGGAAGATTGGAATACATCCTAGGGCCTTTTGGATATGTCAGGGAACAATTACCTTCTCCCTCAAGGTGCCCCTAGGCAGGGCTCCCCTGTTCCAATCTAGGAAGTGGTCCCTTTACATCCTTGTGTTTAAATAAGATGTTCGTATTCACTTATAAAGTTGATTTATGAAAACCAGGCTTGAGTACAGTTCTTTTATGAAGTTTTTAAATGTAAGCAGTGGTCAGCTCAAATCATATGGCATTTGTCTTTCTGTTTGACTTACTCTACTTAGCACAATACCCTCTAGGTCCATCTGTGTGGTTGCAAATGCCAATTTTTTTTTTTTTTATAGCTGAGTAATATTCTCTGGTATATACATACCACCTCTTATCTACCCATTCATTCATTGATGGACATCCAGTTCCCCTCCATATCTTGGCTACTGAAAATGATGCTGCAATGAACAAACGTATTCACAGGTCCCTTTGAAGTAGTGTTCTGGGTTTCTTCAGATAAATAATCAGGGGTGTAATTACTGTGTTTTTCTTTGTCTCTTATTATAGCCTTTGTTTTAAGGCTATTCCATATGGTATAATTTAGTCGAAGCATTTAATCCATTAACATTTAAAGTAATTGTTGATATATATGTAGTTATTGCCATTTTATTATTCATATTTCTCCTCCTCCTTCCCCTTCTTCTTGAACTTTCTCTAATATTTCTTGTAATACTAGTTTGGTGTTAATGAATTCCTTTGGCACTTTCTTGTCTGGGAAGCATTTTATTTGTTCTTTGATTCTAAATGATAGCTTTGCTGCGTAGCATAACCTTGGTTGCTGGTCCCTGCTTTTCATCACTTTGAATATTTCTTGCCAATTTCTTATGGCCTGGAAAGTTTCTGATAAGAAATCAGCTGACAGTCTTATGGGAGTTACCTTGTAGGTATCTAATTGGTTTTCTCTTGCTACTTTTAAGAGTCTCTCTTTTCCTTTAACCATTGGTATTTTAATTATGTGTCTTGGTGCGAGTCTCTTTGGGTTCATCTTGTTTGGGACTCTGCACTTCCTGGCTTATATGTCTATTTTCTTCAACAAGTTAGAGGAGATTTTCATCATTATTTCTTCGAATAGGTTTTCACCTCCTTGCTTTCCCTCTTCTCCTTCTGGTACCCTCATGATGAGAATGTTGATATGCCTGATGTTATCCCAGAGGCCCCCTAAACTATCAATTTTGTTGTATTCTCTTTTCCTTTTTGATGTTCTGATTGGGTGTTTTCTGTTACCTTATCTTCTAAATCACTAATTCGATCCTCTGCTTCATCTAATCTACTGTTGATTCCTTCTAACATATTGTTCATTTCATTTACTATAGACTTCATTTCTGATTTTTTTTATGGTTTCTATCCTTTTTTTTGATTTCTAGTTCTTTGTTAAAACTCTCACTGAGTTTATCTACTCTTCTCTTAAGTTCATTGAGCATCCTTATAACCAGTGTTTTGAACTCTGCATCTGGTAGATTGCTTGTATCTATTTTGTTTAGTTCTTTTTCTGGAGCTTTGTTCTGTTCTTTCATTTGGGACGTATTTGTCTCTCCATTTTGGCTGCACCCCTATGTTGATTTCTATGTATTAGGTAGGGTTTCTATGTATTCTGGTCTTAGTAGAGTGGCCTGATGTAGTATGTATCCTGTGAGGCCCACTGACACAGTCTCCCTGGTCACCTGAGCTGAGTGCTCCAGGAGTTTCCTTTGTGTGTATTGTGTGTACCTCCTGTTGTAGTTGAGCTTTGGTTGCTGTTTGCAGTTCTCTGGGAGGAATTGACCCTCAAGCTGATTGGTTGTGAGGACTGGTCAGTGAGGGGCTTACCATATAGAGCAGGATTTGCTTTAGCATGGCTCTGGTGCCTGACCAGTCTGCCCATTGGGGTGTGTCATCCTCAGATGTAGCCCCAGGTGTTGCTCCAGCTCAGTCCAAAGCTGGCCACTGGGCATGCCTGCCCTGGGGCCTCCTGTGATGGGCCCCACCACAAGTCAAGTTCAGCCACAGCCTGTGGCCTCGACCCCCCACACCTCCCTGGCAAAAGTCACCAAGCAATTTACAGATGGCTGCCTTCTGCACTAAGCTTAGAGATGCCTTGAGAACCCAAGCCACAAATCGAGACTGGCTGCTATTAGTGCTCAGCTTGGGGTTATTCAGTGAGAGGTATGGGGCTTGCCAAGGCCAGATGTTGCTTTTAGGGTTTTTTAAACCTTTGAGAGATTTTAGAAACGTCTGCAGCATGAGCCAAGATAGGCCATTTTTATGGCAAAGCCAGTGGGAGAAGCTTGGGTGGGCCTATAAGTCGGATGAGGTGGGTTCTCAGGGAATCACCAGCATGGAGTGACCAGTCTTAGGCCTGATTGATGGAGACTCAGACTTAGTGTCTGCACCTGCACTCTGGAAGCAGGGAGGGCTCAACAAAGAGACAATGGATTGTATCAGTACTTCTCTCTGGAAGAAAGTTGCCTCTCCAGCCTTCACCCTGAAGTCAGATAATTCTCTTGCTCCCCACATATCTCTAGCACTTTTCAAGCTGCTTCCCCAGCACTGAGTAAGTTTATACACAGGCCCCTTTAGAGGAGTACCTGGAACTCTAGCTGCTTTTTCTCGCTCAGCCACAATCTTCACTGGTTTTCACAGCCAGAGGTTGTGGGGACTTCTCTTCCTAACACTGGAATCCTGGACTGGACAGCCCAGTGTGGGACTGGGACCTCTCTTCCTCCAGGAAGACCTCCGCAATCAAGATAACTCTCCCCATTCTCAACTACCACACATGGGTGTGGTACCAGTCCATTCCACATCTCTGCCTCTCCTACCAGTATCAAGGTGGCCTCTTCTGTGTGTCCTCAGCTGTAGGACTTCTGTTCAGCTAGACTTCAAGTTATTCTCAATGATGGTTGTTCTGTAGTTTAGTTGTAATTTTGATGTGGTCTTTAGAGGAGGCAAGCACAGTGTTTACTTACTTGGCCATCTTGACCAGAAGTAATAAAGTGTTCTTGACTCCACCAGCAATTCACTGCTTTTGTATGGCAGTAGTCTTCTGACTTGAATTACAAGCTAAACTTGGATGTTTGATTATACATTCACCGAGCACAGGAAGTATATCACATACATCTCATACGTCTACCCATGTCATCTCCAGGATAAGTGCTATTACTTTGCTCATAGTAAGCACTAGTAAATATCTGTTTTAAAACATGTTTATTGTGCATATTTTATCAATATCCACCTGAAGACTAGTACCAGATGGACTGCATCCTGAAACCTAGAATATTTTCATATGGCTTTTTGCTTTACTAACAATTGGGTTATCTCGGGCAAAGCAAACTCATTTAACACTAGCTGTTATATATTGTATTAATATATATTGAATTCCAAAGACAGGCAAATATTTTCTTAGAATTATCAGTGATTTGCCCTTATTCTCATTGTTATCACCACTAAGTTATTAAGAATTGACTGTTTTGTGAAAATTTCATCAGAGGTCTGTTCTGTTTGGAAGACATTCAGCTAAACTTTTATCTTATCCTTTTGGCTAATACTACTATTTTTTAGGCCAGTTGCTGTGATTTTAATTAAATGATCTTAGTACTCACAAGCCTCAGTCTGCTTACATGGCAGATAAAACACAAACAAATGGATCTTTGACTCCATAGAATTGCCATTTACTGGAGAAATTTATTTCTTATAAGAGAGAATTCCTTATGACATACTTCCTAAAGTCGATTGAGAAAATGCAAGAGATAGGCCCCAAAACTGCTAGCTGTTGCATTTGATCCCTACTATCAGTCCAAAGTACGTTTTTTGCTTCCTCCAAACTTGTCTTGGGCTTCCAGAGCCCATCTTGAGGATAGCAGAACCCTCCAAATTGTGGAACATCCTTTGTGAGTTGAAAGTCTTGCCTAACAGTTTGAGTGAGGAAGGACAGAAAGCTAGTATGCAGTTTGGTTTATATTCATGAAATCCATCAAAATATAATAAACTAGACGCTAACATCCTATCACTCTTCTCCACATCTTTAGATCCTAGTAGGGTTCAGCCTCCATGGATTGATAGAACCATAGAGCCTTGTTTAAACTCATGGCTGGAGAAGAGCTAGAGGTTCCCTAGAAACAATTGTGATGTAGATAAACTTTGTACTTCAAATGGCCACATTTTTATATCATCTTCAATGACTAAGTCTTCCTATTCCTAATGTCCAGTTCTCTCCCAGCTAGTAAGACCAGATTTTAGGAAAGGTTTTACATCATAGAGTAACAAATTTAAGCAAATTTATTGCCTTTCCCAGGGAAAAGGCATTTTAGCATTATCACTTTGTGTCCTGTATTGGAAGGGTTTTCATGATCAGTAATCAAAATGGGAATATTATAGGAAGTCAAGAGATCTTCATAGCAATCTTGATTGCTCTCCTACAGTCTTCACACAGCAATGAAAGTGATTTTTTTTTTAAATAACTCAGTACACATCTATTTTCTAGTGACTTCTTTTCTCAATTAGAATAAATTCCAAAATCCTGAAAACAACCTACAAGACCCCACTTGATCTCCTGGCTCTCTCTGACCTTATTATTCATTGTTCCCTCTGCTCCAGGCACATCAACCTCCTTGAGGTCGCCAAGCATCACCTCCTACAGGACCTTTACACTTCCATCAATGCTCATTTCCTCACTTCTCTTACTTAAATGCTCAAATATCACTCTATCCTAATTGGCACACCCACACACCCACCTCCATCACTCTCTATCTTCTTAAGCTGCTTTATTTACTTTTTCATAGCACTTACCTCTATTTGGCATAGTCTTACAATCAAAAAAGTTTATTCAAAGCAGTTGGTTACACCGATGAGAGAACAATTAAGAAGCCAAACAGCTGTCAGAGTGAGGTAACCTGGGAGTTAGTAACAGAAAAAAGTTTCTACACCTGGATTGGGAGGCACATAAAGAAAGAGGTCTCACCAAAACTCAGAAGCCATCTCTGAAAACTACAGCTACAGCAGGGGCTATCCAGCTCCTGTTAAGAGCTGGGAGCCATGGAGAAAACTCAATCTCTCAAGAAGCAGAGAAGGGGAGACACACATTGGTGTCTCCTTCATCTACCTCCAAAGCCTCATTGCCTAAACCAAAATAGAAGCCTGAAGGTAAAGGAGACTGGGAGTAGAGTTTCCTGTGGAACCGAAACGAGGGTTCTGGGAGGTATGGGCTTTGGGTCTGAGAGTAACTAGGCGGTCGACAGTCGCAGTAAATAAGCACATATAGTAGCTATTACTCTCCGATAAACAACCTGGATCTCAAATCAAAATGTTCGAACTCCTGTTCCTCCTCTTTCTTAGGAATTGGATCAGCAATATTAACAAATCTAGAGTGTAGTGTTATGTACTATAACCAACTTCGTCTAAATAGTAGAGACTTTATGTTGATTATTTTTTCTTAAAAACAAAAATATTCTGCCTTCCCTCAAATGAAGTAATGCACACATATGGTTAGGGAACTTCCATTGAATAAATCTGCATAAATGTGAACCACACTAGGCTCTAATTTTTGGAGCACAAAACAGCATGCTCATCAAGGCTTGCAGCTTAGTCATGACCCCTAGGGCTAGAGGGGATGACTTTTTCTCATGACTAAAACAGTGCCTGGCACCTAATAGGCACTCAAAAATTCTTTGGTAAAGAATGAACAGAACCTGGGGTTACCTCACTCAGAGCTGTTATTATACCTGAACAAGCTTCCTGCTTCTACCCACCATGCCTTCACTTATCTTCCCTCCAGAGACAATAATTATCACTCTAGAGACACTGTCATGTCCCACCTGGAAATATCAGCAGCCTTCTGACTGGTTTCTCCGGCTCCACTCTCTTCCCCTCTAAACCACTCTCCATCCTGCAGCCAGTAAGATCTTTCTTAAGTAAATGCCAATATCAGCAGGCCACTTAAAGTGTCTCAATAGCTGCTGCCCCATTTCCAGCCCACCCTGGGACACAACCTAAATGCCTTTGCACAGTGTTAAAGGTCCCTTTGGTTCTTAACCTAGCCAAGTCAACTACCTCTCCTGAGTGTCTCCTTGCTCCCTTAGGCTCCAGGCTTTCATTATCTCTTTTTATGGGAAGGTTCCTCCCTACATTGTCCACCTTTAAGATTATATTCCAAAGCCACATTTTCTAAGGTATCCTCTCTGACTTTGTGGACACGGTTTCTGAGTTTCCACCACACCCAACAATGTAATGATCTATGTTTCAGAAACCTCCATTATAGCTTGTTCCTCATGGCTAGTAATCCCAGCTAAAGCATGGCATACTGTAAGCACATTTAAAATGTCAAATTTGTTGAAGGAGCTCTACAGTCTTGTTTCACAGATGAAGAAACTCTTGTATCTCAATACTGTTGATGTTTCCTCTGAATTTTATCTCCTGTCCTTTTCATCCTCTTTGCTGTTGGCAGCATCCTGAGACAGGGAACCTCTCCTTATATCCATATTATTGCCTTGGTTGGCCATCAAAGTCATGCACTTCTTAATGCTGATGGTCAGCTTCAGGCAGTACCCATATTTTTTCCAAATCATCCAAAGAGTCCAGCACAGTGCTGGTAACATATATATTTTGCAAAATTATACCTTACCCCAAAAAAAGATTTTAAGAGAATTTTAGGAAGGATTGAAAAAAAAGTGAAATAAAAAGATGTATAAGACATCTTAAAGAGTATTTATCTTCAATTTACCAAATATTTATTAAGCACCTACTATGTTCCAAGCATCACCCAAGCTGCTGTATATACAAAGTTAAACAAAACTCAGTTCCTGTCCTCAAGAAGCTTCCCTACATTCCCCACTTTGCTGGAGCTACAGAAAAAACAGTGCCAGGAAGTTTTCTTCCTTTTCCATGTGGAGATACATGCATACATACATATATATACATATATATATATGTATATATATGTATGTATGTATATATATGTATGTATGTATCTCCACATGTCCATGTATCCATGTATCTATATCTATATATCTGTACCTATATAAAATAAGGTAGGGAATAGAAAGGGCAGGTTCCTGGAGGTCCTTACTGAAATGATTTCCTTTTGAACATTTGTGTTTCTCTCTTCTTTGTTGTATTATCCAAGATTTCTGTGCCTTTTTTGATTTTTTTTCCTTTGGTGAAATTGTTTTGTTTTTGTAGTTGGTAACCTGATGCTTCTAAGAGTTATTCAGGGACTTATTCCATACTGGTCTCTGTGCGCCCCCATTCCATCCTAAGGCTGCTAAAACAAGGTTTGCTTCCCTTTACAAGGCTATCATATTCATGCCTCCAGCTCTGCCACATGCATCATGCTGTCACAGTAATACTTCCAGGGCCCATTTGGAAATAGATTGATTATTTTGTACACAAAAGGTGCGTCTTGAGAAAAAACAAATGAATCAAATGGAAAAATGAATTAACATCATGAAATTTACCTTACTAGCTAGAGACATGATATATTCATGAGTTCCTGAGAGACAATCCTCTTATAAGAATTCACTATTAAGCAAGTCTGCAGTTAGGTGGAGTCAGAGTTCGGCTTAAAAGTATTTATATCTGAATGTAAAACACCCTTTGAAGGAAAAAATTTAGAACTGGAAATTTTTATTTCACGTGAAGGGTGCTGGGAATTGGCAAATGGCTTGCTGCATGCATCTCTTTCTATAGCTCCTAAAATCTCTGTGATGTTCTTAAATGGGACTAGACATATGCAAAAAGCTCAATTCAGTCATATTGACATTTATTTATTGGGCACCCACTCAGTGCAAGGCATCGTGATATTCTATGGGGCTATAGAAACAAATAAGATAATATCTTTAGTTCAGATTAATAAGAAAAATAGCTATCTAAGTAAACAAGGGGAAAAAGGTTTTTGTTATTATTATTATTTTTAGGTGAGGCAACCCTTGGTCGACCTCACAGATTGCAAGGACCTTGTAAGCTTGGCCTTCCTAGGTGGTGTCCCACCCAAGTACTAACCAGGCCTGACCCTGCTTAGCTTTTGAGATCAGACAGGATCAGGCTTGGTCGGGGTAGCATGGCCGTAGATGGGGGAAAAGTTTTGTTCGGAATTTTCTGGTGATTAATCAAGGCTCACACAATCAGTGTTACTCTTACTAAGTAGGGCATAGGTGGAGCACAGACCATGGCCACTTGATTTTCAGATGACGTGCCCAAGAGATGAGAGAAATTGAGGTGTCCTGATATACACTCTTCATTACAGAGCACAAGGGGAAACAGTGACTTCAATTACAGGGACCTACTTCTTCTTCATGGCAAATATGTTCTTCCAGATTCTAGATACAGCAAAGTGAAGTCAGAATCATTCTATTAGCAACAATATACAACCACATTGACCATTCTATATGCTAATTAGTGGCCTTCCTGGACTACCTTGGAAGCTAATCACCACATAAAATATTGTGTTTTTAATGTAAAAATATTCCAAAGCTAACAACTGGCTAAAAAATTAATTTTTAAAAATGCAACATATTCTTCTGTACAACAGTACCTATAAAGGGCTTTGCCTGCAATGAGTTCTCAGGTCTAAAATGAATGGTTGAGAGTAAAATTTCCTCTCACATATAATAATAGTCTAAGTATGAGGTAGATTTCTCTTGCCAAATTACAAGTGACGTTACTATGAAGAAGCCATGCAAAAAGCTCAGGCCCACTGAGCCAAGGTTGGAAAAAATAAAATCTTAAAAGATTAAATATTTTTACAGTCTTCCTCCTAATTCCAGGCTGGGAGGCTAAGGGATGAAGGTATGTGCATTTCTCTGTATTCACACCTGTATGTATAAGGAGAGAAAGAGATTAAAGAAGGCACAGGGGATTCCAATATAGGCATATAGACCAACCAAATTTTGCCTTACAGATAATATACCTGTGGCCTCAAAAACAATTTACAGATTAAAACGAGCATTTAAACTAAGAACATATGTTAATTTCTAGATCACTTGGAAAGATGGCATCAATTTTAAATAAATGTGAAAGAATACAATTGGTAATTTTTCATGTTTAGTAGTCCAATTTCAAAGGCTATATTATTAAAAACAAAATGAGGATCCTTTCTTGGGTATTATACTTCCTACTTCTACTTTGTTGCTCATTTTTTTAAATACAAAAGTTACACAATTGGAGTGGGGAGAGGGAGAGAGAGGTGGATAAAACACAACATCTATCCAGGCATTATACAGCAAATGTGTACATGATCGTTATCTGTGTGGGGCTGCATTTCACACCCAGATTTGGCCAAGGAGAGCTGATGGGCAGTCATGGATGTTGATGGATGGGTGTTCCAGAGTGTTGCCTGATTGTGGTTTCTTAAACATGCCACCTCCTGGGGGCAAGAAGGGCTACTTAGTGAAATGAAATACTATTCTGTCACAGCTTCCTTATTCACAATTCAATCATGAAAAATTCTTCCCCAGTGCTGTCACTGAAATCATTACATTCAGAATTAAACATGGTGTAATAGAGCAGGCGACAATACCCTGAGGTACTATTGACATGTCAGGTCTCACATTAAAACTCAGCTTTTCCATACAGTGAATATGAATAGGCCTGCAAATCTGTTTACTTTTTCTCCCTTTGGAATATATCATATATATATTCCTGTAATATATCATAATAGATGATATATATCATAATATATATACAATATATACCATAATATATGATAATATATCATATATATTATGATATATATCATATATATTATATATACAGCACAATAATACACAATATATACGATATATATGATATAATACATATGATATGTATCATAATATATATACATATGTACATGTGTGTGTGTATATATATATGTGTGTGTGTGTGTGTGTGTGTGTGTGTATATATATATATATATATTCCTGTAATCACTGCCAGTTCATGATTTGCTTCCATACACTGGTCTGGTGCCATATGGCCTGACCACATCATCAGTGTTGCTCACCTTTCTCCTTTTAGTCACTGACAACTCATTAGAAACATTCCCAAAGTAAATGCATGGTAGCCTGAGACCCTCTTTGCAGGCTCTTCTCTGCCAGGTCTTCTTTCTCCCCACCAATTACTAAGCCCTTGGATTCATACTTCTGTCTTACACATCTGCTATCCAGCACAAACAATAAATATCTCCTGAGTCAGCCCATACTGTGTGTCAGGCATAAAGCGTTCATTATATTATAAAATCCATTTTCTTTCTATTTCCAAAACTAAATTGCAAAGAGACAAGGAAATGGAAGCTTAGACAATTAAGAAATCTGCCCAAAGTTGCACCAATAATTAATTGTGGAGTCAGAATTTGAACTTAGTTCTTACCAGCTCCAAAGCATTTTCTACATATATAACTGCTGTGGAGCTTAGTGGTTAAACTCATAGTCTCTCAAGCCAGACTGGCTGGATTCAAATCTCAGTCCCACTATGTATGAGTTACATCACCTTGACCAAATTGCTTAATGACCCTGTGTCTTAATTTCCTATTTTGTTAAATTGGGATGTTAATAGTGATTTCTCTCCCATGGTTCGTTATAAGAAATAAAGCAGTAAATAAATAGCACAGGTATTGTCTTTTTTCTATAAACTGCGAACCCCATGAACACAGGAATCTGTCTAGTTCACTGTTGTATCCCTAGCACTTAGAATAATGCCTAGTACATAGTAGGCAACATTGTTGCATGAATGAAAAACGTTCAAACATGATCTTTAAATTAGGACATGATTGGATTTGAAGCCAGCATGAATAAACACGCCTCTCCTTTTTTTTAAACTTTTATTTTGTATAACATGAATTTGATAGGTCAAATTTAATATGAGTCTTTAAAATCACAAGTTGAAGTGTAATCATGGAAATGAGTAATTGTCCTAGTTATTTCAATGCTTCCAACAAAAGTGAATGTTAGTACAAAGGTGATGCTGAGGCTCACAGCACACAGCACATAACTTCAGATATGTTCTCCTAGTTCTTTGCTATCCCTGAAGGAGTATCCTTATGTAATTCTTTTAAAATTCCTTTCATCCGTTTTGTTTAAAAAAATCTAAGTCTGTTATTATTGCATAGATTTTATCTCTAAAAGTTTATTTTTACTAAATGTGTGTCATATTTAATACTGTGTATTTTAAATCCAAGCCAGTATTTAGTAGCAATAGCTGCCAGGAGCTACTGTAATAAACGAATTATGGCCCCATTTAGCAAGATTGCCTTTGATGCCTATACTTCAACATTGATGGGGGCTCCAGAGAACAACAATGCTCTGGAGAAAAGGGCAACCTCGCCACCTCCCTCCCCAGTTTGAACATGCTCAAAAAGAAGTAAACATAGGAAATATGGGGATAAAGTTGTCTTTGAAACAAACAGCTTTTACAAGTGGAATTTCATGCAGACTTTTGGAGGCTTATCCCCATGTAGTCCCAAGAATACCACCTACACACTGTCACACTTTAGCAGAAAACCATTTTTAAAATTTTATCAAATTTATGATGATGTTTATTCTGAGTAATGATTAACTGATACCCCTAACAAATAGCAAAGCACTGGGGTTTTAATTTTTCTCCCTGACTTGCACTATGTAAATTATTATTTTCATTAAGGTTAAGTATCTCACAGGATTACACAGCAGTAACTTATGCAAACACCTCCTCAGGATGCTCCATCTCCAACATCATACCTATTGACAAATACCTTAAAAACTTCAGTAGTTGAAGATGCTAAATGAAGCATCATTTTTGTTTTAATGTAGGATACTCTACTTTTTATATAAAACAATTGGCATGGATGAATAACTTCTGCTCTTGAATTTGCTTCTGTTTACAATCAAAATAACCTAAAGACAGTCTAAAATGTATTTTTCTTCATTTGGAGAATTAAATGTCTAGTATATTTTGAAACAGTTTGCAAATGACAGATTTGCTCCGGTTTCAATTATTGATGCATTGGATTATCCTATAAACTAAACTGTAAATTAAACGGCAAGTTAAAGAGTTAAAAACTGCTGTGAGGTTGACTTTCTATATACAATGAAGACTTTGATTTCAGGAACCCATTGGTGAAATTTAATTTTGAAGTTAACACATGAAATAAAAATTTGGTCCAAAATGGTAGCGATAAAGATAAATAAAATTTACCTTGAGATAGCTTATACTTAAAGTATGATGAGCCTGGAAACATGTAAAATGCCCTGATGTTTAATCATCTATAGAAATAACAGCTGAAAATTTGTTATGCATGAAAAATTACAGGCAAAACATCTTTCTTGTGTGATTTTAATTCATCCTTAGGTAGTATTACTATCTTCATTTACTGATGAAGAAAAAGAGGAGGAAAGAGAAACTTGTAAAGGTTAAGTAATTTGCCAAAGGTTGCAAAGCTAAGGAAGTAGCAAACCAAGAGTCAGACCTAAATAATTTGCCTCTGAAGCCTGAATGCTTGCCCATGACGTAGGCCTAAGTCATTGAGACTGGCAGTAAACACATTTTGATTGAATGTAGAAATGGTTACATAGAACAACCTTTACGTACAATCCTATTATAGATGATAGAACAAATAATAAAATTACATTCAGAATAAACAAAAAAAAATTACTTTATACCCCTAACTTTTTAGAGGACAGAATTTCAGGGAAAGACAACTCCACAGTACACAGCTCCACTTTGCATTCCAGATTAGCATTTTCACATCTTATTTGAATTTATTGGCTTAACCAACCGATAAAAATCCTTATAAGTACCTTTTTTTTAAAAAAAATCTAGACAGGACAAATCTGAGCCTCAAAGAAGTTAAGAAAATGGACTACCATCATGTAGCTAGTGGGTAGCAGAAATGAAATTCAACCTAAGTCGTATGATTTCAAGTCTAACAAATTATTTTTCACCTTCAGCTATAAAACAGCAGTGTGAGAACAAAGTCGTTCTGTGAAATCTACTCAACGCTACCTCTTCTTTCTTTTCAAGGTCGCTACCCTCAGGAGAACAAGGGAACCTACGTCCCAGTTCCTATCGTTTCGGAACTGCAAAGGGGCAAGTGGGGGGCCAAAGTTGTCACGAGAGACGACAGGTCTGTCCGGCTGTCTATCCAGTCTTCGCCCAAGTGCATTGTGGGAAAATTCCGCATGTACATTGCCGTCTGGACCCCCTACGGAATAATCCGCACCAGCCGAAACCCAGAAACAGACACGTACATTCTCTTCAATCCTTGGTGTGAAGGTAAAGGGCGGGCATTTATTTTTCTCATTAAAAAAAAAATAGTTTATATATTTACAATGCATCCTTTTGGGAGAATTAGCATAACTATTCTAGAAGACCTGTTCCTTTTCTATATGCACTGTTTTCCATGATTAAAAGAGAGAAAAAGATGCAAAATTTGTCCTCAGTGTATATGAGGACAAAATTTGTTTATATAAAGTTAATGCTGCTACACATTTGTTGCAGGCAATTGAATATTGCTTAAAGTTGCACAATTAATTAATTGTCCAGCTATATGTTGATGGCATCACTTCTGTGTTTGCAATTGCTCTGTGAACAAAATAGGCTTATTAAACCTGACTTTCAAAACTATTAAGATCTATAATTTGGCTTCAGAAAAACACATTAAAATTGATCCTGTACATAGTGGACCTAACTTCTCTATCTCCCTAATTCAAGAACAGCAAGCCTTAATATCTAAAGGTTCCTACACATTTATTTATATGCATAATGGATGCAAATTTCACAAGCTATACCTCTGGATATGCAAACATGTAACTTTATTTTAAAATAATACAACTTAATTACTACTGCTATTTTGAGTCTTCTTTCTATCTGCTGCAGAAGTTTAATATAGTTATACTTAAATAAACTTGGTCAAATCCAGGATTTTCTCTATTGATTCAATTTAAAAACTCAGTCACATACAATATTTTCTTCCCATCCTCATCTCTACCTCTCCTATATCTGCCTCTTGCTTCCATACTTGGCATAGAGATGATTTTAAGTTCTAGAGGCAGATGCAAATGTTGCAGTAGCATTGGTGGAAAGGGGCCCACTTTTAGATCTTAAAAAAAATATATTAAAATACATAAAAGCTTATATGGGGCAGGAGACTTCTCACATCATCTTACATCATACGCACTGCTCTCTAAAACTTCCAAAATGGGTCTATATTATTGCTAATTTTGAATGATTCTTGTTTGTGAGCGTTGCATTTAAATCAGGGTTGATTTGGACTTACACATAGATAATAAATGAACAACATTTTCTACTCATATATAACATAAACCTGGATCCTACTGACCTTTACTTTGAATTATCTATTTCAATAGCATTGGCAGAGGGCACCGAGCTAACTTTATACTCACTACTCACCACTCCTATAATCTTGTATCCAATAATCTTATCTATGTGACAGATGTTCAAGGTTGATAGCAAAAGGAGATGTTAACTGGGCCATGTGCAGTTAGTTTAAAGGTGCACTCCTGTTTGTAGTAATCTTGTCTACCAGATAGGAGACATTCTGCAACTGAGTGAATAGGATGTTATTTACAGAATTGGAAAAGACTGATGGAAGTAAGTAAACTAAGAATTTCAAAACTGTTAAATTGGAGATAACTTTAGATACCAAATAGAAATGACAAGCAGGTATCCTGACATATGAATCTGAAGAAATAGAGATATAAATTTAGGAGTTATCTGCACCTAGGGAGAAAATATACATAAAGAAAGAAGGAAGATGTAGTATCAAGCCCTAAACAACACCAGCATTTAAAAGTCTGATACAGACGGAATCAGCAAAGGAGTCAAAGATGGAGGAGTACATAGGAGATGATCTATTGTTAGAAAATTGAATTTTGAAAACCCACACTTATAAAATAAATAAACCAGGAGTTTGTTATTGACTTTCCTTGCATTACAAAAAAGAAAATCATATAACTATCCAACACCCTAACATATTTAAAGAATGATATAATTTGTCCAAACTTTGGTTAGTTTGCAGTTTTCTGGATTATATCACCTGTGTAAAATGGGGTACACATCGACATGCTTTTTAATTTGTGTGACCACTCTTCTAGTGGTGAAAAGGGTTAGTCATGTGGTCTGACATATTCACTTTGCAGGAGAACCATTTCAGAAGTGGATAGTCTAATAACCTTTGACTATCTGATTACATCCTTGTCTTCAGTTGTATCCATGATAAGCAGCTTCTGGGTACTTCTGTTCAAGAAGAGTCACCTAGATATAGAGATAACATGGCCTTAATGTTAGATTCTGCATTACAGAAAAGGAGCAGAGGAACCTCCCCTAGGTATCACTGACTGGAAGAAGATGAGAATAAAACCAGAGAGATCAGTTTGAAAACTGGGCACAGAACAAAGATGATCATGGACTGGACCGCAATGATAGCAATGGAGATGAGAAGGGAATGGATTGGAGATCCACTTTGGATTTAAAACAGAAATTGCAGAGAGATTAAACATGGGAGGTAAAGAAGAGGGTAGAATCAAGAGTAAATCTGGGTGTCCGGTTGACCAACAGAGTTACATCTAGAAATGTTAATTTAGAGATACCTGTGGAACATGCAAGTGAAAATGTCAAGTAGGCTCTTGAATAAGTGAACCTGGAGATCAAAGGAGATGGCTGAGCTAATGATGTAAATATTGGCACCACCAGGAGCTAGTGGGGATGTTTAAAGAGGAGCGAAAATGGACTTAGTGTCATCAACAGCATCTAGACAAAGGAGAAGAGTCTAGACTGAGAAGAAGTAGCCAACATTGTGAAGAGCATGGTATCACAGAGCCAGATATATGGGTTGATTCAAGAAGACAGTAGTTAGCTTTTTGGAATGCTGCTGGTGAGTTGAATAGGATAAGGAAAAACAGTGGTCATACACTGTGTAAATACAAAAGTAATTAGGGAACTTAAAGGGATTATTTTACCAGAGACAGAAGCTGGAAAGATGGGCATGGGCTGCAGTGTAATAAGAGTTGAAGAAGTGGAGATAGCAGGTATTGTCATTCTCCTCAGGAAGACTTCTCGTAAAACCGAGATGGTGACATGAAGATCAAAGGAGATCTTTTTTAAAAGACTGGAGAGAGTGGGCATAATTTTATAATGATAGAGACAAACCAAGAAAAAGAGAGTGTGCTGCCCAGAGAGGGCAGTGGTTGACATTCTTGGCTTCACATTGGAATCACCTGGGGAGCTCTAAAAACTACTAATGTAGTCTGCCCACCCAGACATTCTGAGGTAATTTGTCTGGAGCTTTAGAGTTCTTAAAAAGCTCTGCAGGTGACTCTTGGAGCCAGGGTTGAGTAGCACTGACTTTCAGACTGAAATCCTTGAGTGGATGGGATCCAGGAAACAGATGAAGGGCTTGATAGATGGGGCTATCCATCCTCTACTGTGACAAGAGCAAAGTAGGAGATGGGCAAAAGCACAGGTTTTCTAGATTCCACTGAATCAAGGAGGAGAAGGAGAATGACATTGTTGCCATTTAGTACTCTTTTTCTCAGTGAAGTGTAAAGCAAAGACATCTGTGAAGAACGAAAAGAAAGGAGGGAGTATCGGAGGCTTGATAGAGAAGACATGAGAGTTGGAAGTAGGAAGCAGGCTTATTACAGAAACAAGGCAAGTGGGTTCTACTTGCTCCCCAGAACACAGGGGAAACTCTGCAATTGTCTTAATTCTTGGCCTATGAAAGGTCAAATATTTCTGCAAATGCCTTGGGTATTTCTGTCCTTATGGCCATTTCTACCTCTAGGAATCTCATTTCTCTCAGTGTTGACATCTATGCTGCCTCAGAAACAACAAAAACAGTCCCACAAAACATATATGAATGTCTAGACATTTTTGCAAATTAATGTGGAGGGTGAGGGAAAAAAGATTTACTTTGGCTGTCAAACTTGGAGCACATCTGAATCACCTAGAGGACTTGCTAAAACAGATTTCTGTGCAGCACCCTCAGGTCAAATGGATCTTGGATGAGGCCTGAGAATTTGCATTTCTAACCAGTTCCCAGGAGATGCTGATGCTGCTGGTCTGGGACCTCACTTAGAGAACCACTGGTTTACATAATAATCTCAAATCAATAATCACAAAATATAGGAGAGTGTATTTACTGTTAAAATTTTGTGAACTTCTCCCTAATCGTAATTTTAATTTCTCTCCATCTTCTTGCCTCTTCTCTCTCTCTTTCTGTTCTTCCTTGTACTCCAAACTTCTCTCCCATCCTCTCTCAGGGGCAAATTATCTTTCTTCTGTCATGCAGAGCAAAAAGTTTAGCAAGCTTTTTGATTTTGCTGTTTTGGCTTCTCCAACAATCAGGCTTTTAGGGACCACACACTTTTTGAAGACCAGTTTGTCCAGAAAAATTCTGGTGCCAGCTTTTAAGAAAACAACTTTTTATATTTTTATGTCAATACTTACATCTTTCAGAGAATGTTTATGAAACCACACTCATTGTGTGGTTTTCCCAGCCTAGAAGCTAAGGCATGACCCCAAGATATGTATCATGAAACCCACACACAGTCAAATATATCGTAGCCTGAAAATCAGCTGATTTTGTGTTTGCGTATGTTAATTCATAATGAAGGACTCTTAGAAATATGGTCTGACAATTGGAAAGCAGTTAAATAGAGAGAGCTTGGGCCATTGTCCAAGGGGAAAAGGTAACAGAAGAGGAAATCAGAGGTTGTCAAAAGAGAGCAAGGTAAGCAAGATGCTGAAAACAGCACACTCAATGTAGAAGTGACATCCAAGGTGGTGTAGGACGCTGGGTTGAAATTATATGTGCACATATAGTAATTATTGATTTAAAAAAATGCTCAGCTGTCTTCCTGGAAGCCTTTCAGCTTGCTTTGTATTCATAGGCAATCTATCCTCCTTAATCACTAAATCATTAGTGGGGATCAATACCACACTAGTAAGGACAGGAGTGGATGCAGGGAGAATTATCGGCTAGTTTTTTTCAATTTAATGGTGCTAACTGGCTTCAGACCCATTCCATGAGGCAGCTCTTCTCCAGGGGGTTGGAGAGAGAACTGTACCCACAAAGGCGACAGTGAGTTGGACAGTTACTGTGAATTCGTCTTGTTTTTCTGACCACTCAGAAAGTCTAGATCATTGGATGTATTTTACTATTTAAATTCAGAATGTTTTAGATTGCTCGTCTAAACTTAGTGCCAGATAGTATGTCCTGAAAGATTTAGATGTCCCATATCTATGCTTCATACTCTATCTGGGGCAGTATTTGATTGGGCATTGGTCTTTCTTCTCTTGATGATCCGTTTCTGCCACATTTCTCATCACTGATTTCTCTTACCTCATTCCGCTTTGTATCCTAATACCTAGCAGAGTGCCTGGTACATAATGTTCAATGCATTGATTTAATAGTTCTTAGTAAATGCTTTTAGGTTCACTGCACCTATTAACCTATTATCACAGATCAGTTATAAATGTAATCTCACACCATCTTGAATAAAGTCAAAAACATATGTAGTGTCTGTGGGATTCTGTTTGTGGGAACAAGTGTATGTAGATTTTTCTCTTAATAGCTGACACCAAGTTAACATTTGGTATTTCTACCTTTTTATTCAATGTAATTTTTGTATTTTCTTTGAAACAAAGAAATCAATTAAACTCAATATAAAGAAATCAATAAATTTCTAATATCTGGATGCTTTTAACAGACAGTAAAAAAAAATATAACCAGCTTATATTTTATTATGAAATTCATCCTTATACTATTTGCTTTGTAATTTTACATGTCTTTGGGGCCCTTTGGTACAGAATGGAGTAATTTGCCAGAACTGGTGTTCCTGGGCTAACAATGACCAGCACCCTTTTCTCTCAGATACCCTTGTGTCCACACCAAAACTTACACACTAAAACTAGAGCCATTCATTCAGTCAGTCCAATGCTTAAATATTGATAGTATGTGTCTTCCCATACCCAGGACAACGTAATTACCCATGGGTAATACAACAGTATTATTTATTCATTCACAAATATTTAAGGGTCAATGCTAAATTAGGCACTGTGGATATGATGATGAAAAAGACAATCTTTGCCCTCATAAAGCTTCTTGTAAAGGTTTAACAAATGAACTACTAATAAAAACAAATTACAATCTGAAAAGTACTAAAATAAGTCATGGCACAAAAATATATAATGGAGGCATTGGCTTAGCTAGGGAGTGGGGAGAGAGACCAGCCAGTGGCTCATCTTTGTAACTTCTCTAGTCCCAAGTATAGTGCTTGCATACAATACCAAGTGAATATCATGCAACGTGTCCTTACAATTACAACGGAGCCCAGAGAGCACAAAATAAACATTTTCAATGGCATATAGGTGACCCCAGATTCAAGGACCAAAGCTGTTTATGAGATGTTTCTGGAAGGAGCAGGTTTGAAAGGATCTAATTCAGAATCACATGAATTTGCCAATTCAGGTGGTTTACAATTCCTTATATGTGTAGTTTTTCATATTCTTCAAAGAATGCTGATAGCCAATATCACCCTGTATTTTGTGTTTTGGAAAGCAGAATTCTTCTCCCATTCAGCTTAGCATGATGCTAGGCACAGAGTTACTGTGCCTAGCATCATGCATTTACTGAATTGAATTGATAATTATCACTCTGAGAGGCAGAGAAAGGATTATTAGCCTTAGATTTCAAAAGAGAAAACAGACACTGTGGTGTTACATAAGTTTCTCAAGTCATATAGAAAATTAGGAAACAAGCTAGAGCTAAAACTTGAATATCCTGATTAGGTAAAGATAAGCTCTTTCAATTTTAAAACCAGAACCATTGGCATCCTGTCTTGTGTAATCAGGGAAACAAGAAGTAAATGCCAGCCAGGAAGCTTCTATGGTTTTCTAATCAACATTGGAAAGTCTTATCATTAAAAATAAATAAAAATAAAACTAGGTTGATAGCTATAAGATCAAACGAAAGTTTTCTTAGCAAAAAAAAAAAAAAAAGTAAGCATGCCAACAAGGACACAGGCTCCCTTTGAGGATATGTGCTAAATAAAGAATCTCTGACATTTTTCTCTGTAGAATTACTTCATGTATAATAGTCTATCTTCTGAAGATATTTAAGCACAGTAAAAATCCCTGAACCAGCAAAACTGGCAAATTAGCACAAATCAAATAAACTTCCTAAATTGATCTGAGCTGTAATGTAATGCAACATGTTTACAAGATACATAATTGGATCCAAATATTGAGGAACCACTTGCCTGTGTTTCATGGATTCATTCCATTCCAGGGTTAATAGGGACAAAGTCTGGCCTCTAGAGTGGCTATATCAAGCTATTTTAGGAAGATAGTAGCTTTGGAACCTTCCAGAAAAAAAAGCACAGACTCTGGAAATGCTATTTCTTAATATGCTCCAGTGTTCTCCAGTTTCCATGGACAGGTAGTTATTCTTAATATGCCTATAGCACACACAGACTGCTGGAGTTCACCACCCCTTCTGATTTACTTTGAAATGGAAAAACATATCATGATGACACCAATCTGGAATCACATTTGCTCCGCAGATGAAGCCACTCCCTCAAAGAATGATAACACTTGCCTGGCATAAGTCTTCCCTCTTTCTTTAGTGATATTCAGCTTTTATATAAAGGGGAGGCAAGTAGAAGTTATTCCTAATTTCCTCACTCAAAATTTCTCCGTTCACTGAAAAGGTGACATATTTTGCCTTTTTGAAGGACAAAGCCATTATTTCTTCTAAAGGATTTGATACAAAACCAAACTCTGATTTTAACTGTTAGGCACTCTCTTCAGAGACAACTTGTATGATAGCATTCCTGGCCACTATAGCTTTTTTTGATCCCAAATTCACTTTGCTAGACTTGACTTCAATGACTTTGGAAAGGGGACTTGCTTTAACTTTGAATAGCATGTAAATAAGCAAAAGGAATTTTTCAGTCCAGGTGGTGATGAATAGCTCTCCTTCTCCCAAAGAGGTTACACAGATACTAAAATCAATAGACTCAGCATTCATTTTTACATGTTTGTTATAAACTCTTACTTTCTCTGGGTGTGGTGGCAAGTGGTAAGTTCCAAGAGTACCTAAAATCAGCCCTATGACTGACTCACAAAATTTCTCAGCCCACAATTTTCTCTTTTTCTACCAGAGGAACAGTAAAATAAATGAGATCATCCTTGTTTACTACTTGTCTCATGTTAGTCACCCTGGTTATTTACAAGGCATATTGAATGTCTGTTTTGGTGGCAGAGCTGTTGGGTAAAGTGGATGGAGGTATCATGTCACATTCACCAAAGATGACATGCAGAATCTGTTTTCCTCTCAAGTGTTATGCTGGTGATTGTTTGCCAGAGATCACTTAGGATTAAGAAGTTGTCAGCAGATCCACAATGCTGCCTCTCTAACTTTATGAGCTATCTAGATCCAGCTTTTTCTATCAGTTATCACATATTTGAGAAGTATAACTCTCAATCACCACACTTATATCCAAGTGTGTGTGTGCCTTCTAACTCTTTAGATTGTTAGGTTTTAGGACAATGAGTTATTGGTTAGTTTGTTTTTCATTTTACTAAGTGGAGAATAATTTTTCCTCCTGGATTAGTAAAGTCCCACTATATCTCTTAAAAACAAACAAAAGCAACACCAGAAAGCCAACAACAAAAATCTCCAGAGGCAAATGATTAAGTTTTCCTATTTTTGATAGCCTATCAAACAAAGAGAGTTTTTTGGAGTTTCCATGGTGGCATATTATTTTTTTTTATCTAAGCTTTGAATAACTGTATTTTAAAGTGACAGATCTGAATAAAAATGAAAAATAAAGCTCTGCTTCCCACCCTCAATCTTCTTTTAAAATCATAAATAAATTTAAAATTTAAATCAAGACTTCCCATTTGACTTCCTTGCCTCGTTGAGAATTCACGATCATACCTGCCCATTTTCAGGGAAGATTTATTTCAGCTGCTAGAAGGAAAAGAGTTGCCTAGTTTTGAGCTACAGAACTCCTCCCTGTGCATAGTGTGCCAGCTAAATTTATAACTTCCCATCAATAGTAACCAAAAACTCAAAGGTAAATCCTTCATTTTCTTGGATTTCTCTCTCACTCTCTAAACTCCAGACATCCATTCTCATCTCTCATTCTTGCAGTAGCATTTATGGTGTCATGTTCCCAGGCTCTCTGATCTGAGTGCTGGGAAGGAACAGTGACCCAATTCTCGAACTCGAGAATCACAGTCCATTTGGGAGACAGCTTACTATTCAAATATTGTCTTCACCTTTTATTAAGACTATGGCTTTGGGAAAGTTACTTTACTTATTATCTCTTCCTCAGTTTCCTTATCTATAAAATGGGGATTATATAATACCTTTCTCTTAGAGATTTTATGAGTTTTAATGAGTTCATTTGTATTTGTACCGCACCTGGAAAGTTCTGGGCACATTGTAAGTACCAAACACATACTTGTTCAATAAATAATTAAATCACAAAATAATCTTCTTATGGTGTGATGGATGTTACCACAGAATAAGGCTTACTCCAGCCTGTGCTGGTAAGAAAAGAGTACGAGGAGACTTAAAGAAGGAGGAAAAGTTATGATCATATGATGATGTTTAATAATGGCATTGATAATAAAAGAGAACACAGCCATATTGCTCTTGAAGAAAAGTTAATACATAAAAGTTAAATTTAATAACCTCTTATTAAAATGGTAGTTACACTTAAATGCAACCACATTTAAAAAAAATAACTTTTTTGTGATAAAAATCTTATTATAGAAGTAATAATAATGAAAGCATAAAAAGAACTCAGAGATCTACAAATCAGATACACTTAACATTTTGGTGTATTTCCATCCATTTAATATATTTTTGAATGTTTTTCATTTTCAACTGACAATTAATTGAATACATTGTCCTTTTGAATATATATATATATATATATATATATATATATATATATATATATACACTCACATATAGTAAAAAGTGGACTTTCCCTTTTTATCCTCCAATTCTAGAGAATCTCCAGAGAAAAACAACTGTAACTGTGTTTATGATTTCAGATATTTTGCAATAATTTTACATGTAAATGTCCATGTATACATCTATAGAGTTTGGATTATTTTTAACAACAAATGGGATTATGTTATGCATGTTACTCTATGCCTTTCTTGCACAATTATCTTGGAGAGTTTTCTATATCAGTACATAACATTCTTTTTCATGACTTCTTGATATGGTTGTATAATTAATATGGTCTTTTATTTACAAATATCTATATTGCTTCTTATTTTTACCATAGCATACCATGCTGTATTAAATGTTTCACATATATTTCACACAAATGTATTTCTGTAGAATAGATACCTGTAAACAGCATTGCTTGGTCAACGTGAATTCATGTTTTAGATTTGTATAGATACTGCCAAGTTACCCTTTAAAAAGGCTGCAGTACATTATAATACAGCCACAGTACACAAGAGTATCCATTTCTTCATGACCTCATTGGCACTAGGTGTTACCGTTTGCTTTAAAATTTGCCTATATAGTAGGCAAAATATGGCATTTTGTGGTTATTTTAGTTTGTTTCTCTCTAATTATTAGTAAAGTTGAGCGTATTTTAATATATTTATTGAATGTTGTATTTCTTGTGCATTTCTGGGACAATTTAAGTGAGTTAAGGGTTTGCAGGAAGAAGTATATATGCATCTCTTAAATCTATCAATAAATTTTGATATAGTAAGAGAAAGAGCTCTTACTGAAGTTTTTTTCCCACATGGCTGGCCAGTTGTCAAAACGTCATTTATTGATCAGATCTGCCATTACTGTTTTTAAATGCCATCTATATCATATACTAAGTTTTAATATATATCTAACTCTATCCACATATTTATCTATCACTGTGCCAAATCAATTTAATTACAGCTTTGTTTTAGTTAGTTATAATTGCAGTAATGCTTCATCAGAAAGAACCAGGAAATCTTACTGGCATACAACAATAAGCATTTAATCTCATAGATCTGGCACTTGACTATGGTTGGGCTAATGTAGATTGAGCTTGACTGACCAGATCTGCTTCAGGTGGGAGTAGCTGGAGAGGCTCTACCTGTTATTGCAGGATTGTGGAGATGCTCTGCTCCATGTGTCTCTCATCTTCCTGTGACTAGTGGACTTGCTGGAGTATGTTTTTCTCATGGTCCTGGCAGAAATGCAAGAGTACGTGCTTAATTGTGCAAGGACATCTCAAACACTTACTTGCATCACTTCTACTAATACCCCTTTAACCAAAGTAAGCCCAAAGTCAAGAGGGGGATATTTCTGCCTAGAGACAAAGATGGCTATTTACATGGCAAAGGACATGGATACAGGATTGGGTGAATTGGGGTCAAAAGTTCAATTTGTCATGGGGCAAGTCCCCCAGTTTTTCTTCCTTTTTAACATTTTACTTATTGGCTATTCTTTCGCATTACCTTTTCAGATAAACTTTTTAATCTGCATGCAGAGTTCTAAAAATCAAAGTGGAATGTTAGTTGGGTTTGTATTAACTGTACAAACTAATGTGCATAGAATTTATATCTTTACAATATTAAATCTACACATCCAATTAGAAACATTTTGAATGTTTTCATTTATTCAAGTTTTCTCTTATATCCTTTGGCAAAGTTTATTTTTATTATAAAGATTTATAACTTTTATTATAAAAATTTATAAATTTATAACTGTAAAAACTCAAAAGCACAAAGAATAATACAATGAATATCTATTTATGTATCTTCCAGATTCAACAGTTATCAATATTTTGCCACATTTGCTTCATTTATTTTTTCCATTATATTTGCTTTAGTATTTTCAAGCAAATTCCAGCTGTCATGTTATTGTATCCCTACATATTTTAGCATGCATCTTTAAAAATTAGACTTGTATATGTGCGCACATCTTTTTGATGTTTAGATTTATCAATAGGATCAGCTTTTATCATTTTCATCCATCGACTATGAAATTCCCCATTAGCCTTTAACAAATTTTGGTCTAGATCCATTATTTCATTAAGGATTGCAAATGGTGGCATTCTAAACTGCCATTCTTTTTGCATTTATCGCATCAATTATTTTGTTGCTTTGAGGTAGTATTTATATAAGGAAATCTAGATACATCTTTCTTTCCTTATTTCCAAGTCTTCAGAATAATAAGTTTGCTTCTAACAACTTACAAAGGTGATCAATGACTTTTTAAAACCTTTATGAATTTATAATTATTGAAACATTTTATTCCACTTCTTGCAGTGACTATTATATTTGATGTTTGAATGGCCCCATTCTTGGCTAGTGGGAGCTTCTTTAAGTTGGTTTTTGATTCCTTTATCACGACTTCTACAATCTTTAATAACCTCCTTGTTTTCTGATAGGAAGACATATTTCAGTCTAGTCTTGTACATTTCCTGACACAGACCTCTTTGAATCATTTCTCTTAAGGAGCGCTGGACTCTTTGGTGGGGAGAGGGGAAGAGGAAGAGTGTTACTTAGAGACCATAATACAGGCTCAAGGGCTGTTGCTGCTACTACACTGGTTGTTTTTTCTTGTTCTTTTTAGTGGGCAGAACTAGAAAATGTGATTTTTAAAAAGAAGATGCATCATGAGCTATTACCGATATCAATTTCAATTTATTTTTTTCCTAAAATCCTTTGCTTGATTTTTTATTATAATGGAATTAAGTTTATGATTACAGTATGCTCTGATCGAAACATTTAACAATATTGTAAAGATTAGTAGAAATAGGAAAATCTGTTAAAGAGTCTCTGAAATCCATCTGTAGGCCATAAGAGCATAAGCACAACCATATGGGAAGAGGTAACCAGACTTTCCCTTCACATATATCCTTTTTTTAATTTTCTTCTTATATCTTCTCAAAACAGTAGTTAGAATGGCCATTTCCCACCACTAAAGTAATCATACCTCTCAGTGGGTGAACAAAGAAAAGAGTAGTAATCTAGAATTCAACTGAGTGAACCACCTTGGAGCCTTAAGTGAGGAAGTCTTCCAATTTCAGAGTGATATGTCCTCAACTTGTATCATTATTTGAGTGGGAAAACATATTTCAATTTTGATGAAATGAGATTCATCTCCTGACAGGGTACTTAACTGCATTCACTGAATTACACATTCTTCTTTTGTTAACTATGAAGAAGTGAATGGTAGCCAGAAGATAATGGGATTCCAGTTCCAGCTGTAAATGGAATGATGATACACCAGGAATAAATCACCAATATTTACAAAGCTAACAGTGGTTTTAAATTTGCAACTTAATTGCAGGCCAACTACACCACAATCTTTTCAAATGACAAAAGCACAAAAGAAAGTTATGAAATATTTCAGGAAAAGTGCATCATCTAAATTCATAGTAAATAAAAGCATTAAAAAAATCTTGCTAGAGGGAGTTCAGCTTGGAAAAGTTATTAACGAAGCTAAATATTTTTATTTTACACAAAATATACTCAAAAATAGATTTATGAGACTGATTTCTAGCTAAAAATATTCAAGGTTCTATTAGTCCAGAAACAAAAACTTTAACTGACATGAGTGGATAGAAAGAAACTGCCTGCCCCAAAACTCTATACTCATTAAGATTTCTGCAGAAAAATTTAAATATATATCCCTTAATAGCAGAATGTGTTAATAATGAAAAAAACAAAACAAAACAAATGAAGCCTGATACAGTCTGACCAAACATGTTTCAATTTACAGTTTCAAGATTATTTTTCAAAGTAGCTACATTTACACAATAGTCTACAGGCAGCATTTTCAGACAAAAGTTCTTTTAATTTATCCTGATATGTTGTCAGTGAATAAATTACACTGTGTAAGTAATATTTAATGTTTTTTTTAATTAATTTATTTATTCAATAAGTTTGTCTTTCTTTTGAATCAGGAAGAGAAAAGGAATAGAGCACACATAAAGGATTGAGAGAAGTGCAAGCACACAGATAAATTGCAGAAACCCGTGGCAGCTAGAGGGGTGTAGCAGTCATGTAAATCACATGCAGTGTGATGCTCTCCAAGGATGAGTCCACCTTTGAGCCATTTAACAAGGATTTTAAAGAAAAACTTCATTTTGTCGTCAAACCCTTAACTGCTTCCATTCTTATTTAAAATCAGTCCAACTATTAGTCTACAGCTGTAGTACTAAGTATCATGCATGCAAGTTATTAAAAAAAGAAAACTGAAAGAAAGCCTTTCCCCTGCTTTCATTTTAAATAATAATAATAAAAAAAATTAAGGAAAGCTATTCCTAAATCTAGAATGATTTGCAAATGAATATTATGTAACAAATGCCTTAAAGTTAGGATACAAGGTTTAAATTCTTATTTCTTTGATTTTGCTTATGCATTCTTTCTCTTATCCTGCAAATCTTGGTTTCTAATGTCATTAACTCAATCCGCTTGTTATATTAGTTTCAAAATAGCAATAGCGATATTATTACTAATAATATTACTAAACTGTTACTAAAACAGTTTACCCTTTTTTTTTTTTTGCTTTTTGCTTATTTTTCAGTTTTTCTTATCTTTATGTTATATTCTGCTGGGAATGTACAGTGAAATTGCTCTGTTATAAAGTAACAAAGTAATTTTCTGTGGTGACATGGTGATGTTCATTTGTTTCATTTTGGTTTCATTTATTTAGAAAGTGCTTGGTCTTTCATTATATGTAGTTTTGTTTTATAACTTTACAAAATGTTTACATGACTCCAAAGTCAAATTTACAAAACAAAACAAAGATACTTTAGAAAGAAAGTCTAACTGCTAATCCTCCCTACCCCTGAAATAATAACTTTGTTAATTTTTGGTTTATCTCTACATTTTAAAATATAAACACCTGTGTATACAAATATGTACCTAACCACCTATTTACCTCCTTTCTTTCTTAGATAAAAGATAATAAATTATATATACTTTTATGCACCTTGCCTTTTTTCATCTAACAACAGATCCTAGATATCTTTCCATAGCAATACTTTTCCAATGTCTTTATACAGCTGCATACTGCTCAATTATATGGATAACCATACTTCATTCAATCAGTTGTCTTTGACAGATATTTGGGGTTTTTTCCCAGTACTTTGCTATTAGAAATAGAGCTGTAGAGAATACCTTTGTGTGTATGGCATTTTAAGTGTTTAGGATAGGTCTCTAGAAGCCAAAGTACAAATGCAAATGCAATTTTGCTAGATATTTCTAATTTCCCCTCCACTGGTGTATAAAATTTTGCATTACTGCAAGACATATATAAAGGTATCCTTTTTTCCTGCTCAGTGTTCCAGTAGAGTATGCTGTCAAATTTTTGCATTTTTGACAGTCTAAAAAAATGAGAAATAATATTTTAGATGTAGATTTAATATTTCACATTTTGTTTGAGCAATTTAAAAAATATCTTTGTGTGTTTAAGAAAAATTTAAAATTTCCAATCATATATTTAATCTTTTTTTTCGTTCAATGTCTAAAAATAATATATGTGATCTTCTTCAGAACGTGACAGGAACCTTTGCAAACATTTACTTTTCCATTCAACCCTTATCCTTCCTCTGTTGAAATCATCTGGAATTTTACTTTCATGCCATTAATAATGTTTTACATCATTTCTCAATACTTTTTTATTGATATTTATAAAGCTTTTATATTTGTATCTTTCTCATTTAGTTAATCTCTGAATAACTTTTATAGAGAAGATGTGCAAGTAATCTAATTTCTGAGTCCTTTCATGTCCAAAAATGCCTTTTGGTTGACTTTCATTTGAATCACAGTTTTGCTAGGAAAGAATTCTGGATGCAAAATCAGTCATCCCTTTAGATGTCCATGATATGATTCATTTGCCTTTTAGCATCCAATAATACCTAAAAAGGTGTGCTATCAAAAAAGAAAATTTTATCTATAAAAATATTACTGTATATGCTTATATATTTTTCCTTTTAAACCTTTGCAGTTCTTGGAAACAATTTAGTTAAAATTGTTTTTATGTATATATGTTCGCAATGCCTCTTCTGTGAAATAATTTTTCCTTTACTAACTTTCTTTTATATACTTTATAATTTTTAAATAATTTTTGTGTTTTCATATTTCTCAATCAACACATTTATCAGTTTATTGGAATTTCTTACATATAAGGGAAGTTTACTAACAATTTCTGTCGTTGTAAATGTCTCCCTAGTTTGTTATATACTTTAAATTTTATTATATTTGAAAATCAAGTTTACATTTATATTAAATAAAATGCATTAATCATTTTCTTTTTTATTTTTTGTATTATTTTATTTAGATAAAACTTTCTTATCTAGAGATGAAATATATATTGACCTTTATTTCATTCTAGACTTCTTTTTCTTTCCATTTTTAAATTCGGATTTTAAATTAATTTTCAGTTTATTTTGATGTTCAGAAAATTTACTTTTACCAACCAATCAACTTTCTCAGTTGAATTTAATGAACACTCTAGTCATCCCCTTTGGTTTACAAAACTTCCTTATCGTATATTAATTTCATACATAGATATATGCACATTGTAACATCTATTTCTAGGTTATCTGTTTGGACTAATTAATCTTGTTTTATACCGACTATAATAGTTCTATAATCCAATCTTATGGAACAAGTCCATAAACATCTCATATTATAAGGAAAACATGTTTAAAACTTTCTTAAATGGAACTTCTAGACCTCAGTGGTCATAAGAGGAGATTTCTATTTCAACAGCAGGCATTTTAAACCCAATTGGCTAGGATGATTATCATTACAATAGTCACAACAGTTAAACTACTATTAAAAAAGAATAAAAACAAAAGTAGCCTTTCCTTTTCGGGACATTTGATAGCATCTGGTGGAAGGCCATGTGCATGCAAATGGTCAGTGCCCTTTTATATATACTCTCACATTATTTTCTTTTAAAATAAAGGTATTCATTCATGCTTTTACCCAGAAATATTGACCTCAAACTCAATTATCAATTCTTTCTGTGTTATCCACTTGGAAATGAAGCTGTCATTTTCTTTTAGGGGCCATTGGCCTATATAGAGATTGCTGATAAAACCATGGCATTCTGCCTCCAAAACCTGGCAAGGCCAACAGTTTGAGGCATCAAAGCTTACACTTGCAAGGGCTGAGGGAAGGCTGCAGGACACTTGTCATTTGAGTCAAATTCTTCTAGAAAGATAAAATGACTTTAGTAGGAAAGAACTATTGATTCGTGCTACAAGGATGAATCTCAAAGTAATTAGACTGAGCGAAAGAAGCTAGACCACCCAAAAAGTACATACTGTATGATTCTGTTTAAATAAATTTCTAGAAAATGTGAACTGATTTACAGTGACAACAACAACAAAAAATCAGATTAATGGGAGGATCAGAGAGAAGCTTGGGGAGGAGTATAAAGGGGCTCATGAAACTTTTAGGGTGATAAATATGTTTATTATTTTGATTTTGAAATTTTACACTGTTAATGTGTGCAGTTTATTGACATTAGTACATATGTAAGTGTGTATGTGTACTCACAATTTTATGAAATCGGAGAAATGAGAGGCAAGAGGAGAGAACAGAAAAAGGAAGAAACAAGGAAGTATTGGAGAGTAAACAAGACAAAGAATCTTCAAGGAATTCCATCAAAACTGTAATACAGCCCATGTGGAGATTGAAGTGGTTGGGCTGAGCAGTGCTTTGCAAACCTTAATGTGTACATCCTTCCCCTGGGGATCTTGTTAACGTGCACATTCTGATTTAGTAGTTCTGAGCTGGGGCCTGGGATTCTGCATTTCTGACAAGTTCCCAGGTGGTGCTGATGATGCTGGTCTTTTTAACCAGTCTTTGAGTAGTAAGGGGCTAGAACATTTGTTCTCAATTTTGGTTGTTTATCAGACTCACTGGAGAACTTAAAATATAAATAAATAGATAGATAGATGATAGATAATTAGATAGATGATAGATAGATAGATAGATAGATAGATAGATAGATAGATAGATAGATAGATAGATAATTAGATAGATGATAGATAGATAGACAGACTTTTTTAAGCCCTGATGCCTTAATCTCACTCCCACCCTCTGAGATTCTGATTTAATTGATACAGAGTTCAGCCCAGGAATCAGGAGTCTTTAAATCTACTCAGATGATTCTAATATGCAGCCAAGGTTGATAACTACTGTTTCAGAGAGAACGATAAAAGCCTTATCAGGGAATGAGGAATGGCAGGTATGACTTGGGCCAGAGAAATGTAATGAACCATGCCCACATTCAGGACCCAAACTGACCCTGTTCCAAATATTCAAATTTACCTCACTATAATTTATACCTGTATGGTCCTGCCTGTGTTAAAGATGTTTTTGCTGTTTTCACAACTGCCCTGGGAATAAGTTTTAGGCTAATTACTAAGTAGGCAGATGAGGAGTATGGCCTTCCTAAGATTATAGATAGCCACAGGGAAGAAAAAAGTCTTTGCAATGAAAGGAGCTAACCAGAGAGACTGGTAGGGCACACACTTCCAAAAGCATCCACAAAAAATGCTCATTGAAAGATGGCAACGCCCAGCCTCCCACTTCCTGTCAGTGATGGGCCACAAACCAGGCATGACAGATGATACTGCAACCTTCTAATATGCCATAGAATTGTTTTAAAAATCATTTCATTTTGGCTAGTTTTCTATTAACATTAATAGGTTGAAAATTATTTTTGATTTGCTTTACAGATTTGTATCTGCATCACAGAATTCTGATTCTGAAACTACTGATACACCAGAATCTTAAAATGTTTAATGAGACGTGTCAATTTAATTGTGCTGCTTGTAACTTAAAGGGACAGAGTTTGTCAGCATTTTGCTGACAAATGTCATCATTTACAGACTGATCTTGGTTACCGATTAGGTTCACCATTGCTAAAATTACATATTAGGAAATGAGCTATCTTTAGTGAGATAAAGGACTTTTTCCTTTTATTTTGTTGATTAAACTGCAGTTTAGGATCAAAACAAACTTCAAATATATAAATTCAGACTGGTTTGATAATGGTCATTTTGTTTAAATTCAGAGGATGCTGTGTACCTGGATGATGATAAAGAAAGAGAAGAATATGTCCTGAATGACATCGGGGTTATTTTTTATGGAGACTTCAATAACATCAAAAGTAGAAGCTGGAGCTATGGTCAGGTGAGCCATTTAAAATTCGTCATTGTCAAGGACATTGTTGATTAATATTTTTTGTCATAAGTTTCACTGCAGGATGCCATATGCCAATATTAGACAAGCACAGTTTCCTGCTTTTCAGGATCTGAGACTCCAAGACAGAGACCCCAGGAGCAGAGACTAGAAAGGCAACTGAATAATTTATCAGCTGAAATCACATATCTTCAGTTATTACAATGTTACAAAGATCAGAGATTCTACTGATAATATGGCTTTGTAGTAAGAAATGCTTTGGCATCTTAGTGCAACGAAATCTCATTAGCTCAGACATTGCTTTGCAACCCGGAATGGACGGAGTTTTCCCTTTCTTATAAGGAAAGGGTGTTTTTATAGAGCTGCAAAGGATACTGCAAGGTGTGCACCCAACTCAAAGAAATAACTTTTTTAAGTGTTAGTATAAGATACTGCTAATTAAAAGAGAGTGTTGCCATTCCGTCAAAGGGGGCCCACTGAGCTTTTACCTAGAGACGTTTTATTAGCTGCAACCTCAAGTTACTGCCTGGATATAAAGTAGCAAATGGTGTTTCATTTAAGATATTCAATAACTCCAACCATTTCAGTTTGGTAATTTTAACAATGAATGCAAATGAATGATATTTTACTATGTTTTCAAAAATGAATGCATGTCCTGTGATTCAGAAACAACTTTGCATTAGCAGCATGAGAGGAGGTAATTGTGTCCTTTTTCAGAGAGTTTTAGCTGAGAAAATTGGAAATGTACACCATTGTTCTGGTACCTAGTGGGGAGAGTTCACAAAAATCTGGCCTCACCAGGTTGCATGATACTTTCTTGGCTTCTTAATATCTTGTTTTGACTTCCATAGAGACACTGCCTGCATCCCTCTCTCCTGTTCCAATCTGACCAATGGGACCTATGTCATCACTAGCTCTTATTTTGTCCACCCGGCTTTGTAGACAAACAGAAACAGATTCATGGTTGTCTCTTGTACCCTTATTCCTGAAAATCGCATGCCCAGTGCTCAGGCTTGCTCACCTGCATTCCTTCCATCCTGTCAAGCTAATTACCTATGTTCTCCTCCCTTGTTTCAGATCCCTGCCTGGCTCCCTGGTTATAAGCTCTCCCCTTCCTGAGTGACTTACAACCCTTGACTATTGTCTATTGTCTAGTACCCTAGCTTTGGGTCCCTGAATCCTAACCTCTAGGTGTGATTCTATTTATGTTCTCAATGTGACAATATATAGAGAGCCAATAAGGATGAAGTCATTAAGGAGGACTAGGAAAGGGTCCCAAGCATTACTGCGGTACTCCTTAGCCAGTTGAGCGTAGCCACTCTCTGTCTCTCTGTCTCTGTCATTCGGTGTTCTTTAATTTGGGTCCTTCAGCATAAAGAAACAGCTAAGCCAGTAGTTTGCAGTGATGCAGAGAAACGACTAGTTCTATGACTATTACTTTTTCCTCGCCAGTTTGCTGCTTTCATGTCCCACAGACACAGCTGAGAGATGCCGCTTAGTAAGAACCAGGGTAATGAGTTCTTTACATTCCGGAACTAGTGCAGTTACCCATTACTGCACCCATCACATAGGTTTAGAGTACATACAGAATTGATATTCTAATTAAATGTAATAAAGAATTACATGATAATTAGCCATTAAGATTGTGGTTTCTGTCACAAGTATTTGTGGGGATAATTGCAAGATTTCTATATTCAGGAAAATCTTTTGTAAAGTGAGATACACTATAGATGAAATCTTCCCATTTTGCAATTTTTATTACTATTTTGTCTTTATTCCTTTTTTGGAAAATACTGGTGTTGCAAATGGCTAGCACTTCTCTCGAAGGAGATTAAACTGACTACAAGGCTGATGCCTTGATAATATAATCTGCTAATCTGCCATCTCCTGCCCTGTCTTTGACTCTGGAGTCCATCTCAAAGAGGGAAAACCTTAGACAGGCATTTACTACTTGAAATCTCCTACTCTTTCCAGTATGTGGTATACAGGCCTAAAGTACCTTCCTGTGATATACCTGAGAGCCATTTATTTTCTGAGCATACAAGGACTCATGATACTTTTGAGGTCTCAAGATTTTGGCCTGACTTTGGTCAATGATTCATTGCTTTGCTTTGGGCACTGGAGCCAATGTGTTGGAGAGATCATCTAAATTAACTTGTAAAATTTTCTCAGGAACTTCAAGTCAGTTCATGATCCTTGAGTATATCAGTTTCCTAGTACTTCTGTTTATATTTTTAGTTTGCTTTTAAATTCTTATTCATTTTACTGAGAAATAAAAGAGGATGTCTCCTTTGTACTAAAGATTATAGGCAATTAGTATATGAGAAACACACATGTCTAAACATTAAGTTGTGATTTCATTGTATTTTTGCCAGAAAGTATTTTACTTGTAGAATGGACATTAAGCAGTTTCTCATTTTTTCCCCCCAAATAGTTTGAGGATGGCATCCTGGACGCTTGCCTGTATATGATGGACAGAGCACAAATGGACCTTTCAGGTAGAGGGAATCCCATCAAAGTCAGCCGCGTTGGCTCTGCAATGGTAAGCAACTACTAGTGATTACAAAAATCAAGAACATGTCATTTGCCTCAGTACAGATGCCAGTTCTTTAAGAGCTGTTGAAATTGTGACTTAAACTTAGTAAACTCTTGTTTGTTATCCCCTGAAATTTCCTGCTATAAAACAAAATTCTTAAATCAGTATTGTAGGTTTTGGAGGGGGCTTCAGACAAATGATGACAGATGACATGATACCATAAACCAGTTATTCTTAAGAATCTCTTGCCTAGGGACTGAGGCGTGACCATGACAAAAATGTCATTGACTATAATCAATCCATCAAGCAAACCAACGAACTTCAGGGAGCACCAAAAAGAAAATATGCAAGACATAGCTTTTCTCCATTTTCACAACCACAGTAAGAGTAAAGAAATAAATGACTCTAATTTTAGCTTCTATTACTATAATACCTCACCATACAGTTGATGAAATGAGTTTTGATTCTTTACAACAATCACATGAGATAAGTAGGGTGGGTATTACTTGTGCCATTTTGCAAGTTAGGAAGCTGTGCAATGACATTGTCAGGGACAAAGCTTCCTCGAGAACCCAGGTCAGCTGACTCCAAATCTAGACATTTTCTACCTTCCATGCTGCTCTGTAGAAAACCTTAAAACATCTTTGAGAATACAAAGATCCTGCAATGGAATAACTTACTGGGAGAGGAGATAGAATCCATACAAGTGAGAAGGCTGGGAGGTTTGGCATGGGAGGTGAATTAAAAGTGATACCCAGGTCCTGTGCAGTCCTGGACTGTATGTACTGTTATACACAGCACGTAGGTCCTGCCCTTTGTGCACAGAAGCATACCAAAACTGACTCATGACCAGAATATTCCTAAAGATACATTAAGCTTGGTGCTATTTCATTCCATCAAAGACTGAACAACAACAACGAAAAATCCTTATATTACTAATTTCCTTAATTTTTCTTTAAAAAAATTTCTCTTTGTAAGAATTGTGTCTTGTGAGTTTTGTTTGAGCTAAATAAAATCAATCTTTTCCAATTAATCAATATTAAACTGAGAATGATATGAAATGTAATTTCTGGTTATTTTATTAATAACTAAGCTACATGAGAATTTAGAAATAGTAGAGCTTAAAAATAGGAGGTAAAAACTAAAATCAAAAGTCGGTTTTGTTTCCTGTTGTTAATTTGCATTGCATAACGAAAAGACAATTCTAAAGAATTGAGAAATTTCTTTATAGAAATTTCTTTATAACAACATATATTAAACTGCCAGTCCATCACTATTCTTCCTGTTTCACCGACAACATTCCCCTTTTCCTTTTTCTTTTAACATCACCATGACAGGTTTGCAGTGAGAAAGGAAGTGATAGCTAGCGGTGGCTGAATATAAATTAATTCCTTCTTAAGCATTATAAAATGGCATGCTCATCAGCCTAAGCTTGCTCACACATGGTGTTTTCACTAATCTAGAAATCACTGCCTAACACAAGCCAAAGCAAGAGAGAAGCAAACATGAAGCAGCTAACCCAATACTTTCTGTAATGGCATCTGACCAAGGAGAAGCTATTAAACCTTGAATTAAGCACATAATAGTAATGAAAATTGCCTTGAAATTTTATTAATTAAAAAAAGCCTATAAAGTTCGGTTTTGAAAATCTATAACCCAATTACAAGATTTAGAACAAGACAGAATCTATTTGGGGGGGTGGCTTGGTTTGGTTTGGTTTTATTTTTGGAAGGGGAGGCTTTAGGTGTTAGGGGCAGAAGCCCCACACTGGACCATTTCAGGGCAATATCTCTATTTTCACCACCACTTGTTTACATACACAAAATACATGATTGACAGTTTTCAAAACCCTTTCACAACTATTATCTCCTTTAATCCTTAAAAGAGCTCTGCAAATGCTTCCAAAATCTATTGTTTTAACGATTTAAGAAACTAAGATATTAAGCCTCCAAAAATCAATAAAAAAAGATGGCACCTTCAAAAAAATTTAACTGTTTTCTGGTCATTCAGGCACTTCCTCTCTTGTTCACAAATTCTAGAAACCTATCATGAAATTGCTGAGTGAAGTTAAGCAAAGATGAAAACAAAACAAAACAAAACAAAAACCATCAAATTCTCAATTAAAAATTTGCCTCAGAATATGAGATGTATTTAGAGAGCCCAGAAAGAAAGTTTTCCAAAGTTGCGAGTGTAGCCAGAACCCTGACTCTGAGACAGGTTGGGCCAGCATACGGGTTCTCAGGGGGCTGTCTCAGTCCACTGGAAGAACAGAGGCCATTGCAGGTTGTTTGGGGAATTCTTTTCAAACGTCTCCCCAGTCTGGTTATTAAGGCTGGAAAATCCCTTCACAGAATACAAGAACTGAAACAGAGATACATCGTGACACATAAACTTTCTGGGGAGGATAAGACACTAAGTTCAATTCATGCCGAGGTAAAAGTGATGAGAGGCAGAAATTTCCTGGGAGCAACTGTCACCAGGAAAGAGTGGGAATGAACAGCCCAGCCCTGGCTGAGCACCTGGAGAAGGTAAAGTGGGGACAAGAGGCAGGAGAAGTAACCTGAGGCCCCAAAGGCAAACTGGCTTACTGTGGTCATGGCAAAGTCTACCACTGAAGATTGGCAAGGAATTTACAAGGATTAAGTGGGTACACGATACTAAATGAGCACAGATAGTAACTCAGGCTGTGCAAACTTTCTAATAATAATAATAATAATAATAACAACAACAACAACAACAACAACAATAAACGTGGATGTTAAGTACACAATCCCCAGATAAAAATCATTACTATCCAGTTTCTATGACCTGGGTTCTTTGTTGGCGGGGCAGGGGAGTGGGGCTGTCCTGTTGCATAAGAGAATCTTTAGCAGCATCCCTGGCTTCTACCTAAGAGATGCCGGTAGCATCTTCTCCTCACCAGTTGTGACAATCAAGAATGTCTTCAGGCACTGCCAAATGTCCACTGGGGAGTCAAAATCACCCCCAATGGGGACCACAGCGGTAAACCCCTCTATGGCTCAGTTTCCCTGCCTATGCAATGAATATAACCCTCTCTTCTTGCCTGCATAGAGGATCTGTCTTCTTACCTCATTCAAAACCTGCTGGTTTTCATTCTGCAACTGACAAGAAAGTGGAGGCAGTGTTGTATAGAAAGGGCCCTGGCCAGTGTCAGATCAGACCTCTCAGTTCTGACTCCACCACTTACTTACTATGTGACTCAAGGCAAATCATTCAGCCTTTCCAGGCCTCACTTCATCTTTAAAATGAAACTTTGTCTCTGTACTCAAACTGCATTTCTTATTCCAGGTGGCAGCAAGAATATTTTTTTATTCTTCAGAACAATGCTCTATATATTCAGTATTTTATTTAGGTCTTCTTTTACATTGCTATTACTTCACTTTGATGTGAAAATGGGAAAAGCTTATGACAATCTGGACAGCCTTGAGCTATTGGATTCTCTCGGAGGGAAGAAAGTCTAAAAGTCCTGTAATTTCATTGTTTTAGGATTGGGTCTGAGATATTATCACCTTATACAAGCTACCTTTGATTTAGACTCTTCTAAATACTAAGTGGTAAATTTTATCAAAGCTACTCTGCAGATTGATGTAAGAGAGAAAAATTTTAAGAAGAGAAAATTATAAAACAGAAGGAACTTGTCCAAAGCCACACTTTCTCCTTTAAATTACATTGCTTAATTGCTGTTTTCTTTCCACCACTTATCTGATGTGACAGTACCCCCAAGGTGATTGCCAGGAAATTTTTAGAAAGAAGCTTTGTGCCATCTGAAAACTTATCTTGCTCTCAGGGTATTAATGAAGAAATTTATCATTGGCCCTGGATTACCATGAAGAAATCAGACATGGACTCTGAGCCGCAGTCAGAGTATCAAAACAATCGTGTAATGCCATGTTGTGACCAGCACAGCACGGTCTTGGGGAAAGGGGAAGACAGTGACAATAGCCTGGCATTACTGCTGGGTGGTTACCTGTCTGTGTCTGTTTCTACCCCATGACTGATTGGATCTGGCAGCAAACTGCTGGCAGAGAAGTTGTCCAAGGAGGCATGCAGCTGCTGTGATGGCCACCGTTGCTTTTTCTAAGCTTATCTGCTTATTAAGCAGATACTGCTTGCTTAGTCACTGTGAAACTACTAACATCTCACCTCAGTGCAGGTTTGCTCCTTTGGCTTGAGACTTTATCAATAGAAGATCTGTGTTGAAATGCATAAAGAACCAGTGCATGAGATCTGGAAAACTCTCCAGGGGTCTTCTAGGCGAAGCAGAGGCTCTTAGAAATGATGTCACTCACAGTCACACAGCAAATAAGTGGCTGAGCTAGAACTAGATATTTTCCCTTACTCTCAGATCATATTACTTTAGAGGACCATTACCAACATATTAGTTCCTGTAACAGAATTACTATACCAAATTAAGTAGCTGTCTCCTAGAAAAAAAGGACCTAAGGGAATGGGTCCAGAGACAGGTGAATTTTGAAATAAGGGAATATGTGAAGAAAGGTATAAATTGGAAAATTCTAAAGATCCAGAGGCTTTGGGCCCCTGGAGAAAGAGTTCCCAAAGAGGATTAGGTACCGAATATGGTTTGATGATGGTATTGGTGGTAGTGGTAGTAATGGAGGTGATGATGGTTATGGTGATGATAATAGTGATGATGGTAGTGGTTATGGTGATAGTGATTGCTGTAATGATGCTGATGGTAGTAAAACACTCAATATTAACTTATTCATTCAACAAGTATTTATTGAGAATCTACCAGTCTAGATCTTGGGGTACAATTAAAAACAACATAGTTTCTGCCTTCACAGAGCTTTGACTCTAATAGAGAAGACAGACTGGTAAGAAGAAAATTTCAATACAGTATGGCAAATTCTCTGATGAAATAAACATATGGAAAAGCAAATCTCTCAAGTTTTGCTCAGAGTTTTCCCAGGACTAAATACTTGGCCTTAGCAGGTGTTGGGATATTGACCAAAGGGGTAGAAGAATGGCTGACAAGGGCCCACAGCAATAATAAACCATGCTATTATTCATGAAAACCCTTTTTCTATGGTGGAAATTACACGCAAATAACTAGTCACCAAAAGCACTGCAAGGAAGTATAGACCAGGATAATTTGTTCCTCTGGGGGCTTATTTGATTCAATTATAATAATCTTTTAAAGGTGACATTATTGAGAAATTTTGGAAGGAGGGAGAGAAAAAAAATGTCGATATAGTTACATATTTTAAAACTCCAGTCTTTATACTGTTGCCAGCCTGAACTTTCCTGCTTCCCTTGAGGTATTTTTAACCTTGGTCTTTTGCTAATATCGAACTACAATGCCATCATTAATCCCCATTAATACCCTGTTCTGACTGTGCCTTTTGGGAACTAACTCAAGATTGAACTTTTTTTTAACCTATCGATGTTTGGTGTACTCTTTAGTGTTATAAAAAAAATATCAAACTTCAGCTAATAAATCAAACTGGCCACAACTGGAGGTAGTTCCTAAAGTTTCCTAAGGCCTGGCACAAGATGAATGACTATAGACCTTTGAGATAAAATGGTCTTGGAGGTTCTGATCCCTAAGCCTACGTGATCTCATAGATAAACTAAAAATAAAGTTTTTTTTCACTTTCCATCTTCCTCCCCCTTCTCATTGTCCCGGTATTTAAAAAGTGGTTTTTAGCTTTCCATGCATGAAAAAGACAGTAATGCCATCACTCCTCTGATATTTTGCCAAACAGCTCCACGGAGACTTACTACAAACTCATCTTTTTATTTTTCTCCACTTATTTACTCAGGCATCTTATGGAAAGCTTTGCATTCAACAAGCTTCTCTTTGCAACACACTATTATGACTATTTAGATTACATTTAAAAATTCACTTGGGTTAGTAATTCTAACCCTCAGTCATCCCAGATGAACATTAGAATCAGAAATAAATACATGAAATCTACTTCTTCCTCATACAGACCAATCACAGCACAGGCCCCTAACAATTTTATTTTTAAAAAACAAAACAAAAATTTTAAATCACTATCCAGTTTCTCCCTTGGTTTATAAGCAGCTAAAACACCTTTCTTGGAGTGAACAGTCCTCGAGAAATCTGAGGACCCAGATTCTCAGTGTCCATTGTTTTCAACCATTTCACCACTGAGGAGCTTTTTCACATTTCCCCATCTGGAAAAATTTAAACTATCAAAAAAGCATGGTTATGTAATAATAATTTGTTTCCCCATTCTTGTGTCAAAAGTTTATATAATTGCAGATCAGAACTTCTAATGGCGTTGGCAGTGGTGATCACCACCACCAGATAATCAGTGGCAGCACACTGAACATGATTTGGTGCTACTTTTGCAAAGGTAAACATACAGCTTCCATTTGGTATTGTGGAAGAACGTGAATGACCCACACACCTGCCTAGTAGCTGAAACCTCCAGGCTAGTGACCATTGCCAGCTATAGGCTCCAAGATGGATTTGAGTCTCCATCCAGAGTTTCTGGGTCTCCAACCCAATAGGGTGTTTTATTTTAAATTGTTATTTTCTCTCTGCATGATTCATGCCCACAAATATCACTTTTGAATAGCAGAAAACACTGGAAGCCTCTAACCTTTACAATAGTAACACATCTCAATCAGTTAGGGGTTCTCAGTGATGGCAGTTTTAGGTAATCTACTGGTTAGAATTAATGAAAAATATTATTGTAGTCCAACAGAGTTAAATTGTCAATTCTAAAAAGATTTTTTGAACCCTTAAAGTTGGAGTTTTAAGATATCCCTAAGCATGGGAGACATATCTTCAGTTAAGGAAAGACTGAGGGAATCTAATGACAAGTAGAAGGTACAGAGTCAGGACAATCTCTAGTATATTTCAAATTAAATGTAATACCATAGGGTCATGTTACTCAGTAGAGCTTTTCATTTCTGTTTTTTGAAGAATTTTTAACAATTAGGAAATATATTGGAAGTTTGCGGAAAAAATAGAATTTACCTAACGGAAATTATTTACGTAGCCAATTTTGAAAAATTATATTCATTTCATAAATAACCAATGTGCAAGTGAAAAGCCTGAGCTATAAGGAAGTTAAATGACTTATACTAGGCCCCTCGTAGAACTGGAAATTGAGCCCAGTTTGCCTGATCCCACTGGTTCATATGCTATATTATGTTTTCCTGGATTTGTCCTCTGTCTGTTCTCTCTTCACATCACATGAGCTCTTTGGATACAAATACAATATTTTTTACAAGCTCTGTCTGACTCAATCCCTCTCTTGTAGGCGGAGGGTAGGGAGAATGGGACAATGAACTGCTCAGACATCATTTTTCTCTCTTATGGTAAAAGCCAGCAGTGTAATAAAGTTTCCATTTGTGGGCAAACAACTTGGTTTCTCAATTATTAAGTTTACATTTCTTATGTCTGTTCTCCCCATATTTTTGGAGAAAAACAGACATTTATTACAAGCCATCTCTCGAATGTGATAATCATAGTCAATCTAAATGTCTGTTTTCCCTGAATTGCTTCCTGGAATGAGATTTCAATGCTGCATCTATTTTGTAATCACACAGGCTATTTCTAAAATATGGGATCTTTTCAGCGCTCCCTCTGGTCTCCTGGGCAGATGTCCCCAGGATAGACAGAAGGACAGCAAAGCCAACATAGCCCTTTAGGATGTGCCTTCACAACCTTACGCACTTTGGGTCTCACTTCTCACCCTCTTTTCTTCCTGTCTCCTCCCTTGACATCCTCTTCTTTCCTCTTCTTCCTCTACTTTTTTCCCCTTCCTATCCATCCATTCCTTTCATTCAAAATTTTTTGGAGGGCTGTTCTACAGCAGCCCTACACCATGCAGCAGTGGTATAGCAATGCAAAAAGGCAATTTGAAAAGCTTAAAATCTTGGTATCTCTCTCTCAATTCACATGTGGTTATTTCTCTCTCAGTTGACCGAGTGAGAATCCTCAGTTACTAAGGGAGGTAAAGTTTAATAATCTCCAGTTGTAATGGTTTTCATGAAAAATGAATCTAATTACCAAACCCTGCCAGAGCATGTGTCATGTATATATATACCAAAAAACATTTACATAACAGTGGTTATATGCTTCATAATATAGGTAAGGGTTAATTCATGTATTTTTTAATAATTAAAATAAAATTTACATACAGGGAAATGCAGCGGTAATAAATACAAAACTCAGTTAGTTTTGACTAGGGCAATAGTCACCCCAACCAAAATATAAACATTATCATCAGCTCAGAAATGTCTTTGTGCTCCCTTCCTAGTCAATACACATTCCCATAGGCAACCACTATTCTGAAGTCTTTCAATAGATTAGATTTGCTTGTTCTGACACTTCACGTAACTGAATGCATACAGTATATACTACTTGGGGCTGACTTGTTTTACTCAAACAGTTGTTGCACATGTCTTTAATTTGTTCCTGTTAATTGTTGAGTAGTATTTCATTATATTCTGTACTACAATTTGTCTATCCATTCACCTGCTGATGGACATTTGAGATTTTTCCAACTTGGGGCTATTGTGAATAATGCTACTGTGTACATTCTTGTATAAGTCTTTTTGTGTACATACATTTTCATATCTCTTGGATAAGTAGGTAAATGTGGCATGTCTAAATCATAAGATATGTATATTTTTAACTTTATAGGAATCTGCCAGTGTTCCAAAGAGATTTGGACCATTTTCTATTTCTGGCAGTAATATATAAGAGTTTTAGTTTTTACATAGCTTCACCTATTTTTGTTTTTTTTTTTTTTTTCAGCCTTCTTAATTTTAACCATTCTAATGTGTGTATAGTGGTATCTCACTGGGATTTTAATTTTCATTTCTTTGATAACTAATGATACTGAGCTTCTTCTCATGTATTTATTGACCAATTATATATCTTTTTTGATGTGGTATCATTTCAAGTCTTTGCCCATTTTCTTATTGCATTGTTTGTGTTTTTATTATTAAGTTGTAGTTGCTCTCTCTATTGTCTTCATATAACTCCTTTGTCAGATATGTGTAGAAGATATTTCCTCCCAGAATATGGCTTGTCATTACTTTTTCTTAATAGTATACTTTAAGGAACAAACGTTTTTAAATTTTATAAAATTCAATATTTTAAAAAATTTAAGAATCCTGTCTAGGAAATGCATTATTTCCACAAAACCATAAAGATATTCTCCTGTATATATTATGAAGCTTTATAATTTTGGCTTTTACATTTAGGTCTATGATCCATCTTGAGTTATTATTCTGTGCAGTGTAAAGTAAGGGTCAATGCTTTTTTCATCCCAGTTTATCGATTTGTTCTAGCACCCTGTATTGAAAAACTTGTTGTAAACTAATTTGTTGAAAAGACTTTCATTTGCTGAAAGGACTGTCATTTTTCCTCATTAAATTTCTTTGGTGACTTTGTTAAAAATTAAATGACTATAAAAGTGTGGATCTATTTTTGTGGGCTCTCTATTCTGTCCCATTGCTCTATTTATCTATCCTTAAAAACCATGTCTTAGTTACTGTAGTGTTTTAGTTATCTTCAAATCATATCATCTACCAATTTTGTTCTTTTTCAATATTGTTTTGGTTATTCTAGATCCTTTGCATTTCTATATAAATTTTAGAAACAACTTGTCAATTTCAACAAAAATGTCTGTTGGTGTTCTGATTAACCCATTTGTCCTGATCTAGTAAAGAAATATCAAAAGGTGGCCTATACCACCTTCCACTGATACTATGTCCATTCACTCAACGGAACTTATTTAGTGCCCACTCTGTGCTAGGACTGAGAATACAAAGTCAAAGTAGTATGATGCCTTCCTTCCTTCCAGGAACGCACATCTGGTAATGGGAACAAACGCAATCAATCAATGACACAAGGTGATGCAATGAATAGAATAGTGCTAAGCAAGGAATACTATGTGAGCGAAGACATCCAAATTAAGGTGATAGGCAAAGATTTTCAGAATGAAACCATCTGAGTTTTAAAAAATCATTAGGCATGCACCAGATAAAGAAAGAGTTTGGGTCTGGAAGGATATTCCAGGAAGAGAGGATAACGCTTCCAATAGCACTGGGTAGAAAGCAGCCTTTTGTTAAGCCCATCACTATGAAAAACCAAGGAGATTATAGATGGCTTTCTTTTTCTTTGGATCAGGACCCTAGCTATTATTAGTGTTATGAAAGTCCAAAAAGAATCAAAGACGAAGACCCAGGCAAGGGGGGATGTAGAATTCGTACTACCCTAATTCTTTCTCTTGAGTGTATTTCCTAGGAGGCTTGCCCATGGAATAACCTGTCTAGGAGTACTTAATCTTCAGCTCATCTCTCCTCCTATCCTCACCACGTAACTTGAAAAATGGCACAGCAGACACAAGAAACAGATCTCTATAATTCCCAGGCTAATGGGTTTTCAAATTTTACATTTTAGAACAACTTTCTCAAACAAATATCAATCAAACTCAAATATATAAAAGAGCAAGGTAGAATTGTTGTTATTGAAGAGAGAAGGTGTCTGAATCCCTCAACATCTCCCTCATTCAGTCATCTCCTTCCCCACCCCCTAAAACAATGACTGCTGAGGTTCTTTTGCAGAATCCTGGACTGTCATGGGCACAATTTGACATCTACTATATGACTTCCACTACAATTTAGATTGATCACCACTAGACTATAGCTGGGGGCTCGTGGTTCACAAAACCTGGAAAGGATCTTATTCAAGGAATAATTCTTCTCTTTTCCAAACTTAACTCTTCACATTTGAAGCTAGTTCACATTACCTAAAATTTATATCCATTGGTCTTTGAGAAACTATTACAGACACGATTAGGTATAAGATTGTATACTATGAGAGTTACAGAAGTCCTAGCCTTTATGAGAATATAAATTTTAAGAATGAAATTTAACAGAATAGGTTTATAACAGAGAAAAGTCATTTCATTATAGCCATATAATATGTGCACTTGGGATAAGAAAAATACCTTCACCTTTAAAAAGAAGCAGAAAAAATGGTGATTGTACAAAGTGTAAAGGTATGTGCTATAGGAAATTGGAGAATAAAGAAATGTTCCTTTTTTTTCGGTATAGAATTAAAATCTGCTCAATCTCCCATGACCAAAACTGGAGAGAAGTTCAGTGTTAGTCATGCTTTAAAGCCCTCCCTATTCTTTGAATTGTACAGGAACTCAGGGCTTATTCTGACCCTAGGTTGAGGTCTACTCAGTGTAACTCCAGCTCCAGGCCCTAAGGTCAGAGTAACCACTCTGTTGGCAGGCAGCTCCACTTCAGAACCAAGTGCAGGACAATCTTTTTACAGCCATCTTATTTAAAAGGACTTCCACCAAAATGAGTTCTTTGTCTCTTGTTATAGCCTTTGTTTTAAAGTCTATTTCATCTGGTATTAGTATTGCTACCCCATCATTTTTTTTTTTCATTTTCATGAAATATCGTTTTCAATCCTTTACTTTGAGTGTGTCTGTGTCTTTTGATCTGAAATGAGTCTCTTGTAGGCAACATATATAAGGTTCTTGTTTTCTTATCTATTCATCCACCCTGTGTCTTTTCATTGGAGCATTTAATCCATTCACATTTAAAGTCGATGTGTAGTTATTGCCATTTTATTATTTATATTTTCGAAATTTCTTCTTCTCCTCCTTCTTTCCTTAACATTTCTTGTAATACTGGCTTCATGGTGATGAACTCCTTTATTTTTTTCTTGTCTGAGAAGCTCTTTATCTGCCCTTTGATTCTAAATGATACTTTTGCTTGGTAGAGTAATCTTGGTTGTAGATCCCTGCTTTTCATCACTTTGACTATTTCGTGCCAATCCCTTTGGCCTGCAAAGTTTCTGTTGAGAAATCAGCTGAAAGTCTTAGGGGAGCTCTCTTGTAGGTAACTTACCACTGACTGGGTGTTTTTTTGCTACTTTGTCTTCTATATTACTGATATGAGCCTCTGCTTCATCTAATCTACTCTAATTCTCTCTACTGTATTCTTTATTTCAGTAATTGTATTCTTCATTTCTGACTGGTTCTTTTTCAATGTTTTTTTTTTTTATCTTCACTTTTATGTATTCTATCTCTTTGTTAAAATTCCCACTGAGTTTCTCTACTCATTCCCTAAGTTCATTGAACATCCTTACAACCAGTGTTTTGAACTCAGTAGATTGTTTGTTTCTAAGTAGTAGGTAGAAATTCTATTTCTCCTGGTCTTAGTAAAATGGCTTTATATAGTATGTGTCCTGTGAAGCCCCGTGGCACAGTCTCCCTGAACACTTGAGCCAGATACTACAAGTGTGTCTCGTGTGTGTTGTGTGTGCTCTCCTGTTGTAATTAAGCCTTGGTTGTTATTTGCCCATCAGTTGAAGGAATTGACCATTCGACTGATTAGTTGTGAGGACTGGCTGGTCTGGGGCTTACTGTATGAAGCAGGACTTGCCTTAGCAGGGCTCTGGTGTCTGTCTAGCCTGCCCTTTGGATGTGTCACCCTTGAATGCAGCCTTGGTTAGAACTCCAGCTCAGTTCAAAGCCAGCCACTGGGCTTGCTGGCTCTGGGGCCTCCTGGAATGGGCCTTGCTGCAGGCCAAGTTCAGCCACAGCCTGTACCCTGCCCAGGGCCACCTAGCAAGAGTCACCAAGCAATCCACCTACACTGGGCTTATAGATGTCTTGAGAGGCTTAGCCACAAAGCGAGGCTAGCTGCTGCTAGTGCCAGACTTGGGTCTGCTCAAAAGGAACTGGGCATACTGAGGCCAGATATTGCTCGTTAGGGTTTGTGAACCTTTGAGAGATTTTAGGAAAGTCCACAGCATGAGCCAAGGCAGACAATTTGCATGAAAAAGCCATTAAAATTGTGTTGGGTGAGCCTGAAAGTTGGGTGGGGTGGAGTCTTAGGGAATCACCTAAGACTGTTTCTGTTCAGCTAGACTTAGGAGATTCTCAGTGATGGTTATTCTGTAGTTTAGGGTGGGGTGACCAATGTTAGCCAGGTTAATGAAGACTTAGATATGGTGGCTTCCTGCATTTGCACATGGGTGGGAGACTGCTCAATAAAGAAATAATGGATCCTGCTAGCACTTCTCTCTGGGAGAATGCTGCCCCTCCAGCCCTCACTCAGAAATCAAACAATTCAGTTTCTCCCTTTATGTCCCCCATGCCTTTTGAGCTTCTCCCTCAGTGCTGGAGCTCAGAGTGAGTTTGTCAGTGAATAAGTCCATGCATGGGCCCTTTAAGATGGATGTCTGTGACTCCTGCAACCCTCTCTCCCACTCAGCCACAATCTCCACTGTTTATCACAGCCAGAAAGTTGTGGGGCCTTCTAGGGTCTATAACCATAGACTAGGGAGCTGATGTGGGGCTGGGACCACTCACTCCTCTGGGGGAACCTCTACAGCCAAGATATCCCTCCCAATTTTTAACTGCCATACGCAGGCATGGGACCATCCCTTTCTGCACTTGCACCCCTCTACCAGCCTTGACATGGCTTCTTCTGTATGTCCTTTGTTGTAGAACTTCTGTTCAGCTAGACTTAGGAGATTCTCAGTGATGGTTATTCTGTAGTTTAGTTGTAATTCTGATGTGGTTGTGAAAAGAAGAAAGCACAGTGTCCACCTATTCCACTCTCTTGGCTGGAAATCCTTCCACTGTGAGAAAATTTTTGTCTATGGTACAAGGTATGAGTCAAAATTCATTTTTGAATATGAATATCCAATTGTTTCAGCACCATTTGTTGTAAAGATTATCCTTTGTTCATAAAATGGCCTTTGTAACTTTGTCAAAATTAGTTAACTATATTTCTGAGGTCTATTTCTGTGTTATCTATTGTTTTCCATTGGTCTGTTTGTTTGTATTTATGTTAAATAGTGTCACACTATTTAATTTAAAATATTACACTTAATTGTACTTTAATTCTATTTAATTTTAAGTTTTACTTAGTTTTGCTGAATTTTACTTTCACAGATGAAAAAAACTGAATTACAACAGAAGAAATTATTAAGCTTCAAGTAAATATTTCTTCACTATCGGAAATATTATTTCCTAACAGATCCTGTTAAGGTTTTTAAAAATTAATGAAATCATTAAAAGAATAAAGTAATTATATTTTTAAATTACGTTTTAATTTTAGATGTGTCAATTAACTAAGAAAGAGCAACACATTGAAACATTAGCCCTTTTTTCTTTCTTTCCTCCCTCATGTAATTTTTCTTAGGATTATTATTGTTTTTACATTAGCAAGTTTTAAAATTCATATTCATTCTGTTACTACTATAATCTCCAAAGATTTTTATAATTACTTGGATTTTTCTCACCACTTGTATCACAGCATCTCTGTTCCTGGGTTCTTTGTTTGATTCAACTCATAATTGTCTTGATGTCACTTTTTAAGTTATTTGGTTTTGATGGATACGGTATTCCCTGAGATCTTTTATATTTGAAATGTGTGCTGGTCGCCTTTATACTTGCAAAATACCATAGCTCTGCATAATATCCTTGTGTCAACCTTTCCTTCTCTCAGGACTGTGTAAATATTGATTGACTGTTTGCCGTTGAATGGTGCTATGAAGAAATCTGAAGGCAATCTAATTTCCTCTCTTGTTTTGAATTTGTATTTTCTGTTTGTATTATTTCTTTATTCTTAAATTCAAATAGCTTAGTTAATTAAAGTTTCTAGACAATGAGCATTCTGCATCAAGTTATCTTGGAGCACAAATTGCTCTTTCAATGTGTAAATTCAATTTTTTCTCAATTTAGTAAAATTTCCTTATATTATGTCTTAAATATATCTTCTGTCTCATTTGTTGGGTTCTCTATTTTAATGATACTAATTATTCTTATGTTGTATCATCTTATGTTGTATTCTTTTATAACTATTAGCTTCTCTCTAAATAACTTCATCTCTTCACTTCTTTAATTGGTATATACTTTATTTTAAGCTTTTCTTCCATGTCATTAACTTTATTTTTAGAAGTATCTATTCTGTTTCTTACAGTTTATAATTTATTTTTAGTTTCATGATGATATAATTTGGTTCTCAATTTGTTTCTTTAGGTTTGTGATCTCCTAAGAGTGTGTGAGAAAATTCTTTATGTTCCTTAATTTTGTCTTCTTCTATGTATTACTTTTAATATATATATTTCTCTCTCTTTTTCTATCCTTTTCCTCCTCTTTCTACAGGGCTGCTTTATTATTATTATTATTATTATTATTATTATTATTATTATTATTCATTCTCATACTTGCATAACTCTCTTCCTAGTGTTTTATTTGCGAATAGAATGTAGATGAAATCTTGACTCTTCCCAATCTAAGACTTGTTTGATTTCTAAACTCTGGACATCAGTTTGAAGCCAATGTATTTCATTCTATCTACTCTTTAGTACTCTGAGAAATAATGGAGCAGGGGAGGGAATTTAGCTGAAGAGATGGCAATCTTTGTTTGAATACTTGGGCTCTGCCCTTTCTTTCAGGATTCTGTTAAATTCTCATTTTAGAATCCACTCCACCTAGTTGGAGGTATATCTCTTTCCCATGGGGAAATAACTTTCAGGCTTTGTATAATTTCCCCTACTGTAGTCCCGGAATCTCTACCTCTTTAGAGGTACAAGCCCTTCTTCCCTCATTTCTCCATAACAGTCGTGTCTCCTATTCTGGTCAAAACAAGGAAAAAATGAGCATTTTAATTCAGTTTGTTTCTTTCTAGATTTTAAAATACAAATGAGAAATATCAGGATTGTCTTGAGTTGACAGTAGGACTTCTAAAGAACTGGTGGTTAGGGTTAGGAGCTGAGTCATATTGCCTCTCTTCTCCACTCCATAATCCTCATATTTTCTTCGAACCAGGTTTTGAAGTTTACTGAATTATATTATGCTACTGAGGTTGCTGACAGTGACTTGTAGGGGAGGGCTGGTCTTTCATTTTTCCAACATTGTACCTATTATGGGAGAACAATTTGGTGCAACCTTAATGAAGTTTAATAGCACTCTCTGTTCAAAGTCCTCCAAGTCCTGGGCTCGTATTGTCTTCTTAACCAACAGTGATGCAAGACCAAGACATTTCATTCTGTCACTGGTTAAACTCTGAGTTTGTGATAGGGTATTAAAACTATCCATTGTGGTATGAAGAAGGACCACCGTGCCTTTAATGTGCCCCCCAAACATATCTTGCTGTTTAAGGAGGGAGTTACTACTTTAACCCTTCATATCTGTCACTAAAGACTTATCTCTTTATTGTATAGGCTTTCCAGACATCAATATTCTAATTAGAAAACAGTAGCTAATCTGGCCAAATGCTAATAAGTGAGAGTTGTGATTTATCTAGCAATAGAGGAACAACTCAGCATTAACAATTAAAAGGTTTGTAGAGGAGATAGCTTTTTTTTCACTCTTCCCTTTAGCTGATCAGGTTCAACAATAAGCTATAAATAGCCCTTCTAATTAAGGCTATCTGTTTGAAAATCATTAATCAAAACAATTTAGAAACTTTTACCTCAGATATTCATAGGCCCTATTCTTCTTCTCAATGATAAAGGTAAGGAAATGTTAATGTGAGTTAAACTTCAATCTACCTCTCTGAAAAGACCAAACCACATCATAGCCTAGCATAGCCTAGCAAGGCTTCAGTATAATAGATGCAGATTTTAAAATAATCAATTTAACTGCAATGAGAAATATTATCATGAATAGAGCCAAAATGGTTGGCTAACCCCTGCTGCATATCCATCATTCATGAAGTTACAGGATAAAGTCAAAATTTACATCAAAAGCACGAGTTTGCAATTAGTTAATCTTCAAAGAATTACTATTTTTCTACCTTAAACAAATTAACTGAGTAGTTACCTTCACTTTAACCTGACTAGTCAGAGTCAAAGGGGAAAAATAATATGTCTAAATCAAACTGAATGATGATAAATAATATGTCTAAATCAAACTGAATGATGATCTTCTAGAGAATACTCTCAAGAAGGATCCTCTTTGGGAAATGCCACTCGGTGTTAGAATAAATGTCATATTTCATTGGAGGGTCTGTCATTCAATGTAGAAGGTGCTTGCACATCTTAAGTGTTTACTTCTAGTATATTCTCTTTTATTCAATATTGCCTACTTGCATGATATCCAGGCAGAGATCATTGCAGGTCCCTGAAACTGCCATATTGTTTCATGACACCAAGCATTTTTCAAACTGTTTTTACTATGTAAATGGCCTTTTCTGGCCCCCAGCTCCTTAAAAACCTAGATGTCATCTCATTTCCTCTATACAGCCCACTACTACCACCACCACCCTGAAGCCTAATAAAACTGATTACTCCCTCCTTTTGTCCCCAACTCCACCCTTAATACCAAAACATTTACTTCCACTTGATTGGTTTCTTATCTATCTTTCCCCAGGGAGGTCTTCTTATTCAGTTGTAGAATGCCTATATGCTTATTGAATATACAAGTGATTATTCAACAATTCTTTTCAATACTTGCTAGAAGTCAGAAAGACATACATTTGTATCTCTGTCCTCAATTAACTCATGACCCAGTGGGAAAGATAGACACCTATACAGCTAAACTCAGCAAACCTAAGAGAGGTGTTTAGGCAAGTGCTGATGCTGAGCTGTTAGTGGGCAAGACAGTGAACACATAAAAACTCATCATGTTTTAATATCTCTTTTATGATTTTCATAAGCCAAACACACCTACTTCAATCACATGTTTCACTTTGCTTACTGCCTTCCCAGAATAGTCTAAACCTATGCTTCTCAAACTAATGTGCACACAAATCACATGGGATTTTGTTAAAATGCAAACTCTGATTCAGCAAGTCTGGGGAGGGGCCTGAGATTCTGGATTTCCAACGAGTTCCCAGGGGATGCCACTGCTGCTGGTCCAGAGCCCACATTTTGAGGAGCAAGGCTCTAAACAATTTTCATGTTAATACTGTTGAAGTAACACTAATTTTTGGAAAAACTCCCACTGCTCCCCACCTAGACATTCTTCTGACTATAATTAAATATGATTTAAGTTATACCAAGAGAAATAAGCAGTACTCCTCCAAGAAAACTGGCAAAATGCCTCAAAACTATTAACTCCCAGCCTTTTTTTTATTGTCTAAATACAAAAGGTCTTCGTTCCTGCATTTGAGGTCAGCTACCAGATGACTGTGGTCTAAATGTGCAGCAAGGTTTTCCCAAATATCCAAGATTGTTATTATTTGCTTAAGTTTTCTACATATTTAAACTATAAGACCCCAGGTCCTTTATGTAAATGGAAATACCTTTTAACAAAATCATAAATCTTTAATCACTTTAATCATAAATAAAATACTTCTTTAATAAAACTTTTTAAAACAAATTCTATAAGTTACCCATGGAAATCTAGCTTCTTATTAACTCTAATGGTTCCTATGACAGCATCTATTTACTTATTAGTGTCTGCCACTCATCATCAAAGACAAAACACCTTAGACCATGAGACTTTGGGCCTCCACTCTACCAATATATCTTTTGTCATTTGTCAGTTTTTAATTTTCCTTCTACCACAAGATTCCTACTTGATCCCTACTTAAGCTGTCTTCTTCTATAAGTCTTCTTCCTCTGTTCCTCACATCATTCTCCAGTACTATTTCAATGAAACCAACTGTCCTATGTGTGTCTTCTCCTAAGCATGTGGTGAAGACATTACACATCTTTCTATCTGCTATTCAACACCACCTTACTACAATGATATGCTATTTAAGAGGCAGTTTGGTTCTTTGGTTTCCCCTTTCACACATAGTTATTGCATCACTTTCTCTGACCACACATCAATAAATTAAACAGTAGTGAACTATTTTCCTCATGTAGGATGTATGAAGCTACTAGAAGCCTTTGCTTGCCCAATGTCAGAGTCTGGAGAGGACTCTTCTAAATGGTCTTTCTTCTTTCTCACCATGTAGGTTAATTCCAAAGATGATGAAGGTGTCCTCGTTGGATCCTGGGACAATATCTATGCCTATGGTGTCCCTCCATCAGCCTGGACTGGAAGCATTGACATTCTGTTGGAATACCAGAGTTCTCAGAACCCAGTCCGGTATGGACAGTGCTGGGTTTTTGCTGGTGTCTTTAACACATGTAAGTATCCAACTGAGTAATATTTTTTCTTTAATAATTTTTTATTTTTTAATTACAGTTGACATATGATATTATATTAGTTTCAGGTGTATAACATAGCGCTTAGACATTTATATGACTTATAAAGTGATCACCCCAATAAACACCCATCTGACACCATACATAGTTATTACAATATTATTGACTAAATTCCCTATGCTATATTTCACATCTCTAAGACTATTTTGTAAACTATAATTTGCACTTCTTAGTCCATTTCCCTCTGCTACTTTTTCACCTATCCCCCAAACTGCCCTCCCATCTGGCAACCACCAAAATGTTCTCTGAATCAATGAATTTGTTTCTGTTTTGTTTGTTCTTTTGCCTTTAGATTACACGTATAAGTGAAATCATATGGTATTTTTTTTTGGTCTGACTTATTTCACAGCATAATACCTTCTAGGTCCATCTATGTTATTGCAGATGGCAAGATTTCATTCTTTTTTATAACTGAGTAATGTTCCACTGTATGCATGTACCATTTCTTCTTTATCCCTTTCTCTATTGATAGACATTTAAGTTGCTTACAGACCGTGGTTATTGTAAATAATTCTTCAAAGAACATATTGATGCATATGTTCTTTTTGAATTATGTCTTTTTGAATTAGTGTTTTAAGTTTCTTTACCTAGAAGTGGGATTATTGGATTCTTCTTTCTCTCTCCTTATAGCCTTTGTTTTAAAGTCTATTTTGTCTGGTGTAAGTATTGCTAAACAACCTTTTTGTGTTTGTTTCCATTTTCATGAAATATCTTTTTCTATCCCTTTACTTTCAGTCTGTGTATGTCTTTTAATCTAAAATGGGTCTCTTACAGGCAGCATATGAAAAAGTCTTGTTGTCTTATCCATTCAGCCACCCTTATCCATTCAGCCACCCTATGTCTTTTCATTGGAGCATTAATCCATTTTCACTTAGAGTAGTTGAGACAGATTTGTTATTGCCATTTTATTATTTATATTTTTTACTTTTTTTTCTTCTTTTTCTTAAAGAAATCCCTTTGATGTACTTTAGCTTTTTCCTGTCTGAGAAGCTCTTTATCTTTTCTTCAATTCTAAATGATAGCTTTGCTAGGTAGGATAATCTTGATTGCTTTTTGTCATTTTGAGTATTTCATGCCAATCCCTTTGGCCTGCAAAGTTTCTGTTGAGAAATCAGCTGATGATCTTATGGGAGCTCCCTTGTAGGTAACTAACTACGTTTTTCTTGCTTTTAAGATTCTCTCTTTGTCTTTGACCTTTGGCATTTTAATTATGATGTGTCTTGGTGTGGGCCTCTTTTGGTTCGTCTTGTTTGGAATTCTCTGTGCTTCCTGGGCTTGTATGTCTATTTCCTTCACCAGGTTAGGGAAGTTTTTTATTATTATTTCTTCAAATAGGTTTTCAATCCCTTGGTCTCTCTCTTCTCCTTCTGGTACCCTATATGATGTGAATGTCGGTACACTTAATGTTGTTTCAGAGACCCTTTAAATTATCCTAAATTTTTTTTGGGGGGAGGGGATTCCTTTTTCTTGTTGCTGTTCCAATTTGGTGTTTTCTGCTGCTTTATCTTCTATATTTTAAATGTAATCCTTTACTTCCTCTAATCTACTATTAATTCTCTCTCATGTATTCTTCATTTCAGTTATTATATTTTTTATTTCTGACTGGTTCTTTTTTATGTTTTCTATCTCCATTTTTAGATTTTCTCTTTGTTGAATTCTCACTGACATCATTAAGCATCCTTATAACTGGTGTTTTGAACTCTGCATCTGGTAAATTGCTTGTCTCCATTTCGTTTAGTGCTTTTTCAGAAGTGTTGCTATGGTTTTTCATTTGGGACATGTTTCTTTGTTTCCCCATTTGAGCTGCCTCCCTGTGTCAATGTCTGTTTCTATGTATTAGGTAGAGCTGCTACGTGTCCCAGTCTTGGTAGAGTGGCCTATATAGTAGGTGTCCTATAGAGTCCAGTGGCATAGTCTTTTAGGTCACCTGGACCGGTTGCTCCCAGTATGTCCCTTTTGTGGGTTATATGTGTCCTCTGTTTTAACTGAGCTTTAGGTGCTGTTGGCACATCAGTGGGAGAGACTTACCCTCAGGCTGATTGGCTGTGAGGACTGGCTGTGACTACACAGAGGAGTTTTGTGCAGGGGCTGACCCTATGGACCAGGATTTGCTTTAGTGGTCCTCTGGTGTCTGCTGAGTTTGCCCCTTGGGTATGTCATTTGTGGAGGTGGTTGCAGTTGGGGGGTGCTCTGGTGTAATTTGAAGCTGGTCACTGGGTGTGTTGGTTCTAGGGCCTCTATGGAAGAGGCTCTGGTGCAGATCAAGTTCAATGATTGCCAATGTCCTGCCCAGGGCCACATGGTATGAGCTACAAAGTGATCTGCAGATACTGCCATTTGTGCTGGGCTTGGAGGTGTCTGGGAGAGGCTAAGCTATGAATTAAGGTTGGTTGCCACTAGTGCTGGGGTTGGAGCTGCTCAGAAAGAGGTACAGAGCATGCCAAGGCCAGATGATGTTTGTTTGGGGTTTGTGAACCTTTGAGATATTTTAGGAAAGTCCACAGCATGAGCCAAGATAGGCTGTTTATATGGAAAATCCACTGGAAGTGGTTGGGTGGGCCCAAAAGTTGGGTGAGGTAGGGCCTCAGAGAAATCACCAGGGCTGGGTGAATGGTTTCAGCCAAGTTGATGGATACTCAGATTTGGTGCCTACCTGTATGTGCATGTTGGGTGAGGGATGGGCTCAACAAGGAAACATGGTGTCTGGCACTTCTTTCTGGAGGAAAGCTGCCCCGTCAGCCCTCACCCTGAAGCCAGATAATTTAGTTACTTTCTGTACATCTCTGGTATTTTTAAAGCTGCTGTCCCAGTGCTGGAGTTTAGAGTGAGTGAGTCTGTCAGCGAGTGAGTCCATGTGTGGCCCATTTAAGAGGAGCACCTGGACTACAGGCAAACTCTGTCTTACTCAGCCATAATCTTTGCTAGTTTTCACAGCCAGAAGTGTGGGGACTTCTCTCCCTGGCACTGGAACCCAGAGGAAAACTCCACAGCCAAGATATCCCTCCTAATTTTTAACTGCTACACGTGGATGTGGGACCAGCTAGTTCAGATTCCCTGTCCCTTCTACCAGTCCTGACATGGATTCTTCTGGGAGGAAGCAAGCACAGTCTCTTGACTGTAAGCCTGAGTAATATTTTTTTAATGTAAAGGAAATTTCCCTTCACTAGATTTTATATATAACCTGGCAAAGAGACCTAGCAATTCCTATTGGCTCTATAGAATTTATGAGTGGCTATTCTGGGATGTAGTCAATGCAAAATTAAATTGTTCTAGGCCTAATATGTTCATAGTTTTTCTTTGACTGCAGAAACTTTGGAGAAAGAATGATGAACTACTTCCTGCATAATTCATCATTCTACATTCAGAGAAATGAGGGGTCTCATGGGCCAAGTAAGGATTTGGGGGAAAGAATATAGCATTTTCTTTTTAGTAATCTCCCACATTTTAAAAAGCTTAAATTAGCCAAATTTAAAATAATAAATAATAAAAAAGATGTATGCTGCTTGTTTGTCATTGAGAAGTTTTATAAATATGCTAATTTACTTATTGTTTATCACTGAGAAATTTTGTTAATATACCCACTTAATGTTTATCCTAGCAATGAAAGGGATTATGGCATGTGGTCTTACCTCAACTATTTTTTATCTCTATTTTTATATATGAGTCCCAATGCCCCTGAGCATTTAGATATCAGAACATAATGAACAATTTTTACTCCTCAGTTGCCCTTCTGATTTTCAATCTACCCAACATCCAATTCATAAAGGAAAACATATAAGATCAAAATTATTTTCTTCAGCCTCATGCAACATTTTTTGATATGGCATTTGCCTATCTAGGCCCAGACAGTGTTATTGTTAATTCAGTGAATATTTAAAAAAATAAATTTATTTCAATATGTCTTCATCATTGATAATGACTTTTATTCACCTGCCATTTCTACAACTTTGGAGAAAACATTAAGCTCAAGTTGAAGAGCCCTTTCTGCTTGCTTATTAATAAAGATTGATTTACCTAGTTAGCATTTTTTTTTATCAGAAAAATCAAGAAGGGACTGGAGGCTAGAAGCTGGGGTAGAGCCATTTTTTCATAAATGGTTATGAAGCCTATCAGTTTCAGCTCAAAGTTGTAACATTATAAGAATTAGTCATTGATTCAAGTGGGGAGAAATCATAAGTTTTGTTTCGTCATGGCATCAAACTGAATACAATCATTTTCTTAGCCACTTGAGTATATTCAAGGACTAAAGGAATATATATTTCTTTTTCTTCATTCTAAAAATATTTATTTCTACCCCTTGCCACCCTTAATAAATTGTATGGCTTTTTATTTCTATTTTTTCCAACTTTATTGAAATATAATAAACAATTAGTTGCTCATATTTACATCATATAATTCAATGGGTTTTTTTTTCAATTATAGTTGGCATACAATAATATACCAGTTTCAATTGTATAGCATAGTGATAAGAGATCCACATAACTCGCAAAGTGATCACCCCACTAAATCTAGTGCCCCTCTTCCCCCTTATATTTATTACATTATTAACCATCTTCCTCATGCTATACTTTACATCTCCATGTCTATTCTGCAACTATCCACTTGTACCTCTTAATTCCTTTGCCTTTTTCTTTCTATCCCCTCCAAATCCCCTCCCATCTAGTATTCCTCTAAATATTCTTTGCATCTATGTGTTTATTTCTGCTTTTGTTGTCATTGTTATTTTGTTCTTTAGATTCCACATGTATGTGAAATCATGTGATGTTTGTCTTTCTCTATCCAACTCATTTCATTTAGCACAATACTCCCTAGGTCCGTCAAGGCAATATCTTTTTTCATCTCCTTTCTTTTAGTCCATGTGTGTCTTTTAATCTAAAGTGAGTCTCTTGTAGGCAGCATATGTAGGGGTCTTGTTTTCTTATCCATTCAGCCACTCTCTCTTTTGGTTGAAGTACTTAATTCCTTTCCATTTGAGGTCCTTGTTGATAGGAAAGTAGTTCTTACCATTCTTTATTCCTGTTTTTGATACATGAAATTTCTTCTTAAAGAAGTCTCTCCAACATTTCCTGTAATACTGGCTTGGTGATTATAAATTGCCTTAGCTTATTTTTGTCTGGGAAGCTCTTGATCTGTCCTTTGACTCTAAATGATAGCTTTGCTGAATAAAGTATTCTTGGTTGTAGATCCTAGGTTTTCATTACGTTGAATATTTTGTGCCAAACCCTTCTGTCCTGCATAGTTTCTTTTGAGAAATCAGCTGCCAGTCTTGTGGGTGAACCCTTGTACATAACTAACTGCTTTTCTCCTGCTGCTTTTAAGATTCTCTCTTTGTCTTTAACCTTTGGCCTTTGAATTTTGATGTGTCTTGGTGTGGGCCTCTTTGGATCCCTGGTTTTGGGGACTCTCTGAGCTACCTGGGGTTTTATGCCTATTTCCTTCACCAGGTTAGGGAAGTTTTCCATCATTATTTCTTCAAATAGTTCTTCAGCGTCTTTTTTTTCTTCCAATACCCCTATGACACAGATATTTTTACATTTAATAGTGTCCCATAGGCTCCTTATATTATTATTATAGTCTTGGCTTCTTTTTTCTTGCCATTCTGATTGAGTGTCCTTGGCTTTCCCTTCCTCTATATAGGTCATTTGATCCTCTTCTTTATTCATCTTGTTTATTCCATTTAATATACTTCTCATCTCAGATAATGTGTTCTGCATTTCAGACTGGTTCCCTTTTATAATTTCCATTTCCATTTTTATGCTTTTTGTCTCTTTGTTGAAATTCTCACTGAATTTATCTACAGTTCCCAAAAGTTCATTGAGCATCTTTATAACCAGTGTTTTGAACTCTGCATTTATTAGATTACTTGACTCCATTATTTCTGGATCTCTGTTCTCTTCTCTCATATGGTTTTTGCTTCTTTATCTTCCCATTTTGGCCACCTTTCCATGCCTGTTTCTATGTACTAAGCAAAGCTCTTAAGTCTCCCGGCCTTATTAGTGTGGCTTTGTGTGGTAGGTGTCCAGTGACACAGTCCTGAGAGAGGTTCAGCTACAGGCCAAATTTAGGCCCAGCCTGTGACCCTCTAGAGCCAGCTGTTAAGATTCAGCAAGCAATCCACAGATGTTGTGCTTATAGTTGCTTCAAGAAACCACACTAGAAACTGAGGCCAGCTGCCACAAGTATGAGTCTAGGCACTACTCAGCACGGAGCACCTGACTAAGGAGGGTACACCTAGGTGTGGCTTGGGTGAGGCTGCAAGTTGGGGGAGGCGGAGTTTCAGGGAATCTTCTCAGAGGAGAGACTTCTGTTATCCAGTTTTATGTCGTCTCCGCTATGGCGGTGCTGGGTCTGCGCACTTGGAGGGGGAGGGCTCAACAGAGGAACAATGGATTCAACCAGCACTTCTGTACAGAGTGAGTCTCGCCTAGGCCCTCACTCCGACAAGCACTGGTGCTCAGAGTGAGCAGGTCTATCACTGCAAAAATCCACTCGCAGACACGGCCCCTTTAAGAGGCATCTGCAGATGTGGGCTGCCGCTGCCACAGCCTCCATCCACTCAGCTGCTCGGGCCCGGGCAGCCTCGTGTCCTCGCCCCATCCTACCTTCTGCCATTGCAGGGTGATTTCTTAGATTTCTCCCTAGTTGTATGGCTTGTTCATCTAGATCCCATGTGATTTTCCTTGCTGTTTGCTCCTTGTTTCTGTCATAAGTTTGATTTGGTTGCCAGAGAAATGAACAGAGCCTCTATCATCTATGCAATTTTTTCTCTCTCAGAATATACATTTCTTGAAAGCAGGTATGGCCAATGTATCAGTCTCCTAGGACTGGTCTCTAAAGTTCTAGAGAGGTGCCTGAACTTCAAAATGAGCTAACTGTTGGAGGTAGTCCCCCTCTCTCGTGGTTCTCAAGCCAAGACTACGTAGAGGGCACATGATGGAGGCAACCACTTTTATGAAATGATTCCAGGAAAACAGAAAGGACCCTCTGACTCTTCATGTCCTCCTCCTGCCTATGATTTTGTTATCCCAGTGTAATGCCTTAAAGCTTAGATCCAGATAAAATAATGAATACCTTCCATCTATTTACGCCTTTTATATAAAAGAGTCACCAGATCTATTCCAGGCTTTGATGGTAAGCTAGGAAAAGGCAGAAGCACAATATGGGGAAATAAACCCAAAGAGGGAAATTGGGGGGAAGGGGGTATTGATGCCCCAGTGTCGAGTTTCACCTTACGAGACTCCATTTTGGACTTCCAAGGTTGTTCTCTTGAAGGATGTGGATAGTCTTTGGTTAAATATGCTAAATTGTTCTGAGAAAATAAAAGGCAAGCCAAGCCATTAATCTTAAAATTGTCAGCTGAATTATTTTCAATGAGCCCTGATGTGTAGCATCCTGGGAGCCAGGGAGGGCATTCGGATTAAGTTTAATCAATAGGTACATATGGCAAGAGATGCATCCAGGTAATTTATTATCTAACAATTAAAATGAATCTGTGGTGTCACCCTCCACCAAGTGTCACAAAGCAAATTCTAGCCAGAAAAGCAAACCACACTGAGGACCTGCTTTGTAAATCCCTACCTTCTTATTAGTTGGTTTACTATTTTATTTTATTTTCAGAAACATAGTCTCCTTAGCTTGATTAAAATAATACTACTTTGACGATCTTATGATTAGCAACTAAACAATTGGAACCCCATTACTGGGTTTCTATTCTAGTTGGCTTTATCTGGCCCAACTGTAGTTCTGAATGATATTGCAGCAAAGTTTCTCTCTGCAGCCCCGATGCCTGACCTTAGTCCCCCTTCTTCAGTATGGAATATTTAAAGACAATATATGCCAAGTGGATTTTCATGTTGGTTTTCAAATCAAAAGCAAACGAAGACCAGCCTTGAAAATTCCCCAAGCAGACAAACCACTTGAGTCATACAAACAAAGCTTATTTTAGCTTATTTTTCAGGGCTAACTTGACCTAGGCTATTTCTTGCTTATGCCTATGGAAATCATAAACAAAACTTAAACGTTTCCAAGATTGATATAAAGTAACCACAGACCAATTCCCTGTCATTTAAGAAAATTCTAATATAACCAGTCACAGTAAAGAATAAACAGTCAACTGCTTTCTGACCATATAAGCTGCTTTATAATAATACACCCTTGAGCCTCATTCCATATTTTGGTTTGAGTGCTCCTGGTTTAAAAAACTGTCTTTTTGGTGTGTGCACAATAAACTTTTACTAATTACTACTCCAGTGATTCATTGGTTTTTCTTCTGTTATATCTGAACTTTTGACCTTGGTAAAGGAGAAAGTCCCTTATGAGAAGAAATTGTTCCCTATGAATTTATTAGATTTTATTGATGTGTTTAGTTATGGTCTGTCCTTCTTTCCTGCAGTTTTACGATGCCTTGGGATACCAGCAAGAGTTGTTACCAATTATTTCTCAGCCCATGATAATGATGCCAATTTACAAATGGACATCTTCCTGGAAGAAGATGGGAACGTGAACTCCAAACTCACCAAGGATTCAGTGTGGTGAGTTTGATTTACAAGGGCATTTGCTGATATCAAATTAAAGTGTCATTACACATTTACCACAAGACAGACTTGGTCTAATGTTTCTTTCTCTTCTATTTTAAGAACTGTTCGATACCGTAAGCAGAAATGTCTGCTTGTCAGAGATTGTTTTTTCCTAATGAATGAGAAATGTTACCGAACAGGCAGTTAGGGTTCCTGGTAATAAAGATTAGGCATCCCATTTCAACAGCGACCACTGAAAAAGACCATTGTCCTAGAGGCGAGAGCCTACACTAGTTCTTCTCTACATTAGTATATGAATATATTATGGTGAATGGCAGAGATATGGGAGCCAAGCATTGTCAATGTCAACACTCTAAGAGTAATACAGCTAAAGTTTATTAAGTGTGCACTATGTACCAGTCTCTATGTGTGCATGGTCTTATCTACTTCTTATCAGGTAGGTGCTTATTAACATCTCCATTTACATGACGAGGAAACTGAGTTCCAGAGAGGTTAAAGTAATTTGCTCAAGGTCATTTGGATTCTATTCTCAGCTTACACCAGATGTAAGCTGAGAATAGAATCCAAATGACCTTTACTGGCAATCTTTTTTTACTTTTGCGATATAGGATTGCTCTTTGAGTACAAAGATATGGTTCTTCATGATTTGTGGCCTCATCATTCATTCAGAGATAGAAAAGATGAAATTATTACCAAATAGCAACCACTCGGTTCTTTCACTAACCTGAACAATTGCATCACAAGCTGGCTATAAAGAGTTTAAGATCCCAAGGAAATTTCCTTTTTCCATAGGACGCACTCAGTCTAAAACAATATTCTAAAAAGCAGGGAAAAATACTGAGTCTAAATGTAATATTTATGAAGGCCTACATGGGAAAAAATTGCCAGGCATTGAACTAGGTGGAATTTCCAAGCCAAAAATGTGTCTCTTATGGTTGTTCTTTATAAGTAGTAAAACCAAAACACTGTCAGTTGTAAAAGCATCCAAATGGGGATAGTAGGAAGTTATAAGCTCATTTTAAGAGAAATTAAAAGTTAGAAGTGCCTTAACTCCCCTGTGTTACAGGAATGATCACAGTTGTAGGAGAAATATTAACTCACCAATACCAGCAAATGCTTATTTGAAAATACTGAAAGACGGAAATCGCTAAACTGGTAGCAAAATGCTACTACAAATAAAAAATAGTGCAGTTCATTCACAGAGAATGAGTGGAGCAATGATAAACTAGAGAGTGTAGGCAAGTCAAAACCTCACCTGTGTAAACTGAACAGCAATTTAAGGCATCATTTAAGCCCTCAGAATTATAGGATAGCAGCCCTGCATATACATGGAATGACAAAAATAGCCTGTTGTGACAGTCTAAAATGGCAAAGTGAGAATTATTTAGCATTCTACATTGTGTACCTCTTCCTTATATGTGCGCGTGCGCGCGCACACACACACACACACACACACATCTACACTCAATGACTTTGTAGTCAACTACAGTTCAAAATTATTCCCTCCTATTTCTTGATCTAGATGCCTCTCATCATAAATCCCCATGAGGCATCCCCAAAATAACACCATGAGGATATAAACAAAATTGATACAAAATTGCGAAGCTGATAGATCTCACTCTTGACAACCCTTTCTTCTTTCAACTCCCTTCTCCAAATTTCTCTCCCTATCTTTGTCACCCTTTGCTCTTTCTTTACCTTTCTCTAATATCCCATCACCCTGGGACTGTGTTCCCAGGTCTATGACTCTTAATCATCCTCCATGGCCAGATCACTGCCCTAGGCTTGTCTTCCCTCCCCTCACTTGGTGCATAATAGTTTTCCAAAAAATAATGACTGACCATCTGACTAATAGAGTGGCGGATATTAATCCAACTCAGAGCACACCAGACTATGGACCACAGGGAATAGAGAGCTCAGTCAAGCAGGGTTGAAGGCTTGCCTATACCACTGACTGACTAGCTGTGTGACCTTGGGCAAAGCACAACTTCTCTGTGCCTCTCTTTTCTCCTCTAAAGATGACAAAATTTTCTATTTTACTCAGCACAGAGCCAAGCATAACAGGTGCCTAATGAATGTTAGCTGTTATTATTGCTTTCATTATTAATCACACAGCTGGAATTTCTTAGAAGCAATATGTCGCCATCAACCTAAGCATATTGAAGCAGTCAGAAAAAGAGGGGTGTCCAGTATCCTAAGATGACTATGCTGTTTCTATTACTATGGGATATTTTTTAAACAAAAGCAGAAATTTGTGCCTCTCCAATGCAAACACTAGTGGACCCTAGAAGCTATAGATATTCCAGAAAAACAAAAATATTTCTAAGACCTTCCTTGATTGAGGATACTGTTGGAGGCTGTCCTTGGACACATTAACCACATGGTCACCACAGCCACACCTCTACATCAAGCACCAGTTTAGATGGTTACTTGGTGTGTAGCCTTGAGAAAATGGCTTTACCTCTATGAACTTTAGTTTCTTCATTAGTAGAATGAGGGTAATCTTAATAGCGACCATTTCTTGATGGGGTAGTTATGACAGTTAAATAAGGTAATCCAAGTAAATGACTTACCATAGTGCTAGGCCCAGAAGGAGCACTCAATCAGTGGCTGCTGAGTAGATTGGAAATGTCCACTGCCAAGAACAGCAGCAGCCTGAGCTGTAGGTAGGGTATGGGGAGTGCAGATGGCTGACAAAGGCTGAGGTGAGAGCAGGAAGGATTTGGTGGTCATCAGCTGACTCTCAAGAGGCCAGTGCAGTGTGGCCAGCAACACACGGTCTAGTGAATTTTCTTGCAGGATCTGAGAAGCAATTGGCCTCACTCAAGCCTCCGACTCACTTCCCTCAAAGGCTGCAGTCAGACAAACTTGCCCCCACTCCCTCTCAGTTTGCATGTGGCTCCTGCCCTCCTTCCTCCTCCTCCTTTTTCTCTTTCCAAAGGAAACCATGAGAATGATTTCTTGGTTTCTCTCTCTTGTGCCTCCACTATCTCTTCACTGAGGTCCTAATGGTATACGGTTTGTGGTAAATTAATTTATCCAATTGGGTCTCAAGGACCCTGGGCTTCTTCTTCTCTATGACTCAGCCAGGTCCAGAGAGCCCAAATCCAGTAAGGAGGGTTGAGAGGAGAGGGCAAAAATGTGTGTGAGGGTGTGTCATGCTCAACACACTCAAAGCCAAAACAGGAGAGGTTCAATTTCCTCTCATATTCCTAGTCTTCTCCCTTTATCATCACAGACCTTCAAGGACTGATTGCTTATTTTCCTGCTTCCTGGTTTGTCACAGCAGCGCCCTGCATAGTGGGTTTCCCTTTCAAGGGTGCCTTGCCTTACAGGGGTCAGCAATTTTGTAGAGTGGATACAGTGTTGATGCCTACGGAGGGAAGAGTCAACTGTTTAATGATTCAGGAGAGGGAGGGGCCAAGGAAACTTATATGGGGACAGCTGGGCAAAGTTATTGGACCTCAGGGTAGCAAATGAAATTCCGAGTGGGCCAAGGTAACATATCCTGGAAGGAGCAATTTAAGCTGCCTGTCCCCAGTGTGCTGATGGGTGTTGAATTATATGTAACCTCTGTGGGAAGGCATCTATGAATCACTGTGGACAGTTTAATGAAGACACTTCTTCAGTGTTGAGCTGTAGTCCACCAGTGAATAGGGATATGAGGGCTCCTTGAGGAGGGAGAGTATGGGCTCACTCTCATAGGCAGGAGTGAAGCTCTGTTTGGCTTCACCTGGAAAAAGCTCAGTTTTGTCACTTCATTATATGAAGATCACAATGAAAATTGAAACAACTTTAAAAGAAAGGGATGGTGGCAGTTATTAGGTATTTTAATTAAAGGCTCCTCTCATAAATAAAGATGTAAGCAGATTTTATGATTCTGAGTAAAAGAACTATGCCCATCTCTTGGCTTTCCCCTACCAGAATATAACCCCCATGGAGGGGTAGAGGAGCAATGTCTGATATAATTTATTTTTGTTTGTTTTGCCAGCATGTAATAGGGTGTAGGGCATGTAATGAGAACTTAATAAATAGAATTGGTTGAAAAAATTTTAAATGTTCATTTAACTGAATAAATGTCATTTAATTCATTCAATAAACACTATCATGCACTAATATGTCTGAATATCTATATACTAAGGATTCAGAGAAATTAACCAGGTCACTGCCCTTGAGGAGCTCCACCCAGTGTTTGTGGGTGAGACAACCATGTATTGAACACTCAATAAAAGATATAAGGTGGGCTGTAATGTGAGCCAGGAGTCACAGAGAAAAGGGGAAAGGGCTTCTATTCTAAGCTCGGGGGAGCTAGTGGAAAGGTTGTTCACATGATAAGATGAGACAACCAAAGATCAAATTAACTAGCGAATTTGTATTTATCAGGACCAGGTAGGAAGGAAGAGAGTTTCATGCAGAGTTATCCTGTATTATTATGACTACAGTTGTTGAATATTGAAACTTACTCTAACTCTCATGATCCAGCGCCTTGCTGCTCCTTCCTGCACAATATCAAGAACACCTAACTCTTTGCCTGCCTTCCTGAAGGGTCTAATTCCCCCAGGCTGTGCATTCGCAAGGAGCGGATGGAGCTGATACTGTTTAGGGGTGGAGATGTATCCTTATTACCCATCTATCATCACCTCTTCTTCTTCTCTACCCTCTGTTCAATCCTAGGTCCTGCCTCCTTTAAGATAAACCCTCCCCTCGCTCTCTTTGTCTTAAAAGATCCAATAATCAACAGTGTTCAGATTCCCTTTTGGAACCAACAGCTTCCTAGACTCTGTGACTCCTTTTTGTTCAGCTTCTGAGCCCCTCTGTCATGTGACCCTTTCCATCCTACACATATTCCCAGAGAAAGTTGTTCATCTCTGGACAATGGAATTCCAAGTCAGAGGTGGAGAAGCATGTGCTGTTCATGCTGTCAAGATGTAAAGAGAAGGGGGCCGAGCACACGTATATACACCAAGGGCCTTAAGCTGGCCCTCCTACATCTCAAAGTCCAGCTGATTGGCCAACTGAAAGATGTTTTAAACACCTTATCAAAAATTAAAGATAAAAGTAAAAAGAAGATGTGGTACATATATACAATGAAAGATTACTCAGCCATAAGAAACAATGAAATACTGCCATTTGCGACAATATGGATGGATCTTGAGATTATCAAACTAAGCAAAATAAGTCAGACAGAAAAAGTTGAAAACCATATGATTTCACTCATATGTGTGATATAAAACTAAAAATAACAATCGTGACAAACAGACAGAGACTCATTGACAGACAGTAGATTAGTGGTTATCAAAAAAGGGGTGGGGTGGGAGAAGAGGGAGGTAGATGGAAGTAAGGGGAGTCAAATATTTGGTGACAGAAGGAAATCTAACTTTGGGTAGTGAACACACGATGCAATATGCATATGATGTATTATGGAATTGTTCAGTTGAAACCTATTTGATTTTATTACCAATGTCAACCGAATAATTTTAATTTAAAAAAAGGTGTAAAGATGGCGAGTGCTAAAATAATTAGTAAAAGTTTTTATTTCCTTTACCGCCTTTTCATTTGATATTAAGTACATTTGATTAAATTGGATTTTTCAATTTAATCTTTTAAAATAATTGCAAACTACCAAATTTGTGTTTATCAATTTTGGCTCAAAGTTTAGACAATCTAAGAATTACTCAGCCATCAAAGTGGAAAGAAATCACAGTTTTGTTGTTCTTCAGGGTATCATGGAAAAATACCAAATTAAGTCCAACTATGCATGTAATTTCTCTCTCTCTCTCTCTCTCTCTCTCTCGTGCAAAGCAATATGATTGACTCTGCCACAAATTATCTTGGTGACTTTGGGCAAATTGCTTTATTTTTCTGGGCCTTAATTTTCTCATATGTATATGTATAAGTGTGCAAGTTTGGTCTTAATGAGCTATAGTGTCATTTCCAGCTCTAAAATTGTTATTATTTTTAAAATAATTTTCATCATTCTTCAGCCAGGCTTTTTCTCCCATATTCTGCATGTTCTTCTGTTTGCTTGTGTGAAGACCTGCTCACCTACACAGGGCTGGGCTGTGATCTGCTTACTTTATAGCTACTGTTTTGCAAATTAGCTCCACATCATTTCTCCAGGAAGAAAAAAAAAAGCAGAAATCAAACACACCACAGAAAATTCTGTAACTGTTTGGCTGGCTGCAGTGCGTCTGGTTCTTTTTTAAAAAGTTCCAATTTCCTTCAATACTTTTTAGAAAAAGTACATTTGCTATTGTTTTGTTTTGTTTTTTCACTCCAAATGCAAAACAAAAAAACAAAAATATAATCATAACAATAAGTCTAGTTAACGTCCGTCACCATATATAACACAATTGTTTTGGGGTGTATGGTGAGGACTTTTAAGATCTACTCTCTTGGCAAGTTTTAAATATGCAATACCATATTACTAACCATGCTGTATATTATTTCCCCATGATTTATTTATTTTATAACTGGAAGTTTGTACCTTTTGACTTCCTTCACCCATTTCATCTAACTCACACACCCTGACTCTGGCTGAATTGTTAAATTGTCTATTTCATTCTTCAATTCTGTCAGTTTTGCCTTCAGGTATTTTGAGGATCTATTTTTACATGTAAATATGTTAATGATTGCTATGTCTTCCTAATAGCATTACCCTTTTATCATTATAAAATGTCCTTGTTGTTCTCTACTAAAAATATTTGTCATAAAGTCTATTTTGTCTGAAATAAATATAGCCACTCCAGCTATCTCTTGGTTACTCATGCATCTTTTTACTTTCAACCTATTTACATCTTTGACTATAAAGTGTACCTCTTGTATACAGTATATAGTTAAATAATGTTTTGTTATCCATCTTGCCAATTTCTGCCTTTTGATCAGAGTGTTTAGTCTACTAATATTTAATGTAATTATTGATAAGCAGGATTTACATCTGCCATTTTACTATTTCCTTTTCATATAGATTATTTCTTTTTTCTACTTCTATTCCTCTATTAGTTCCTTATTTTATGTAAAATAGACATTTTTAGTATACAATTTTTCCACTATATATTTTTCAGTTTTTTTCTTAGGGGTTTCCCTGGGGGTTACAATTAACATCTTAACTTAAAAACAATCAGGTTCAGATTAATAGCAACTTAATTTCAATAGCATAAAATAACTTTTTTCCATTCCCCTGCCCTTCATGCTGTTCTTGTAATACAGATTATATCTTTCTACATTATATGCCCATCAACACAATTTTGTAATTATTGCTTTATGAAGTTGTGTTTAAAATCGGAGAGGAGAATTACAAAGAAATATTAATTTTCACTATCTTTTCTGTTTCTCTATGCAATTACCTTTACCTTTTTTCTTTTTGAAGGAGAGTTTTACAAGATATATGACTCTCGGTTAATAGTTTTTCTTTCAATAGTTTAAATACATCATCCCATTGGCTTCTAGATTTCATGGTTTCTGATGAGATATCAGTTTTAATCCTATTGATGATTAAATTGTCTTGGCATTTTGATGACCCCTTGTACATTATAAGTCACTTTTCTGATGCCATCTTCAATATTCTTTGTCTTTAGCTTTTGATAATTTGACTATGAGGTATTTAGGTGTATATCTCTTTGAGTTTATCATATTTGGAGTTTTTAACTTCTTAGATGTGTATATTAATGTCTGTTACCAATTTTGAAACTTTTCAGCTGTTATTTCTCAAAATTCTTTCCGCTCCTTTCTCTCCTCTCCTAACTGACAAGTTTTTTCTTGGTCCAAGCTTTCATTTCCATTTAGGAATGTTTTGTTAGACATGCCTCAGAATCCATCAACTTGTCCCCACTTCTTTCCAACAAATCCAACCCCACCCTGTCCCTGCAGCCATTGGAATAGCCAGAGCTTAACAATTTCAGGGTGTGCTGTCATTTTTGTCACCAATATCATTGTCTGTATTAGGAGTATATCAGCAGAGCCAGAGAATTAGGGCTATGCCTATTTGTTAAAAATACACAATTTGCAAGATAGACATGTGCCTTTCTTCCACACCCTGCCTTTTTTAAAAATAAAAAAAATTCAAACACTTGGTTTACCCTTGAAGTTGGTCTAGTACATCTTCTTCGGGGCTTTCTCTTGATCTTCTTTTTTCTCTCCCTCAATCTCTAATAAAGCTGCAGAAATAAAGTTACAAGCTGATATCTCTTTCTTCCCTTTTAGGGATTCCTTTTCTCTGAAATCTTTTTGGACAGATTGTAAATGAAATAACCCCATGGAGTGTTTAAGCAGTTAGCTAATTTAAAGGCAGTGAAGAACTCCTTGTTCAAGTTATCCACTTTCTTTTCTGTGAATGTATAGTACACAGAACCCTGAAGCCTATCATGGCCTCAGCTGTGTTCTCTGTCCACTTCTCCACCTTCCAGGGGCTCTTACAACTCTAAATGTGACCTTATCCAGCTGTTAGAACCAGGAAAGATTTTGAACTGTGCTCTACCTTATTTTAATTTAAAAAAAAAAATAGTCTTCTTAATTTGGGGAAAAGGAGGCATAGTACATGTTTATTATAAAAATTTCAAACATTGCAGGAAATAAGCACAAAAGTAAGAGTCATCTACTTTCTAACTACTCAACATTTTCAGCATTTTGCTAAGCATTCTTTAATATGTCTCTTGGTATATAATATTCATTTTTATCATTGCATAATAAATTACCAAAAGTTTAGCATTTTAAAACACAAATTTATTATCAAACTGTTTCTGTGAGTCAAGAGTTTGGGCACTGGGTCCTTTCCAATGACAGCAACCAAAATATTAACTAGGACTGTTGCCCCATCTGGTGCTCAGGGCTCATTCTTTGAACTCATTTCCTTGCAGCTGTAAACCTCATGGAAGCATCCATCTTCTTTAAGGCCAGCTTTGAATCTTTAGTTTGCTCTGTTCCTGACCTCTAGACCCACATTTAAAGGGCTCACCAGATTAGATTATGCAAGGATAAACAGTCTTATGTACTTGTCATTGAATTTTTGTGATCATTTCCTGTGTGCAAATTCCAAAGAAAGGGGTTTACTGATTTAAAGTATAAACTAAACCAATGCTGTAACATCCCTTTAAGGGTTTCCAAGCAGTGCATGGTGCTGTTTTTCTAGTGAAGCTCTAACTTTGGTGAAGATTTTCTGGGTACTTTGTACCAAATACTATTAAATTATTAGCATCTTTGAAATAAATTCCAGAAATCACTGTCACTGAAAGAAGCATGAAGAAAGTAACATAAAGCAAAAATGTGTTCCTCACTTGTCATCTCCATCATTATCAACCCCACAAAAAGTTATTTTCAACTTGATTAAATAACTCTCAATGAAATGGGGGCATTATTTTAATTTCTACACTGCTTCTTTAGAAAGAGGCAACAAGGAAAGTAGATCACTTTGAAGGCTTATAATTTTTTTTTTAACTTTAAGTGGACACTGCACATTTTGATAGTATAATGGGAAGTCAGGTTTCAAATGAAGGCTCTGAGAAAATATTAAACCATGAATCTTACAAAGATTTAATTACACCTGCCTTGCTAGGAGATGTCTTCACCTTTTAATCACCAATACTTTGTGAGCACCTACAAAGAGCCAGCTCTAGTGCTGCAAATGTGATGGTGAACAAAACAGAGCCCCAAAAGTGAATCTATACACTCTACACATGCATGACGAAACTGCAAGATGAAAACAGAACAATTGTTAAGGATCTAGATAAAGAAGCTTTAAAACAAGAAATAACCTTTCAGGAAACATATATATTTCCCAATCTGGAGAGTAAGTATATAGAATTCAGAAATGTCTATAATTATTAGCCTCTTTCATGAGGGAAATTGAATATAAACAACAAATATGTATAACCAGAAATACTTAACAACCAGCCAAAAGGAAACTCTTGTGGCAGGGGTGGCCTAGAACACATTTTCCACTGATCATTCCTGAACAGAGAATGACATGATGGAAGAAAGTCCCTTGGCTTTGGAGGTAACATCCTCTCCCTCTGCTCATGGCCATTCTGGGAGCCCGGTCATTGGCTTTCCACATGTTGACTAAGGCCCAACCCCACTCGAACTTGTAGGCAGTGGGTGAAGTAAACAGCTTATAGTTCTGTCCACCTCACCCACTGCCTACGAGTTCCTGACCCTCTTATTAAACTCTCCCACACTAAATACACAGATAAGGTCTCAGTCATAGGTGAAAGTGGAAGAGATCACAAGTAACTAATTAAATATCATAATAAAAAAAAAAAAAAGAAAACTTTCCCCATCTTCTGGTCATTTGAAAAGAAATGTTATCCTCAAATACATATTTTAATCTGAGATCTTAAATGCAAAGCTCGTTTATCTTGTTCAAGGCTAACCTTGCCCAAGATATCTGAATTTAAATAAGGAGATTCTGGGACCTATTAATTTAGGGTGGTGGTGTAACAGTGAAAGCCAGCATTGCTAAACAACCACAAGTTGTGTAGGAAGCAGGACTGTGTCCATTTGGAATTCAAATGCTTCATTGCTGTGTTTTCTGTATCTCTGCCTGATGGTACAACCTTCACTATTTTAAAGGGAGGCTAGTAGTCATTGTTTAATATGGTTACCTTTCTGCCAGCTTCAGAGCAAAGATAGAGACTCTCAAGTGGAAACCAACCTCATGTTCCTGCCCCAATACCTCCACACTTTGATCCTGATCTACATCTGCACCTCCCTCCCACCGCAGACAATGCCTCACTCCCAACACCTGTCTATGGTGCTTCTCTTGACCTCATCTTCTTGCATCGTTGGTATTGGAGCATCTCTCTCTTTATTCTCTCTTCATTCCCACTTCACTCCACTGGTTTTTCCTCTATAACCATGACAATCTCTCCTAATGTAAAAATAATCTAAACAATCCTCCTTGCATTGCATTACTTTCCAGCCACCGCCCTATCTTCTCTTCCTCCCATCACAACCTAGATTGCTCTTGAAGGAGAAATCTACACTGTATCTTCCCCTTCCCATTCACTCCTCATTTGGCTCTTGCCCCCACTTTCCTCCATCATCAGTAAGGATGCCAGAGACTTCTTCCTCATTAAATCTTGTGTTACATGTGTATATAAAAATACATGGGGTTTCATCTCCTGTATTTGTCACAGACACACAAGTTCATCATGTTCAAAACGAACTTTCCACCCACCCAACACTTCTCTCTCCAATACAAATCTTCTTCTCTTCCTCCTTCATTGGTCTGGGTAAATGGAACCATCACACTCCCTGCTAACTCAAAAGTCTTCCTCAAATCATCTGGTTCTCTCACATCTCCATAAGCCATCAGTTTTACTTCCCAATGGCTCATTTCTCTCTCCACAGTGATGAACAATTCCGTGGTGAACACCTTTTTGATCCATTGGAAACTACTGCAGTATTTTGGTGGGTGGGGGGTAACTCAGCTCGATCTCCTGTACTGCCTCTCCTCACACCTTCCACAAGTACAGAATTGCACATTTAACTTGCCCCAAAAGAAAGCCCAAATATTTAATTTGGGATCAAAAGATCTCACAATCTCTTCCTGATCTATAGCTTAACTCAGTGTTTAAGAGCACAGACCCTGGAGCTCTATCACTTACTAACTGTGTGACCTCAGGCAAGACTTTTAATCTCTCTGTGTTTCAATTTACCTTATAAATGAGGATAATAATAATAGTACCCTTCCGATAGGGCTCTGGGAACAGCAGATGTGTTAATATACAGAAAGGTTTTAGAAGGGTACCTGACACACAATTAAGAGTGATGTGTATTTGTCAGTTTTGTGATTTGCTGCCCACCCATTACCTGCCATCCCTCTTTTCTCATGCATACAAATATGAAAACTTACTACAGCCCAAACAACAGCCTACAGTTCCCCAGACACACTGTGTTGGCTATTTCATGCCTCCACAACTTCATCCTTTGTCCTTTGTTGACCTGCTAAACTCCTACTTATTTTTCAGGACTCAGTTCAAATATCAATTCTGCTGTGAAGCCTCCCCTCATGCCCTGAGAATTTCCCATTGAGACCCCATTGCAACCCAGATGAATTTTCATTCTGTCATGCATCACTTCAATTAATTATTTTTAAAAGTCTGAGTTACCATTTTTGAGCACTATCACATGCCATATGCTGCTCTAAGTGCTTAACATGTATTATTTTGTTCAAGCCTCACAGCAAATTTATGAAATGTTTGAACAATTGGTTTACATGTTTGTCATTCCTCCTAGAATGTGAGCTCTTTATGGGCAAAAACTTTTGTCTTGATCTTTGTTGAATCTCCAGCATCTAGCATGGTACTTGGCACAAAATGGGTACATAGTTAAATAAGTAACTTTGAATTGAGCCAATCAAAGATGAGCTGAACTCAGAGAGAGATGGAAACATGAACGAATTACTGACACTGAAGGACATTTAGGGAAAGGATGAATGTTAGTTAGATCTGAAATTCATCAGTGCTATAAACAAAGACTGTTATAACTACCATTAAATTGTTATTACTATATGAATATTTTCTGTAGTGTGGACAGGTTAATGTGCTCTCATTTATTTCTGTACTGTCATATAATTTCAGGTCTTTCCAAGGACATAATAATACAATTCATAATGACATTTTATTCCAGGCTCTTGCCTCGAGGGTCATGAGAAAAGTTTTGCATGTCTCTCAGCTCATGGGTTGCCCACCTCTGATAAAGGATAAAGAGACACTCACCCTGACAACCTTCCTTCTTATTGAACACCAAATGAAAATTTGTCACAAATTGTAGACAATTATAGTCAGAAGTTAATGTTCTAGTCTTAATGGCAATCATTTAAGTCCATACAAACAGCATTTCATTTCTTAATTATTACAAAGCATATGCTTTTTATAAATCTAATATATGTAAATACAAAAGTAATTCAAAGATATACATATATATATATTGGTTTTGATTAACTTTTCTTCCCTACCCTTTTATCATGTAATAAGTTCTGTTTCATTAGGTAGCAGAGAATGGCTAAAATCAAAACTGTGTAATGCACTCATTAGAATATCTCTATGTGTCCTTGAAGCTGATATTAGCAGGAGAAGAGCAATGTTCACTCATGTGAGTGCCCCCAGCTGTGTCAATGGAAATGTATCTGCCCAGCAAACTTGAGCCTAGAGCTGCAGGATATCTCTGGCATAGCCTCAGGAATTTTTTGTCACTTTTTGGAACATTGAATGTGGTCGGAAGTTTAATCTCACTGGAGTACTGTTTTCTAAGGAACTACCATTGCTGGAATGAAGCCTGGATGACAAGGCCTGATCTTCCTGTTGGATTTGGTGGTTGGCAAGCCGTGGACAGTACTCCCCAGGAAAACAGTGATGGTAAAACTGCATCTTTCCTCAGGGGAACTGTTTAATTGCCGATCTTCATTTTGCTTTTATGATTGCACTTGATGTGTGGGAAGCACTCGCAGTGGGAACATCAGAAGCGTGCTTTTTGGGCACATGTATAGTATTAACTACCTGCCAATTAGATTTAATTTCATTTCAATGGTTGGCTTTACCCTGATTATTTTATAACTTTTAGAAAAAGAGCATAAAGCTCAACATATATAATTCATCTGCTCTTGCTTTGATAAGCAGTTTTGAAGATAGGAGAAAAAATATCTGTGTAAGCATTTTTATTAGGCTATAAAATGTACTTCAGCCCTCCCTGATATAAGGCAGTAGAGAAAATAAAGGACTCAAAAAAATTATTACAGATTATCCTTAATTTTAAAATTTTTTATCCTTTTTATTTTCTCAGACCCTTGTGTCAAGGGCTGACTTTCAATAGATTGCAGCAAGGAAGCTGCTCTGCTACCTATGAAACCCTAATGCAGAAGCAAATTGCCTATGAATGGTTTAGCACCAGGTTCCCCACAAACATACACTGAGTGATGGGCGAGGGAGCAGCCCCCTTTATGGCTGTACCCTGTACAGATCATCCTTTAAATTGATATTTGAAATACCAATTTTAATACCTGATTTATTTATATGTTGTGTGTGTTTTTTTTTTTAAACTGAGTATGTGGGTATTTGTCATCTAATTTGAAAACTATATTAAGCAGTGAATGGCAGCTATGACCTCCTCTGGATTTTTATAAAGTCATATTATAAGCCTCCATTTATCTTCAATATGATGATAAAACACAGTGGCCTGGAGACATTATGTTTATTTCCTCAGGTATTGATATGAGATATTAGTGTGTGTATACATACACATATACATAAACATTCATTACGTATTCATAAGAGAAACTTAGTGTATTTTAAGAGAGAAAGTCCAACACTTTCTGGTGTTCTGGATTATATATCATGAGAGACTTCAGAGGTGACTAATGGCAATTAATCTCTTATTAACTAAAGTTACCTGGGTAAAATTTAAAGAACTTTGTTAATGTAAACATGGGCCTACTGACTTCCTGAATGCATGTTGGACATTGGTCAATGTGTGTGGTTAGTGTCTAAATTCTGCAGTTAAACTTGACATATGTTCTCAGTGTCCAAAAACACAAAATAAAAATCAAAACAACAAACAACATAACCACTGAGGACACATCACCATTTCCCACATTACAGACTCCGACTGTAAAAGGATAAATATTGCATTAGCCAACAGCTTGGCACCCACACTTGTAGGTTTGTAGGTGGAAGAACAGATGCAAAGAATAGTGATGTCATGCATTTTTTTTTTTTCATGGCTTCAAATTTTGGTTTGAGAAGTCATTTCCAACAAAATCCTCTTGATTATATATCATCATCTGCCCTCCCTGGCCATGGAAAGCTTTTTGGCTAAATCAATAATGAAGTTGAAAAACACTCGTCACTTCAGTGCTGTGACCTGTCCTGTATCTAGACAAAACTGAAGACGACAAACTTATACTCTTCTTCCTCTGTGTGATGCAGGAATGTATCGGTGTGGCCCAGCCTCTGTTCAAGCCATTAAGCATGGTCATGTTTGCTTCCAGTTTGATGCACCCTTCGTTTTTGCAGAGGTAGGTGGAAAACCAGGGGAAAGTGCTACTTTCCTCCCCAACCTCTTAATATCTCAAAAAATAAGATACTGGGTTATTACTTCTAAATTTCCCAGGTACGTGGCATATGCTTTGTTTTTATAAAGTTAACTAGCCATCATTCTAATCTGTGGGCTCTTAATTGTAAATGCAGTTCTTACCTAATATTTTCTTTCCTTGATAATTTGAGATTTTTTTTCTCCTCAAAAACAATTGTCTTACTACCTTAGCTTAGTTCTCTGCACCCATAAAGTAGGTATCAAGTGCTCCCAAGAAATTAAGTGTCTAGATGGATCATGCAACTACAAATTGGTGGAGACAGTCCATGAATTGAAATTTCAGTGTACTATGTTACTCTGAGTCTAGACCAGCAATTAACACAAAACAAAAATTCAAACACACCCCAGCCACAGTCTTAGTCTTAGAACTACAATCCATTTCCTGCCATTCCAGGCCATCCTGCATCAGAGTAAGGGAGAGTAGAACTGCCAGAATGGGGTGGTGTGGGGGAGAAGGTGACTGGACTGCAGCACACTTAATGAGCTGGCAGGGACGCTTTGGTGAAGGGTCTAAAATTCTGGAAGAACTGGACGGGATCTATAAGCAGAGGAAGCAGATAATGGTACTGAAGGAGAGAGCTCTGAAAAGCTGGGAGGTCGCTAGAGGTGGGGGTCAGGAGGTGATAGAAAAATATGTGAGAGGCTGAGAGGCAGGACTTACCTAGAGTATAGTCTCACCAACAAATACACTGAAATAATGTTTATCATGTTCTGAGTTCTTACTATATAATCACTTTGTCTACCATTTGCTGTCTTAGCAACTCTTTAAAATGGGTATTGTAATTTTTCCCATTTTACAGAAGAGAGTGGTTAAATAACTTTTCCACAATCACCTAACTAAGAACTAGCAGCAGTAAGTTTGAAAGCCAGGCAGGTATCTGACCTCACACTAGTAACCACCATACTCTACGACTACTCTAAAATCAGTAAATATCTACTATTAATATATATCAGACACTGTGCTGTGGGGAATTCAGAGGCCTATGTCCTTAAGAAATTTGATTCTTGAAGGGAGGTGGAGTACATAAGCACATCAAAAGTTAAATAACAATATACAAGAGATGCTGTGGGACAAACTGTCAGATGAGCAACATAGGTAATAAATGATCTGCATTTATACATACAAGTTCATTAACTGAAAAATATGAGCCAGGAACCTAAGTAGGACAGCAAAGACCATAAGACCTTGTCTATGGAGGAAGGGTGACAAGGGGACAGACAGTAATGACACTTTTGTGATAGCCCCAGTAAGTTGAGCAGAGTGTTGCCAGAGGCCTGGAAGGAGCATCAGGATGCTCCCTGCAGGTATCAGTGGCTGAGCTGAGTCTTGATATGGGATTAGTAGTTTTTCAAGCAAAAGGGGTAAAAAAGAAGCCAGAGGAAGGAAAAAATTTTTGGCAAAGGTGATGACTTGAGCATCCGAACGGTGTGTATGTGGTGGGGGAGGAGGAGGGGACATTAAAAGCTATTTATGCAGGCTCACATAAAGTGATGCATCAGGGGATGTCAAAAGATGACAGCTGAAGAAAATAGACATAGGGAACTTATGTCTGAGAAGCGAGCACCTCAACCTGTAAATGAAAGAGTTACCACGGGGGAGAGATGTGAGATTTGTGGAGCACGGGCTTGATGGGAACACCGCTGAGTGAGGAGACCAGCTAGAAGGCTGTGCTATTACCCCATGCCAGAGAGAACTGGACAAATGGCAATGACAGAGGAAGGAGGAGGCAGGATTTGGTAACGTTTAGTAAGTACAATGAGCATAAATATTTGGACAGCAAAATCAGAAATGTGAAATACACAAAAGGAACAGCGTTTCTTTCATCATACCTCCCATTAGTTTCTAGAAACCATGGGAGAACAGGCATATCGTACTTGGAATTTTTTCCCCCTTATTTCACTTTTGGATTTGAAGATTCATCCAGACCTCCCCAGCTGTCATATGATAGTTTATGATGCTACTAACACCTCTTAAAAGGAAATCACTCTAAAATTCACAAAGCCTTGTTTTTATATTTTTATTACGCTTTATTGCTGCTAAGAAGAAGAGAGGAAAGAACCTGCCTCCAAGAGCAAATTGCCTAATAGCTGTTAATGCAAACACTTTTTGCTATTATTAAATATAGATCGGGGTGTTGTGAATGTCATCAGGATTTGCAGATTATAATTACTCCTCTCTCACCCGCTGCAGAGTTGTCTGACATAGTGTACAATGTGTTGCTCTGACACGGGCTGAGCTCCAGGGCTGAGTCATTTATAAGAGATGTTCTAGATGTTGAAAGTGTCTGAAGAATCTTTTCACTAGAGTGCCTAAAGTAGGAACCCATGGGGGATGTCAACATGACTCAGGCTTTAGTCTGTGTCCGCTCTTCCTGTTCCCATCTCCTTGCTGCGTAAGTTTGCCTCTCACTGCCTACCCCAAGTATGTCAGCTGGAGTTTGCCTTTTCTTGTCTCTCAGTATGCTGACTTGGTCATTCCTTAATCATTTTCAGACCAGATCAAGCATTATGTTTATTGACTTTTTGGGGTCTTCTCAGGGCTTTGGTCCTCGTTAGTGAGAGCAGAATCCAAAATGAGAGGGGTATGCATGGAAACCACCTTAATTTCTATCCCTTTTCCTTTCCTCCATTTTAGAAATTTATTCTTAGCATTTCTAGATTTCTTTCAAGGCTTGAGACTTACTTCTCTCCCCTCCTTCCTTCTCATGCCCTCAGTGCTGGCTGAGTTTCTCAGTTCTGGAGGCCCATCTTCCTTTTCTCTCCCTAACTTGTGGTGCCTTGGAGCTTCTAAAGAAGTGAGGAGGAAGCAGAACAGGTCTAAATGTCTGGGGTCGTCTTCTGAATTCCCATATTCACTGAGTTCTCAGGAGTTGTTGCTTCTCTTCTATCTTAAGCTTCTAATTGGATCTGCTGTCTCCTTCACACCATCCCACCATCACGCACACACATGCACGCACGCACGCATCCATACACACACACACACACACACACATACACGCACACACTTCCACCTTCCCTCCCTGGCACTGGGCTGATTTTTGCAGCAGAGATGACTGGCTCCTCAGAGCCACAGTAACCAGCCCATTGCTCTAGCAGGTATGTCTTTCCTAGCTCTTGACCAGCAGTTCTCTGTGTACAAACTGCACAGCTGCTACTCTGCAGATTCTTTATTCTCGATTCCAAGTCGTATATTTTGCTATCACTAATTAGATGCAGCCCATTTTTTGCTGCATAGTCTATTCTGATCTAAAATAATTCATTCAAATAACATAAAACTTAGAAATCATCTTGGTTTTTCTTCTTAACATTCCTGAAGCGTCTTGCCAGAAATATCTTTAAAAATTGTCATTTATCAACCATGTCTATGATCTTCATTATTACCCTCTGAGCTCTGTACAGCAATGAATCCTGTGAAGTTGCCTGCTAATTCATCTCCCTCCTCTGCTCTTACCCCTTTTCTGACCATTCTCCACAGATCAGCGAGAATTGTCCTTTAAAAATGTAAATAAAAACATACTATACTGCCTCCAGCAGTCTAATAAATTCCCACCACCCTTACAATAAAATTGAACATAAATCTTTACAAGATTCTTTGAGATCAGGGCCCTGGCTTTCTTCCACTCCTATCCCTTTCTCATTTCCCTCCCACCATAATGACCTTCTTACCCTTCTGAAAGCATTCAAACATGCTCTCATTTCGAAGTCTTTACACTGGGAAAATGTAAAGTCTTTTGCTAGGAAAGCTCTTCCACACCACTTTGCATGTTCTGTTCCCTATATCCAGGTCTCTGCTCAGGTCACCTCTTCAAAGTAGCCTTCACTCACCCTCACACCCTACTTAAAATATCATAATCTGCTTGGTTGTTTTTATCCTCCTGACCTGCCTTAGCATTGATTATTTCTCTCCTTTCTAGAATATAAGCTCCAGGAAGGTAGTAGCTGCTGGATCCTCATTGCTGAAAGCAAGTTCTGGCACATAGTAGTCATGAATAAATGCTTGCGGAAGGAAGGAAGGAAGGAAGGAAGGAAGGAAGGAAGGAAACAAGCAAACAAAAGCTGATGCAGAGTACATTGCTAAGAACAGTAGCTCAGAGAGACGGACCAGATGGCATGTCTAAGTGCTAGTAGTCCTGGTGGGAGATGAGGAGCACATACAGCCTGGCAACATGGCCAGCCCTACAGGCTGAAGGAATGGCAAGCACAGGGTGGATGTACAGCAGTCCTGCCAGGAATCCTCATGGACCAAGCAGGTATCCACTGCCTTCATATACCTTCAGAGGATTACCACGTTCTCTGCACAGCCTATATGCCATGTAGTTATATCTACCTGGGAACAAATAAAGAAAACTCAGTCCTGGGTTCTGAAGAAAAAGTCTCCATCCTTAGTAGTGAAGAGCATAGCTTCTGGCAGGATCTTTGCTGAGCCTCTGCGGCCTGAACCTTGGGAGAGGCTGCCTAGAAAGTGCCTGTGTCTGACCAAGAGGCAAGGGTGTGATGTGCCGAAAACAGCACCAGATTTCATGTTGAGATGCCTGGGCTCTGCATGACTATAGCTCCTTCAAATGTAGAGGTAGGACTAGATAATCACTAAGACCCCTTTCTATTCAAAAGAAATTAGCTTTAAACATAGGGCTTTCATAAGGAAGAATTAGTACTTATCTACCTACCAACCCTACAAGGATAATATTTTTAAACCCAGGCTCAGAGACATTGGGTAACTTGCCCAAAGTCACACAGCTTGGGTTCAATATTTCTTCCGTCATCTCCTGCACTTATGACTGTTGTACTGTAGACATACGATTGTTCTTGGCTGGGCATCTATCACTGCTATTATTTAAACCCTTCAGTGACTCTTCAGTGACCAAGGTGGAGAATCACTGTACTAGTATCTGAAACAGAAAAGAAAGCTTGCTGATGTCATATTGATTGAATAGAATACTTCCCCTTTGCCCCATTCCCAACATACATATACAAAAGCCATTTCATTTGTATGTTTCTTCTCTCTTCTCTCCACAAGGAACAGTGCTGTTGGGCTGGCCTGAAATTTTCACCTATATAAATTTCCTAAGCTGTGTTCAAGGAGAGACAAGGATTTAACCACTTTCATATTTAGCCTTGTCTCCCTGGAAAATTGTAAGCTGTTGTAAGGACTGTTATTAAGAGAATATTTAACATTAATGTTGCTATAATTTGCAAGTGGAAAAGGGAGTTGTTTGTGGTTGCTTGGCCTCCTCTAGAGGAAAAGCTAAAATTCTCAGGAAGCTCATTTAAAGGTTAACTTTCTTTTTTTCCAAAATGACAAATATTCCTCAGGTGTCTGCTCTGTCATCTCCTGTCCTGATTCCTGATTTCACATTTCAGCCTTTCACATCATATAGCAGGTGCCTCCAAGCCCTGGTCACTCTGCTAAGGAGCAGGAACATCACTTATCTCTCCTCAGAAATCTGAGGCCCAGGCATGGAACCATTTCACCACTGCATAGTACTACTCATGGTTCTGCAGGTGATGTGAGAGATGCAGTGTGCTGTCAAGTCAAAGAACATGCTACAGGCCAGCCAAGGCTTTGCACTTCTCTACCCACTCTGAGCCATGTGCCTACAAACACTTTACCGACCTTCTGAGTCATGGTGGCCTAATCTATAAAATGGGCATAATAATGTACACCTCACATAGTGGTGGTTGTAAGGTTCAAACTAAATAATTTTAAAATGTCCCTGAAATGTTGTGTATTTGATAAATGTTAGCTACTTCTTTCTTCCTTAGTAGAATCTGACTTTATGTAAATTCAAAACTTTCTGTGAAAAAATAGAAACTTTAAACATCTTTCCCCTCAGCTTTAAAAGTTAGGGATCTATCATCAATTTTCCCCATTAGATTTTTACTCAGTTTTGAAGTTTACAAGTCATGCTCACCTAGATCCTATCTCACTCAGTCCTAAAATGTTCCTATAAAATTGGCTGAACACGTATAATTATTTTCATTTTATAGAAGCAGGAACTGAAGGTCAGAGAGGATAAGCTAACTTTCTAAAAGTACACATCCAAGATCTGAACCCAAGTGTCTTGCAGCTAATCCAGTGTGTTTCTCAAACATATTCTCCAGAAAATTTGCAGGAACTGGTCCCTCTGCTAATCGTAACCTTTTTTCTTTCTTTCTTTCTTTTTATTCTTTTTTTTTTTTGCTTTAATTATTTTTGGCTTTACTAGGAGTGTAATTGATAATTTTAAATTACACAGATTTAATGTATGCATCTGTGATACCATCACCACAACCAAGATACTATACATATCCATCATCTCCAAAAATTTTCTTGTGTTCTTTTGTGAGTTTTGTGTTTGGTTGGTTGGTTGGTTGGCTGGCTGGTTTTAGTAAGAACACTTAACACGAAATCCTTTAGTTCACTAACTTCTATGCATCTTCCAGATTTCAACTTGGCTGTTTCTTAGCACCCCCAACCCTGCTTTGCCCCAAGTGTCTCCATGGTATCTTGAATGAACCCCTGCTAGGTACTTGTTCTACTTTATTGCAGGGGTTCTTAGACCTGAGTGTCCAATATATTTATCTAGCACCTTTTTTAAAAAAAAGATAATAGATTTAGGGTCCCATCCAAGACTTCCTTGATCAGACATCTATTTTAAGTTTCCTCAGGTGATTCTGATGCACAGAATATTCCTTTACTAGAGTGTAAACCCTATAAGTGACCAAATCTATTTTGTTCATCATTAGGCCTCCAGCACCTTAAATAATATCTAGCAATACTAATAATTTATCATTACTATTATGGATAATATTTATGAGTGTTGGTTCTATGCCAGGGATTACAAGTAATTTACATGTGTTTATTTCCATTAATTCTGCCAACTACCTTGAGAAAGGAGCTATTATTACCTTATTTAAATGAGGGAACCAAGTCTTGGAGAGGGTCTTGCAAAACATTTAGTAAATGCATCAGTAACTGTTTTCAATTGGAGTACCTGATATAGCAGTGCAATTCATTTTTCCTACCTGCTTCCTTGATAATAAATGGAACCCACAAGAAAGTGATTGTAAAGAATAAGGAACTCTGTGGGAATCTACCTTCAGGCACAGATTTAGACATTGTGTCTGAAAAGTAGAGTGATAAGGCAGAACTTTGGAAGAACTTGGGGTCAGCCAGCATGACTCCAAGATGCTATTTCTAAGTCCCACCAATGTCATGGTTTAGCTGCTGAATCACCAAAAAATTGCCTGAATTCCTCCTGAAGAGCCTATTATTTTTTAATTAAAATGCTTTTGGCTTCAGGTAACAAAAGAACTTAGGAATTCAAGTTTAATTTTTCTCATATAAGAAATACCAAAGGTTAGAGATCAGCCAATTTTTTATAAACTACAGTAGAGCTTTAGTGGATCATAAAAAGCTATGGGTTGCTCTGAAAGAAATGGTCATACCTCTGTATTTGACTGTCCTGATGCATAACCTGAACTATTGACTGGAAGCCACTGTAAGGATGAAATATATAGAGAGAGGATGGTTTCCTACAGGCAAAGGTGTCAGACAAGGATGTAGTTTATCTCCTTGTTTAATCTGCACACAGAACATATTAAAAACTGGGTTAGACTCAGAGGAGAGAAGAGTGAAAATTGGTGGAAGAAATATCAATAACTTAAAATATGCAGATGATACCATCTTACTGGAAGAAAGTAGCATATTTCTGCTCACTATCCTAGGGTGGCTAAAGCAGCACTTCACTTTGCATGAAAATGTTCAAAAGCAGGAAGGGAAAGTCAGACTCTCCCGTGTACTTCTTTCCTTTTTATAAAGGAGAAAAGTCTTTCCCAGGAACAACCTAGCAAACATTCTCTTCTTTCTAGAAGTAGGTCACACAGCCACTGCTAGCTTAAAAGAAGTCGAGGAAAGCAAGTAACATATATGGTGCTTTTACTTCTCTCTTAGGAGGTAGGAGCAAGAAAAAGGGAAGAAAGAAATGATTGATATTTAGACAACGAATTGTCTCAGCCCAATATTCTTAATTTAAAATACCTGATCATTAATCTAGACTAGATCCCCCTTTGGAATAGTTTTAAAATGAGTTTAGCCCTATGAATCCAATGTTGTTCGAAAAAACATGTTAACTCCAGGGAACTTAGATGACTACACCATCAAGAGTTAGCGATTTTGGTAACAAGGATATTCAATGATGGCTAATGCTCTTTTCTCCTCTTTTTAGGTCAACAGTGATCTTGTTTACATTACAGCTAAAAAAGATGGCACTCATGTTGTGGAAGCTGTTGACACCACCCACATTGGGAAATTAATCGTGACCAAACAAATTGGAGGAGATGACATGAAGGATATTACTGATACCTACAAATTCCAAGAAGGTATTTTACTATAACTGAATGAAGATTTCTTTGCCCAAGTCCATTTAGTAATCACCCACTGTCACTATGAGATATATCCCAGAGAATACACTGGCAATTGCAGCATTTGGTAGTCAAAGCAGAAGTATAAGCTCTCGTGAGTGTGAAGAGTTATTTAAATTTCTCATTGAAGTAAAATTATATTAGTTATACAACATTATAACACATCACACACCAAATTTTTATTACAGTTTCATGTGTTTGTTTGCTTTGAACAGAATTCTCCTTTGCATGGCTTATGAAAATAATTTGATTTTAAGTCATATCTATTTTAACAGCATATAGAATCTATGTAAGAACAAAAATACAAAAGAACATAATTTTAAATAATCCTATTAGAAAATGTTGTATAACTAATATAATTTTAATTCAATGAGAAATTTAAATAACTCTTCACATTCGTTTAGTACTTTACACACTATTCTTACATACATTGTTCCATTGAGTTATCATGGAAATCCCTTGAGGTAGATAATACAATATTAATAGGACAGTGCAATCTCACTAATTCAGGCTAATTAAGTTGAAGACCCATTTCAATTATAAAATAATGATAAGATGGTTTTGTTAACTTTCATTGTGCAGTATGTTTCCAATCGAGCCATTGAGTTCAATTCCCCCCTCTATCAGTATTGATTGCTTACTCTATGCCTGGAATTGTCTGTGGTGCTGGGGATTCTTATCGTGAGCAGGACCAAATTTCTGTTCCTGGCCAAGTGATAGAATTATTATATAGAGGGGCCTTTGATAACAAAGAAGGACAGTCAATCCAACCAGGAGATTCAGAAAAAGCAAAGCTGAGTGAGATAAATCACAGATCATAGTTAACACTGGATAGGGTTTTCCAGGCACTGGGAACATGACCAAAGGCATGGAGGTGTGAAGCAGCTGGTGTGCTTAGCATCCTGCAGGCATTACTAAAGCATCAAGCTCAGAGTGCCCGGGGGCTGAAGACAAAGCTGCCCAAGGTCAGTAGCAAACAGGAAGTAAAGGATCTTAGGTATCTTGATGGGGAATGTGGAGTATATTTTACAGATGATTCACCAGCAGAGTTCTTAGGAGTGGCATTCATTTTAGTGAATGGATAAAAAATAGTGAATAATTATCATATACCTAAATATTCCTCAGTATTCCTGAAGTGCTAAGGAATGCAGAATTTGTTTTAAATATTTTAGGCAGTCTCTCTGCTCTTATTTACAAAACCAATTTGCACTATAAAGAGAAAGTTTGCTGAATTGAGAACTCTTGTGCATAGTATTAGAAATTCAGAATTTTTGTCATCTGAACCAGTGAATTTTTGCTGTATTTCTGAAATGATCCATTCTTCGTTTCTGTGGGTTATTATCTATTGTACAATACAGATAAAAAAAAATTGGCTTTTTCCTAAAAAGGAAGGAAAGTAATAAATTTGAATACATAGCAATAGAAACAATCAAAAAAAAGGTTTTTTTGCTAAAAAAAATACAAGCACAACAAAACAAAACAAATAAGGAATGCCCTCTTGTTACAGAGTTACAGTCAAAAAGGTTTCGAAAAGAAAAAAAGTCCATGATAGAAGTAAAAGAAACTAGCTGCAACATTCACTCGTTTATTCATTAATTCATTCAATGACTTGCTATTAACCGTCCTCAATATTCTCAATACTGTGTAGAAATGGAGACATGCACAGCACTGCCTTCCCATCTAGCTGGAGATACAAGCAGGAAGCAAGCCCTCATCAAGCTGTGTGGTGGATACCCTGAACAGGGGTGGGCAGATGTTGCAGGGCACAGAGAAAGGACTCCCAAGACAAACTGAAGGATCCTGGAGGACATTATGATGGGATCACCGAGATGGAAAGATAAACAGTAATTGTCTAGGTGAAGCAAGGGAAAGGAGTTTCTGGGAAAAGGCAGCAGGATAGGGATTGTGGATAAACTTTTGTAATGTGGAATAAGTTCTGACCAGACAAGAAAGCAAGAGGTGAGTCTACAGGGAGCCATTCGAGTGATCAGCTGTCTTATCTAAACCTCACAGCAAAACACCATAGCTGTCAAACATGGAGGTGACAGATATCAAGAGAGGAAGGACCCCAAAGCAGTCTATGAAAGAGGAGTCAGGGGCTTGGCCAGGGGTGGACACCAGATTAAAGAAATAAAATGTTCCAACTCTGAATAAGGAAGACATTTGTAGTCCAGGTTTTCAAAGCTTGGCAAGATGGCAAGGCTCAGAGAGGTAGACAGTGTAGGGGATCTGGTCTAAACAGAAGATCCCCTAAATTTTGTATAGTTGTAAGAGACACACAACCTGCTAGGCTGGAGTTTGATGCCAGGTGGATGGATAATTAGCCTCTTAATCAAGATGGCATTTCAAATTCTAACTTTGGGAATGACCAAGTAGAATGCTATTCAGAGAAGGATGCTGACTGCACTACTCAAATATAGTGGGAAAGAGTGATTACTGATGTTTGCCATGGACATCTAGGAAGGTACTGCCAGTATCCATGGCCATGCATTTGTCACCGTAATTCTCATTATTGAATGTCTCATATAATTTCTCTATACACAAATTCTGTGTGTGGCTACTAAAATGTGGCAATAAGTAAAAACAAAGAAATTATTATCAGATTTAGGAATTTACTATTCTAATTAACTGAATTGTGGATAGATCTTTTTCACTTCAGTAAACTAAAGCTTAAGTTTATACCTTTTATATTACAAAACTTTGAAAACCAGAATTCTTAAAATTTCTCCTGTGGCAATGTGTCTTCTTTATGCTGGTGTCTGGATCCCATTTCCTCTTTGCTCCATCAGTGGTTCCCTCTGTGGCCTGTATTTTCATCTCTCTTTTTCTATTAGCTCTTTCCCATGATCATTTAAGCAGGCTAAGTGTCACCTGTGTTTAAAAATTGACAAAACCCTTTTCAACAGTATATCTCCCACCAAACATGCCCGTACTTTCTTCCTCCTTTCCTCCATAGCCAGGCACCTTGAGAGAGCTGCCTGCACCCGGCATCCTGTCATGTCCTTTTTCCTTTCATTTCTCACCTACTATACCCTGAATTCTGCTACCATCAAGTCTTTGAAGATCTTCTCAATGTTGCCAAGACCACCTGATTGCCATGTAGAATAAACATTTTGCAGACCTCAGCTTGCCTCACCCTCCTACACCTTTTGATGCTATTGCTCACTCCCAATTCTTGAAATTCTGTTTTCTTTGTTTCTATGATACGAATGTCTCCTGGTTTTATCCCAACCTACTTGGCTCTTTTTCCTATCTCCTGCAAGTCTAAGCTCCCCTTTCATTACTCCCTCTGACTGTTTCTTTATTCTAGGCTTCCATCCTTGGGCTTCATTCCATCCCCTTTATGTTCTTTCTATGCCCCTGGTGTTATGTTCACATATATACTGATCACTCCCAAGTCACTGTCTCCAATTTAGACTTCACTTTTCAGCTCCACATTCACCCAAACCTGAAACTGAACCTTCCCAGATGCCATGTCTCCCACTGCCTCCCCCACCCCAGATCTGTTTCTCCTACGCTCCCTTCCCAAGTGAAGAGAACCATAATCTACCTAAATTTAGCAACTTGAGAATCAGTCAAACAGCAAATCTTCTAAATGTTCCCTCTGAAATAGGTCAAATCCATCCCTTCCCCTCTATCTCTGTGGCCACTCTCTGAGAATTAAATTGTATCATGTGTGGAAAGCCCTTAGCACAGTACCTGATACATAGAAAGTATCCAATAAAAGATAGCTTCTGCTACAGCTAGCCATTCTATTATTACTATCATATCACTAGTATTAACTTGAACTATGATTGTTTTTCGCTTGGATAACCTGCTATAGTTTCCCAAATCTACCTTTCCTTCTCATCCTCTTCTCCTCATTATAAACCCTGCATTGCTGCCAAAGTGATATATTTAAAAATAAATCTGAACCTATTGCCGCTCTACTTAAAAGCCCTCACTCTCTTCAGCCATATCCAAGGCATTGCAATCAGAGGTCGCCAAGCCTCTGTTTGCCTTTTTGGCCCCCTTGTGGCCCCGTCTGACCACACCCACAATTATCATAAGCAGCAGCCAAGTGAGCTGCTGACAGTTCCTCCAACAAGCCAGGCTCCCACTTGCTCTCACTGTGGAGGGATCACACCTCTGAGAAGACTTCCCTGCCCCCAGGGAAGCTGTGTCTTTCCCATGTTCCCTGTTCCACATGCAAACATCTACCTCAGCATGCGCGATGGACATGTTCATGGTGATCCGTCTTCACTTTTCTCCAAGACCCCTGAGAGAAGGACTGTGCTTCTAACCTGAGCTTGGAACAGTGCATAGAAATTATAGGGTCTCAACTAGCATGAAATAATCAAATGAATGCCAACATAGGTGGCACTTTCACGAGTGAGCTTAACTAAACATCAGATATTGTAAACTGGACTATTTAGTATCTCTTACAAAGATGGAAGAATGAAAGCAAAAGCCTTCTTCAAACTATGACCCTTCAAAAGCCTCTGTGCCAGGCTGAGTCCTAGGTCTTGGGGACATGGAGCTTTCATTCTAGCAGGGGAAATAATGTCATATAGTGACAAGTTCTAGGAAAAGGAAAGAAAACCAGATAATGTGTTAGTGAGAAATAACACATTATTGGAGGCACATTACACAGGGTAATGAAAGGGAGGGCACTCTGAGAAGGTGACATTTGAGCTAAGACCCAAACAATGAAAAGAGGCTTTGTCAAACATAAAAGGGCACTCTCATTGCATCCCGGTTAACAAAAAGATGTTTTTGACCTTGCTCCTGGATGCCACAGAGGAATCTCAGAAAATAACAATCTGGCTTTAGATCATTCTCTCATAGCACTAAATTCATGGCCTGAATTATGTAAGATGTCAGAGCACAAAGCACAACTGCAAAGTGATGGGAATTCTGCCAAGCTCTGGGAAAATCCTGCAGTTCTTGCCTCCTACCTGGGCCTGTGCTTCCTGCAAAATCCCAAGCCTACCTCTGCCTAGCACTTCCTGCTCATAGAGACAGGCTCGTCCACAGAAGGAAGCTAGAGGTCCCTCCATCTATGATAGGACATTCTTTGAAATCTCTCGTAGCCCCACAAGTCTTCTACTGTCCCTTCCCTTCACACCAGCCAGGCCAGCTCAGCCTCTCTCCCCGATGGAGGCACCTCTCTGACCATGCTCCTGCTGCTGGTGTTCGCCCCCTGCATTTTGCCTAAATGCATATTTGGTGCTCATCCAAAGCAAAAACTGTTAATGCTCTCTTTCTCACAGAGCTATTTGCCAGATGCTTTCTGCTAAAATACTTTGCTGCACTTTCCTTGTCACAGCCCCTTCTCTCTTGATTACCATCTCCCTCCTATTGATCCATAAACATGTGCTCTGGCCAATGCTTGTCCTAGACAAATTGTTTCTGTCACATTCTGGCAGTCTTGGCAATCAGAGAAATTGTTGTGTACACACCACACACACTACACACACACACACACACACACACACACAAAGCTTCCAGTTATTTGCAACACCTGCTGACATTTTCTCTGTCTTTGCAAAGGGCTAGAAGCTACCAATTCTTATGCAGGTACTACCTCTAATCCACCTCGCAACTCTGTGATATCAGCACCCTTGTTTTACAAACAGAGAAATCGATGATAATAATAGTTCCTGCCTTGTGTAGGTGTTCTGAGGATTAAATGAGATAACACAATATGTATTTACCATAACACCCATCACATGGTTAGCTGTCCATAATAGTTATTATTATTAATTGACCTCTTCATCTCTGTTGGATTTTATTATAAAGTGGAAGATATAGTATCTTAAAAATTAACATAATTATAAAAGCCAGTATTTTTATTTCAAAGTGTTGGTTTCTTATTTGTTTGTTTGTTTTTGTTTTTGTTTTTTGCTAGCCATCCCCATGACTAGTTTTTACAAGCCAGAAAAAAATGTGCCTCTCTATTTTCCACAATGTACTGAGATATACTCAAAGGCATTCAGATGGTGAAGAGAATAGTGACTATCCCTCCACTCCCCAATCCCTACCCCCAAGGCCAAGCATTTTATTCAGAGCTCTAAGGAGTGTCAGCCCAGCTTGGAGGTGGGAGCAGCAAGCTTCCAGGCCTGACTCATACCTATACTTCTCACTTCCTCACCTGCACAAAGCTATTTTTTTTCTTTTTCCAGAGCTCATCCTTTTCTCTTTTCTCCCTACCTTTGTCTCCATCGCCACATTCTTGGAAATCTTACATAAGACATTTTCCCAAACACAAAACACACTTCTCAGACTGCACCACCAGATGCCGATAGGTGTCCCTCAAAAAAAAAAAAGAAAATGTATTCTGGGTCAGATGAGTTTGGGAAATCTTGTGTTAAATAAGTCTCCTTATTTTAGGGCTCAATCTCAGAATCTTTCATAGGCTATTGAACGTCGTGAACACCCAGGGGACACTAGAGAACCAGTGCTCCCCAAAAGAACTTGGCCTTAGAGCCCTTCTGCAGGGAAGGCTTGTTAACAGTTTGCTAGATCTGAGTGTATGGGGCAGTGCACTGTGTGGGAAACAGTGATCTCTGCACTCTGCTGGAGGCAAATGACAACAGAGGAAGGAATGGAGGGCAGGACAGGAGCTCAGCAGGAGCAAATGGGACAGGCTCAAGTAGAAAGAGAGATGATTACTGGGGAGATCCATGAATAGGAGAAAACTCATATTGTGGAAGGTGGAATGGCCAGGTGCAACTATTGCCAAAATCTTTGCTTAGAGATCTCTAAATTCTAGCTACATGACTAGGACTTGGGGAAAGAAGCAAATCAATACTGCAGTTTGAGAAGAGTTAGATTTTGCCAATTCTACTTGTGAACCCTGAAATAATGGCACCGGACAAACAACCCTTAGAGCAAGCCCCTTAGCAACTCCTTTCTGACAGGCCCTGGAAACGTCACCTAACTTGACAACCTGGGCAGCTCATGACTCTCTGAGAACTTGATTTGGCAGAATTTGAAAAATTCTTGCCCCAAAGGGAAATTGTATGGCTGTAGTTGTATGGCTTGTGCTCAGAGCACAGTGCAACTTTCTCTTTGATGGACCACATTTCTTTTCCCTCATCATTATCTCTGTCTTTCCTAGGCCAAAAAGAAGAGAGACTGGCCCTTGAAACTGCCCTGATGTATGGGGTTAAAAAGCCCCTCAACACAGAAAGTGTCATCAAACCAAAGTCTGATGTGGTCATGGACTTTGAAGTGGAAAATGCCGTGCTGGGAAAAGACTTCAAGGTCAACATCACCTTCCAGAACAACAGCCCCAACTCTCACACTATCTCAGCCTATCTCTCTGGCAACATCACCTTCTACACCGGTGTTTCTAAGGAGGAATTCAAGAAGGAGACATTTGATGTGACACTGGAGCCTTTGTCTAGTAAGCTAACTGGGGGTGGGGAGAGGCAATTCTCTGCAGGACTTGTGATCTGGCTGGCAACGTACTCACACCCCCTAATAACTTTCTGTAAAAATGTAAGTTCTGCGCCAGAGCTCAGGAGCATGGAGAACCAAGTTCTAGAGAGGCTTCACCTTTCGTCTTCATGTCTCATGCATAGAAGTGAACTCTGGAATTCTCAAAGCCTAGAGCCCCATAAGTTGTGAAAGTTAAATATAACTTAATTTCTTGCTACTTACAGTGTGGGCTGAGGACCTGAAGCATCGGCATTCCTGGGGAGCTGGTTAGAAATGCAGGCTCTCAAGCCCCACCCAGACCTATAGAACTAGGATCTTCATTTTAACAAGATCGCAAGAGCTTTGGAGTGTGAACAGGAAAGTTTGTGAAAAACAAATCTAGAAAGAAGACCCCTGGTGATGCCTCTCTCCCCAATTCTTTTCGGGACTGCTTCAACAGGAATGATGGATGGGTTTTGCTTTACCATTTAGAAGGCAGGGAGATCTAAGCTCTGCATAAAGGCCATTTTTGAAAAAATGATCTGTCTGATATATAAGACCAAGAGAGAGCCCACCCTTGGGAGAGGAGACTGGAAGCTCAGGATGTGCTGTCCAGGAGCCTCTGAAGGGCTTTGCTCTCTCTGCCATCTCTCAGGGGACCTCTTTCTCATCCTTGATCTCTTCCAGCCTCCTCTGTATGCATTCCCCTCTAAAGCATCTTCTTCACTATAAAACTGCATACTATTTTAAGCAAGATTGGGACTGACATGCTGCAACTTACTCTGGGGACTGCAGTTTTGACCAATCTCATTTCCTGGGGTCTTAGTATTTAGTCAGCATCCCAGTTAATCACATAGCTGACAAAATGGGTCAACAGAAAGAAACTGGTCTCCAGGCAAAGCATGTTGAGGTAGACAGAGCGGGTTGGAAAAGACCTGAACCAAATTTCCATTATCTGACATGTGCCACTGAAAAAGAAAAAAATAGAAAAGAAAAAGGTATATGAAACAGAGGCAAGCAAAGCTACTATGCCCCCCTGAGATGACCAAATCACGTCTCCATAGTGTTCAAGCTTTCTGGAATAGGTGTCTGTCCCAAGCCACAGTAAGTGCCCTGTGAGGCTTCAGAAAGATAGTCCCAGGAATTTGGGAAACTATTTTTAAAAATCTTAACTCCAAGAAACCTACCCAAACTTGAAGGAAGTAAACCTTCCTAACTTCAGTAATGTGGCTTTAATAGTTGAGGAAATCAACATGGCATTTTCTTTAGAAACTGGAATATCTAGCACTTTTCTTATCCCTACAGGTAAGAGAATTCTTGTAGAAAAGAGCAGTTGTATAAAAGACTCAGAAGCAGGGCGGTCATTGCAATTCTTTAGGGCAGGCAGATGCAGTGGATTTTAGAGCCCAAGCTTTGGAATTAGACAAATCTGGATTTGAGGAGTGACTATGTCACCTACTAACTGTGTGTCCCTAGGCAAGCTACTTAAGTAATCTGAGCTTACTCTCCTCATCTGTACATGAGGACAATACGACCTGGATCACAGGGCTGTTGATTCACTCCCCAAACCTTTATTTGGTGCTCCTAAGTCTAGGTGCTGTTTTGTGCTGGAGACACAGCAATGAACAAAACAGAAATGTAGACCCTCATGGAGTTTGTGGTCTCCTGTGGTGGAGGTGGGGCTCAACAACGAACAATCAAACAAGTGAATATTTAGTGTTATTATGCACGTAATCGGAACATAGAAAGCAGGGTAAGGAAGATAGGGAGTGCTGGTGGGGGTGAGGTGGTTGGGGTGGGGAGTGGGGTGGCGGAATCTCTCTAATAGGGTAATGTTTAACAGAAGCCTGACAAAAGGGTAGGAGTGAGCTTTTCAGGCAGAAGAAACCAGAAGTCAAAGGCCCTGAGACCAGAGCAGGTCTGATGTGCTCAGTGAGCAGCAAGGAGACCAGAGTGGAGAGCACAGGAGGCAGAAAGAGAGTAGTGGAAAAAAGCCGTAGGCCCTGGTAAGGACTTTAGCTTTGACTCCGAGCGAGCTGAGGAGCCACTGGAGAGTTCTGAGCAGAAGTGTGGCATGATCTAACTTAGGTTTTGAAAGGTCACTCTGGCTGCTGTGTTGAGAATAGATTCTAGGGGCATTAGGGCTGAACCTTAGAGACTAGTTAAGATGCTATTGCAATAGTTCAGTGAGAGATGGTGAGGTAGTGAAAGAAATATACAATCAGATGCAGGTATATTCTGAAGGTAGAGCCCACCGGATTGGCTGACAGATTGGATGTGTGGTATGTGAAGAGGGTGTGAAGGAAACTAAATAAGATAAATATGTGTGAAATACTTCGCACACGGTAAGGCTTTCAGTAAATGTTAACTTCAAACATGTTTACTTTTGAGAAACTGAGACTGGAAGGATGAGTTGGTGTGTTCAAAGTCACAAACAGTAGTCAGAGGCAAAGCAGATAATAGAAGTCAGGTCTCATTCAGGCAATGACAGTGTAGGCCCTGGTGTAATCTTGGGCCTTAAGTAAGCCAGTTTCCCGTTGCCAGGAGTCCAGCTGCCCCTACCTTCCCTGGGCAGAGAACTATATACCATCCCTTTCCTACCTCCCAAGAATTCCACGGCTCATTCTCCTTGCCCCTCTCTCCCTAATCCAACAAAAGAATGAGCTTATATGAATTAGCAGGCTAAAATGATATATTAGTCCCCTGAAGTCACTGATCTAGGGACAGCTGACCAAACCTAAGCCTGATTCAGTATTAACACAGGTCCCAACAGCTTGGCCCACCCCAAGTCTTGTCCTGAATAATTTCAAGAGGTTTGGAGACTGTTACTTGCTTTACCCTGCAGGTAGATGTCATTAACTGCATGCAATAAATTGCATATTGCAATCTAAAATAAACTGCATATTACTGCAAAAAGTCGCATATTCTAGAGGTCAAAGTACATTTTTAGGAGGCTGTATTGCAATGAAAGTGTTCCAAGTAGAATGGAAGGCATACTTTCCAGATTGATGATTAAAGGAAATGTGTGGGCTAGAATCAGCTTGGAAGACTTAAATAACTTAAACCTTCCAATACCTTCAAAGGTGCTATCATTTCTACTCGGCTATATTTAGGTTTTTTTGCTTTTTGGAAAAGAGATGAGGCAGCTCCAGTCAGTGTCTCCCTTGGCTTTCCCCAGACACCGTAAATGGTGTTGGCAGGATCCCAGCTCCACCACTTATAGAATGAAAATCTATTCTTCTTTCTCTTGCCACGTTTAATAAACTTTATCTAGAACAATTTCTTGTGCGGTGGCAAAACACAGCACTTACATAACATACTATTTCAGGAGAACTGTTCTCTTGGGCTCGAAGCACAGCCCATTTTCCTTAGTGCTATGATTTAGAGAATGCTCTGCCTCAGAGATTAAGGGGTCTTTATATCAATATTGTAAAGGTAGCAAGAGCCTCTGTAAAGATTGGTGGAAAGAAGTCAGGCGTATCTCACCAGCCTAAGGGAACCTAGAGGTCAAACACAGAAATAGCCAGAGGAGGTCCATTGTTTTATTAATACTGAAGGCAGCTTGAGGCAAAAATGGACATTCTCCCAGGCCTGTCATTTGCCACTCCATTCGTTTAGATCTAGGGAAGTGAAAAATGGCCCCATGTGTTCATTTGAGGTTATATCCAACTGAGAGACAGAGTCTTATTCATCTAGACAATTGATTGCTGGAGGAGCTATGGAGAAAGCAGAGTCCAGGCTCAGGCCCAAAGAAGGCAAAATGATTGGGTTGTTCAAAAATTCAGAATTCAAGGGCCAAGATCAAAGCAATGTCATAGATTGAAAGGCTGGCTCTGAGTGGAATAGGACTGCCCCAGGAATCAAGCCAAGTTGTTCAGTACTTGCCTAGGATGGACAAATACCTTCTAATAAATCTGCATAGCCTAGGGCAGGGTTTCTCAGCAGAGGCACCACTGACAGTTCAGGCTGTAGATAATTGTTCTGGGGCCCATCCTGTGCATTGCAGAACGTTTAGCAGCATCCCTGGCCTGTATCCACTAGATGCCAGTAGCAACTCCCAATTCTAACTACCAAAAATGTCTCCAGACATTACCAAACATCCCCTGGGGGGCAAAATTACCCCCGGGTGACAACCACTGGTCTAGAATGACCAACCTTTCCAGTTTGCCAGGAATTGAATGGTTCCAGGGTACAGAATTTTCAGTTTTAAAACTGAGACTGTCCTAAGTCCACTCTAACTTTGCCCTAACTCCACGCCTTCTACTGCTAGAACCTCGTATCTCTGGCTGCTTTTCAAACCTGCACACTTGTCATCTGGGCATCTTAGTCAAGTGCAGATCCTAATCCAGTAGGTGGGGCGGGGTCGGAGAACTTGCATCTCTAACAAGCTCCCAGGTGATGTTTGCTGCTGACCATGCCTGGGGCAGCAAGGGCTGGGTTGGAAAGACTGCCCTTTCCACTTGAACCAAGGCTTTTTCAGAACTCATTCTGTGGGGATCCCCTGGTTGTTGGAGCGCTGTTTCTTGGCCCCAGCTGCATATTAGCGTCCACTGTGGCACTTTTAAAACAACATCCTAGCTCTAACCTCCAAAATTCTGATTTATTTGGTCTGGGTTGGGATCCAGCAGGGCAGGTTTTTAAATGTCCCCAGGTGATTGTGTTGTGGAGCCAAGACTGAGAACTCCTCAGTCAGAGGGCTGGAGGTGGTCATAGCACCTACTTATCTGTGAGACTTTGAAGCAGATGCTGAGCACCTGACACACCCTCACCTGTGCGCTGGCAAGTCAGGAGGCCTCCCTGTGCCCTGGCGCTGCCTCCACACAGTGTTCAATTCATGTTGCCGGACTGCTGCTTGTTATGGAGGGCGAGAATGAACTACCCTCTGTACATGAAACTATCAACCGTGAGAATTATTTCCTTCAAAAACTTTCGCAGGAAGGATAATTCTTTGGCAAAAGGCTGACATGGGGCAGGGAAGCACTGGTGGAGACCTTCAATTCCATGAATGTTTACAGAGCCTGTACTCTGTGTGTGCGGTGGAGATGTGAGTCACCCATTCCCCTGCTGGGCCTGCTGGCTGACGATGCCACACTAACAGGTGGCTCTGACCACCTAGCATCGGATGCTGCACGTGGCCCAGGCTCGGCCTGCAGAAGAACTGCCCTTTGCTCTCTAGACTCTCAGGCTATGGGAAATGAGAGGGATAGAGAAGGTGGGCAATGCAGCCAAACAACCTCATTGCTGTGGCCAGAGCCACAAGACAGAATCCCCTTCAGCCCAATGATGACTGACAGCAGCCAGGACCTCTCCCCATCCCCCAAATGTCATCCTTACTGACTGTCCCCTGACACCTAAATGCTAATTTCAGTGACCTGAGGAAATAAGCATTTGGCACAGAGGTCTTTTAAGTTGCAAATAGGACAGGGGGTAGGAGGGAATTGAACACCTATGGTGAAAACTGGTTTCAAGAGTGTCTTTCTCTTAAGTAGAAGTCATGTCAAATTGGTACCAAAAAAAAAAAAAAAAGCTGGACAATAATTCGTAAAGATCTATGCACCCTTATGTTCATGGCAGTACAATTTACAATAGCCAAGATATGGAAACAACCTAAATACCCATCGACAGACAATTGGATAAAGAAGTTATGGTTCATATATACAATGGAATATTACTCAGCCATTAAAAAAATGAAATTCTACCATTCACAACGACCTGGATAGGCCTAGAGGTTATTATGCTGAGTAAAATAAGTCAGGCAAAGAAAGATAAATACCATATGATTTCACTTATATGTAGAACCTGAAGAACAAAAAGAACAAACTCATCAAAAACAGATTCACAAATATGGAGGACAATTTAGTGACAGCCAGAGGGGTGGGGGTTTAAGGGGTTGGAGAAAGTAGTGAAGGGTTAAAGAAGTACAAATTAGTATTTGATAGTCACAGGGATGGGGAGCACGGCATAGGGAATGCAGTCAGCATTAAAGTAATGGCTAGATGTAGAGCCAGAGGAGAGAAAGAGCAATCAGGAAGATTGTTTATAAACTATATAAATATCTAACCAATGTACTGTATATTTGAAACTAATAATAAAATTAAATTAAATTAAAAACCTGGAAAGAAAATGTGGAGCACTACAAGGAGTAGGTTTAGGTAATTGACAGTTTTGCTCAAGCATGGCCCATAGCCTGCATGAGAGGTTTCTTATGGCATGAGGGGTGGGCAAATAGAATGGTAGCCTTGAATGTCACTGCTCCACAGTTGCCATCTTGGGATGGCATCTGTCTCTGCCCAAATCAAAATAGCCACAGTTAAAATCCCTTGATCCTTGATTTTAAACATGACTATCATATTTTACAACAGGAAAAACACTGGGAAATTTGACACATTTTCTCTAGTAAGACTTTACTGAATATTAAATTTCCAGCACATTCTTTACCCGGAAGCAGGAGAGCGTATCCCTGATCGACTGTTCCATTTGCCCTTCACCTTTGCCGTGTTCCAGTGGGTGCTGTGCTAATGTGAAAAAAATGAGGTCACTTGGGGAAAGTAAAGTAGATTCTATCTCAAGTCTCAATATCCAGCATGTTTGTTTTCCCTTCTGGCAGTCAAGGAAGAGGAAGTGCTGGTGAGAGCTGGCGAGTACATGGGCCAGTTACTGGAACAAGCATCTCTGCAATTCTTCGTCACAGCTCGTGTCGATAAGACAGGAGATATTCTGGCCAAGCAGAAGTCCACTGTGCTGACAATCCCCAAGGTCAACATCAAGGTCAGTTTTTAGCATCTCAGACAAGGGAGAGCAGCAAATTTGTTGATTAGTTATCCAGACTTACTGTATTTTAGTGTGTTTGTGAGTGTGTGTGTGTATTTGAATGTGTGTCCTGCTCAAAAAAAAAACAATAACAAAAAAACAAATGGAGCTCGGATCCTCCTGTTCTTTGAAAGAAGTAAACTACCCTATATATAGACACAGCATATAACACTTTTCTCTCCTCTCCAGATTTAAATATATAGATCTGGCTGCAGATATAAATATAACCTGTGGGTATAAACATACTTGTGGAGGAAGATAAAGATGTGTAATGGATACAGATACTTAGAACTCTCACGGTCTCCAGTATAAAGTGGGTCAGGCATAGCATAAAATGGAAACCGCTTGGATCATCTCCCACCTGCATTTTGGACTGTACTATTGTTCATTGAGATATAATTGTATACAGTAGAATGCACGAACTGAAATGTCAGCTTGATGACAGTGACTTTTTATATATGTGTACACCTTGTAAACGCCGGACAGATGAAGATGTAGGGGATTTCCAACACCCCAGAAAGTTCCCTCATGCCTTTTCCAGTAAATAATCCCCTCCCTCATTACCAAGATAACCACTTCTTCTGACTTTTGTCACCATATGGTTTTTTTGTACCATTTGGCTAGTAGTTTTAACATCTCCCCATTTATCACCAGAAATCTCTGCCTTGATGGTTCAAAGGAACTTGGCAAAGAAGAGCTGAATATGGTAGCCCGTTTTGTTCCCACATCTCAGGAGCACTGGCAGCATCTACAGCCACATCCCTGGGACACCACCCTGACCTGTGAGCAGGAACCCAGGCCTCCAGCAGGGTCCTTGGGAGATGACATCTTATACCAGCCAGATCCAGGGCTTAGAGATCTTTCCAAGTGACTGGGGAACATTTTCCTTGAAGTAATTAAGAATGATTAGCACAGAGCCTAAGCTGCATTCCTCTAAAGTGATAGACAAATCAAAGTTTTATAAAGTTGCTCATATTTTAAATGCCCCTAGAGGTGGTAGGGAGAAGGCAATGGGTCAGGAGGGGGAGGTAGGCCTTAAGTCATGGATAATTTTCTGTGAATATTTATAAAACTAATAACTTGTATAGCATTCAAAATGATAACTTTTATTGGATCTAGTATCATGTAGATGGCACTTGAGAACCACCATTAATCACCCTAGGATAAGGCTCATCTAAACACAGATGTATAGTGCCTGTGGAGGAAGAGAATTCTAAGCCTTTTATTTCTAGAAAGGCTTAAGTCATCTTCTCTGTTTGGTTCGTTCACCTCAGTCACCTCCCACAGGCTCATTACAGCACCATCTGCACGAGAGGCCTTAAGAGACAAAAATGAGGATGTGCCGGGTCTGCAGGCGGAATAGAAAACAAATGGAAAACAGAGAAGTGGCATTGGGTTCCTCCAGAGGTGCTGTCAATCCCATGAGAACATGAATTCAATAGCATAAGGTACCAGAAGTGGGGCGGGCCTTCCCACTACTCACAAACAGGCAGGCTGCCCTCATGGTTGGCTCTCCCTCGGAGACGTGCAGTGTTGCTCTGCAGGCCTCTCCCAGCTGCATGTGGAGGCATCCTTTATCCTTTCCCAGTCTCATCCACAAACTCAACCTAAGAAGCTTTCTCACCAGAGGCAAGGCCTATATGCTCTCCTTATTTATGAAGCGATGGCTTGTCACTGTGAAGGGCTCAGGAGAGAGCACTTCCAAGCTGTGTGCTCAAACCACAGCATAAAATAGAATTTAATTGCACCGCTGATAATAAACAGTATGTATAAAGGAAACGAATAACTTTCATCTTTTAGACATTATTAATCTGAAGGATTATTTATTAGTTATCTTTTGGGTTTACTTAAAGAGCAGTTTCATTCCTCAGGGACAGAATGGAAATACCTTCTCCCATAAGTTGAGTGACCTGGGCGGGAAGGATGCACTTTTTAAAAGAGCTGTATTCTTGTTTTTTTGTTGTTTTGTTTTGTTTTGAATTTCCATAAAGGTATCAGGGGTGCTATTCCTAGGAGAAATTTATTTAGAGATAGGACTATTTGACTGGGATTTGAACATGAGAGAAATAAAAATTCTGGCTTCTGTCCTGTGCCAAAATTATTTGAAAGAGGAGTCAGGAGGCATCCTCAAAAAACTACTCCTTAACCACTAATCTCATTAACCATATTAACCCAAGGACGAACTAAATCTGAGCAGAGGAAGAGGTATTTCTGGGTAAAGCACCTCACACCTTAAAAGCCACCCATGTATCCCTGAGCTGTGAGAAGCCCTCATTCCAGAAACTCTGGCTAAAGGACTGGGGACCTGGGAGGCTGCTGGAGATATGAAATACAGAGCTATGGCATCCAGATGGCACTTCTTGTTCTGAAAGTGACTGGGAGAGGGAAAGAGGACACAGAGAAAAGGAGGGGAGGGGGTTTTGGGGAGGAGAAGAGAAATAAGTAAAGAAAGGGAGGGGAGAGGAAGGGAATGGAAAAGAGGGGAGGAATGGAAAAGAGGAGGGAAGAGCAGAGGGGAGGGAAGGAGAGGGAAGGAGGGAGGAGAAAGAAAACGTTACATTGAAGTATTACACAGGAGACCTTAGGGAAAGGTGTCAAATAAATTGAATAAAACAGGAGTTGGAGAGGGAGCTAAATGTGGTGAAAGTACAAAAAAAAAAAGCACAATGGCTCGGAGGTCCAGAATTGCTTAGGACATGTGCTCAAATTCTAGGAAAATGCTAGAAAACTTTGTCAATCTCTTTGAGCCTGAGATGGGCCCAGAACATCTCAATGAATGTTCTGGGCACAAGGGAGACCACGTGAGAGACAAAGGGTTAGGAGGACCTGATCCTCCTGTCCTTAGCTCACAGGCAGGAGGGATGAGACCAGCATATGGTGATGACAATGATAGCAGCTATAAATTATTGAGCTCTGTATTATTATACTTCTCTTGTATTATCTAATTTAATCATTACTATCTTATGAGGTGTGTATTACTATACCCCCCATTTTAGAAATGAGAAAACTGAGGCCCAGAGGAGGTAAAGTGCCCTGTAGCATAGTGGTCAAAACATGGGCTTTGGAATAAAACTGGATTCAAAGCCTATTTTCTCAACATAATAACTGTAACCTAGCCATATCACTTGCTCTCCCTTAGCATTTTTTTCTCATTTGTAAAAGGGAGACAATGCTAATACTTCACAGGGCTGTTATGAGTATATAATGACTTAATGGACACCTAATGCCTAACTCACAGTAAACACTGAGTATATGTCGGTTGTTATTATTGTCATTACTTTTCATAAGTGACTAGCCTGTGATCACGTGCCTAGTGAGTGAAGCTTCTAACCCAGATCTTCTGACTCAGAAGTCTGTGTAGATAACCACTAGGCTACATTGCTCTCACACTGGGATTTTCACAGAAAGTAGAAAATGGTGACTGCCTTAACAAGGGTCTGTGTTTTTCAAGGGAGTTTGGTTGGAGTGGGGTGTCACAAATTAATGCTATAGAACAATAGATGATCCCCTATGAATGGATAACATTTAAAGCAATAGAAATGGATGGAGAGACCACTCCAGATCCTAGGGGGAAAAACATGAAGAAGGACAAGGAGAGAGGTAGATGGTAGGTGTGGGGAGCAACTAGAATCCTGCTTTGGCTGGAGTCGAGGCTGGGAGCAGGGAACTAGTGGAGATAAACCTAGAAAGGCAGCTTAAGGCCATTTTAAAGTAAGCCTAAAATTTGGGGATGAGGGCTTTATAATTCACTTTATGAACAGAGAGGCTTCAGCAAAGATTCTAGAGCAGCGGTTTCCAACCTTTTTGGTACCAGGCACCAGTGCTCCTATGAGAATCTAATGCCTGATGATCTGAGGTGGAGCTGAGGTGGTGATGCTAACGCTGGAGAGTGGCTGCAAATATAGATGTAGCTTTGCTCACTCACCTACTGCTCACTTCCTGCTGTGTGGTCCAGTTCCTAACAGGCCTTGGACGGGTACTGGTCCGTGACCCGAGAGAGGGACCCCTGTTCTAGAGCATAAATGTAACATTACTGTTAACTCTGTCCTCCCAAGAGTCAGAACCTCTTTTGTTTCTCCCTTCTCTTTAAAGCCTTTGCCCAAGGCGCTCTCTCATTCTGGGAGTCCTCAGCTCATCCTTGGGACTGGAGGTTTCTGGCAGCAAGTTTGCAGCTGCTTTTAACCAGCCCCATTTTTAGAGCAAGTGAAGGCCAACCTGGAACAATACTGAGCTCACCTGTCTGAATCTATGTCATGTCAACCAAAACAGTTGGCCAGTGGACATGTAATTACACCCTAATGGACCCAGTCTTGGATGCATTCTTCCCCATAATGATAAGTTAATTATTCCCAGCACCCACAATGCATGAGTCACAGTGTGTGATCCTCATATGGAAAATGGCAGAGAGAGACGTTCATTAAACTTTAATGAGCACACTTTTCTTTTTCCATGCTATCAAAATATTTTGATGAGAAAAGAATATTTTATTAAAATCAGACATAGAATTTTTTTCTGGCTTCCCATGTGGTGATGGTTGTAAGATGCTTTAAGTCAGAAAAAGACTCTTAGGCATTTTTGTTTTTAATGAAAAGCTTTTTTTTTTTTGAGAGAATGGAGGCAATTGGGAGAATTCAGCTAGTCTCCAGGCTAGAGACTGGCTTGTCTGGAATCTGTGATGTGTAACATGGAAATAGCACTATGGTGGGTTTCTCCCATTCTCAGTTAGCAAAGGTTTCACGTTTTTCATGGTTTCGCTCAAGTCAACTAGAATAAGAACACCAAGAGGGACACCTGTAGCCCCTTTTGTAGAAGCAAAGTGGCTGGGGTCATAATCCACCTGGGCTGCTTTGTGTTAATTACTCAACCATGAGAAGTAAAATGGGTCCAATGATAGTACTGACCTCATTGTGTTTCTGGGAGGGATCATTAAAATAATTCACGTATAGAGCTTAGCATGGTACTTTCCTCATATTAAGTCCTCAATGAAGGCCAATGTCTATCAGCTTCCACCACACATACCTACCCTCCACTTTGCTTTTTCATCTCCTCCTCCTCTTCTCTCTTTCTGTCTCTCTCATACATACATACATCCTCTCTGAACTTCAGTGTCCCTTTTGCAAAATGATTACCCCACTAACGATTATAATACTACTCCTATTAATTACAATCACATGTAAAACACAAAGTTTTGTAGGTTAACATTTGTAATGTTTGTGAGGATGCTTAGCCCATGCCAGGAATTGGTAGTTGTTGATAAAAGTTTCTTCCTTCCCTGCCTAGTCCCATCTATGCCTGGAAATCCTGCAGTCACACTTGGAAAATTACTTAAAGCAATGTTTGGCCCTGTGGCCTAAAGTGAAGGTAACATTCATCTGGTGGCATTGCATCTGACTTCTAGGTGTCGAGTGTGTGCACTGTTCCCTGTGGAACCCTCATGTGAGGAAGGCCAGTTTTAAAGAGCCTGATGTAAAAGTGGGAGCAGATAGAAGTTTTCATGTGTTCCTCAGATGACTTTCATTCAGTACTTGAGAAATAAACTCTTTCAAGTGCTATTCTAAGATAGCTCAGGTGCCAATACCTCTGTAGTGTTATGTAGAGCAATTCCTGTAGCCTTTGCAGGACCTCATGAAATACCAGAACTCATTTTCTCATATGAACGAAATTGCTCGTAGGAGCAATTTTGCTGAGAAAATATAACTACTTTCTATGTACATGATTTTAAAAAATTATAACCATGAACAAGCTATGAACAAATAGGTGCCCCCCCTCAATTCTTTAAAAAATCTTTTAAACATTTAAAATGAGAACAACTGACTGTTTTCAAGAATTTTTAACATGGATTTTAATGTGCCTCACTGCCTCCCACCCCTGGCATGGGCATAGTCTGCCCAAGTGTAGGTATTAGCCTAGTGGCATTAACAAGATTTTAACAAGGATTGCTTCTTACTTATTTGTTCTCTTGACTATAAGAAATTTCCAGTATTTATTCATCCCTTTGTTTAGTCATTCACTCATTTATTCATTCTTTTATTCACTTCATTCAACAGTTATTTGGTGCCCCCTCTGTACATAAGTTGTAGAAGTTTTTTTTTTTTTTTTAATTATCAGAGGAAAAAAGTCATTTGTATTGACTGTTCCTTTGAAATGGGGAAAGATTGCTCGTATTTCTGTTTAGTGGTAGCCAACCTTGGTCAGCTCCAGGCCACTCTGTTTTCTCATGGATTGACCACCATTACCACACAGCCTGAAGCACCCCTCTCATACAAACAGTGTTCACAGTACCTACAAAAGCAGGTAATTCATAGAAATTTGTAAGCAGAATGTCTGCACTGCTAGCCCCAATCACCTGGGCCTCAGCACTCTGGACTTGCAGTGGTAAGGATAACACAGGTGGCATGGGCAATGTCCCTGCCAACCCCTCCAGGGTGGGTGCCAGAACCTACTTCTGGGTGGGCTCTACTCCAGGTCAACACCAACACTTGCGCAGACTGTCCCCAGCCTGGTGTGAGGAGGCCATAAAGGGACCGAATCTAGCCCACTCGCCAAGCTATGCAGAGAGCTACATCCACCCTTAAAAGGGGCGCCCTTTCCTAACCTGCACTGATGCACACCCACATTGGCTCAATGTCCAGCTCTCTTCTGACTCAAGACACTATCTTGGCTTTTTTGAACAACTATTCTAATGTGTTCTTACTGGAGCCCATGTTTCTTCCTGAAGTGTGGGCTCCAGTTAGAATCCTCTTTGTATCCATGGAAACTACCATTTTAACCAGAGTAGAGCAAGGCCAAGATGGTTGCTGAGGTAGATGACTGGGCTCTGCTCCTACAACATCCCAATTCATATACCTTTATCCCACAGGAAAAGTTAAAATTGGGGAAACCACTCGAGATGTAATAATTGTCCCCAAAACGCTTGACAGCCACTGGGTAAAAAGGGTGAGACCTCACTATGGTTTTTTGTTCTATGAGAACTTAAATATCAGAAACCTTCTATCAAGGCAGAAAATGAAAACAGAGACTGTTCTAATTAATCCCTGAACCATTTCCCCTCCCATGTCTCCAACCAAGCACATATCTCCCTTTCAACTTCCTGTGTTCTCTCTGACTTTGTCACATGTCCCAGTCACTAGGATGCACCTCTGCCCTGCCCTTCCCCTTGATCCTTCAGTGGGAGGCTGAGACAAGGGCGCAGGGAGGTGAGCCTCTCCACTTTTTAAAAAGCGTTGCTGGAGGCTCCCAGCTTCTCCCCTTTGTGATTCTCTTCCTTAATACCTAAGAAACTGAATCTACATCTCCATAGGGGAACTTATGGTTTAGACGGTTCTTATGGTCACTCTGGCAACATTTCTTCTCTTAAAACTCAATAGCATTTAGATTCAGTAAATGTTAACGTGTTTCAGATGCTCTTCTAAATCATTTCACATCGAATCTTCTCCATAACCACATAAGAAACTGAGGCTCAGAGAGTCCAAGTCATTTGGCCCAAGGACATACAGCAGCAGCCCCTGGTTTTCAGACTCTGAGTCCAGAACACTTTCCCTTCAGCTTCCCCCAAGTATGGTCATTGTCCGTGTCTCAGCCACTTCGGTCATGCCTCTTGGCACGGTCCTAGACCATCAGTGGAGAAAATCAAACATGTCTGTGTAAGATCCTACCCTGATAGGCTCTGAGTGGTTAAAATCTATGTATCTCGGGAGGGTCCCAGGCAGGGCACCACCAGCCATGGCTTTCTATGCTCAGCTCACTAACTCTCCACCCCATCATGGCTGTTGGTCATGGAGGACCAGACAGTGGGTGTACTCCAATAGCCAGGAGTACATATCCTAGACCTGTCAATGAGAAGCCCCACAACTGGAAGGTATACGCTTCTATTTCCCTACCCAGTACAGCCACAGAACAACCTGTATTTGAGAGTTAAAATGAGAAATCTCTGGCAACTTGTGTACCTAAAACATAATTTGCTCTATGCATATCCTTTTGCTATTTTTTTTTTGATCTTATAAAAAGGCACATAAAGTTAAACATCAAGAATGATGAATCTCATCTACCTTATCATATAATCCCACTATGTTTGGGCTATTGGTTTTTTAAAATATCTCCATCTTTACTCTAAGTAGAAAATCCTGTTATCATCAAGTAATATAATATATCAAGGCCCTAAGTCCATCTTGTCATATTTTACTATGCTATAGAAATCTGATTCTTTCCCCATAAAATCAAAGAGTTGGGTCATGTATATGTTTTCAAATTTAGTTCAAATTTAGTTCATTGTGCTCAACTAGTAGTTTAGTGACCTTATAAGGTAATACTGCAAATGATTCTTCAGTGAATTTCAGAAAATAATGAGGCTATTTCCAGCAAAGAAAATGTTACTATTTTTGTTTCTCTGCTGTCAGAGATCACAGTGTATGCAGTGTTTAAAGATGAATGTTTTGGAGTCAGAAAGACTTAGATTTATATCTGGATTCTACAGACTTACTAGCTCTGTAACTTGGACATTTTATCTTTTAAGTTTCAGTGTCACATCAATGGAATGTGTTGTGATATAATCATGTCAACTCCCAAGCTCATAGGGCTGTAAGGAGGATTAAATAATACAAATAAAATGATAAGCAGAATATATTAGTGTTAACTTAGTAATGTAATACTAAATATATATATATATATATATATACACCTAGTAATGTATATATATATACATATATACATATATAATATATATGTATGTTACTATTATTATTATTATTATTACTAATCAGAGTCAATCTAGAAGTATGGTTGAGCAATGGCTCTGGCACCAGACCGTCTGCATTCAGTTCTCACTTCCTCTACTTACTATCTTCATGAACCTGAGCAACTTACTTCTCTGTGTCTGTTTCCTCATCTGTAAAGTGAAGACTCACAGTATCTAACTCATATAGTTGTGAAGATTAAATGAGTTATAATATACATAAATCACTTAACAGCATTGTTCAATAGAACTTTCTATAATTATGGAAATATTCTAAATCTGTGCTGTCCAAAATGATAGCCACCAGCCACATGTAGTTACTGAGTACTTGAAATTTGGCTAGTGCAACCAAGGAACTGACTTTTCAATTTAATTTAATTTAATTAATTTAAATAGCCACATGTGGCTGGTGGCTACCATAATGGACAGCGCAGACTATAACATTACCTATCTTAAACCATTAGCATTGTTTAGCAAATGCCAACCTAAGTATATTAGCTGATAGCAATGGTGGCGCTATCACTAATGAGCATAATTTACAAACAAGCAATTGTTTATTACCAGCAGTGATCTTAGGCTGAGGAGAAAAAAATTCATCTTTCAGCAACACATGTAATAATAATACATGATTGAAAGCACAGGAAGTAAGGGCTGTGAGGTGAATTAATAAATCATGTGACTCATATAGCCAACTAAGTTCATTCTTTCTCAAATTTTTCTCATTTCAGTTTCAATTTCGAACATGGTTATGTATACTGTAAAGCGTATACTCCATGGAAGAGCTCTTGTAATTTCCTAAAAAGTAATTTTTTCCCAAAAGTGTGTGTGTGTGTGTGTGTGTGAGAAAGAGAGAGAGAAAGAAGGAGAGAGCGGAGAGAGAGACTTGTTTACCAAAGAATCAGAATAGTTGCTCATTATCATGAAATAGCATCAAAGACAAGAACTTAGTATGTTAATATTGGTGAATGATATTTAACTTGTAAAAGCATCATATTTTGTCAATTTTTTAAAACAGAAATAGTTTAAATGAAAATTTTTAAAGAACCAAGGACATCAAATATGTGGAAAAGGATTTAATGTCACCAAGTATGACATATGCTTTATCCTTTTCTCTGGTCTGAGTAATACTCTTCTCTAAAGTGAATGCACATAAAAGCTTCTTGATTTAACCATCTCAGGATTGCTAAAGGCTCTCTTGACTTAAGGTTTTATGAGAGCAAGAAAATCAGAAATATAATTATGTTGATGTGGAATGATTCTTACAGCACTGAAGAAAGCACTGTAGAGTCCCTAAAAAAAAAAAAAAATAGATGTGAACAGATATTTTTACCTACAATAGTCATCATTCTCAACATTTCACAGATACCATAGCATGGCACATCACTTAAATCAACACAGAATATGAAAATACTATGTGTGTGCTCCATTTTCCTCAAAAGAACAGAGGGAAACATCTCCACTTAAATTCCTAAACAGAAAATATTGATGTTAAATGTTGGGCAGGCTTTTTTATTTTGGTTTAGTTTGAGTTCTAAGGCTCGTTATCAACTCAGTAGTCAGACGAAAGATGTTAAATAGGGACAAATGTCAGAAAAGTGACACTGAGTATTCATTTACTGCAGAAGAAGCACTATAAAACCTGGAAAGGCCCTCTCCTTTCAATACCCCACCCCTCCCAGGCTTCCTCCCTGCTTCAGCATCAGGGAAGGCTGGGAAGTATTTATATACCCTTGCCAGCAGTTAATTACAGAGATAATCTCTGGAAACAAACTAATTAGACATGACATGTGAAATTATCTGAGAAGACTTAATCTTCTAATCATATTCAGGTCTAAAACTTATCCATGAAGACCCAAACACTTGGGCCAATCTTTCAAATATCTAATTTTCCCTATCACTGTCATCAGTGACCTGAAAGGATACACTTGGCTTTCCACAGCATGGGGATCTTCCTGTAAAGCTAGCCTACCAGTATAGAAATGATTCTCAACCCGGAGCCCATGGGCCCCAGAGGGCACATGGGTCTGCAATGAATCCCTTAAAACTACATGTGGACTTTGTATGTCCCATATATTTGTCACTGTTTACGTCTGTGTGGTATAAGGGTCAGTAAATACTATCAGATTATTTTAAGGAGCTTGTGCCCGTACTTGTAAAAGTATGCCATGAGGAAGGCAGATGGCTCCAAAATATTTTCCTTTCCAAAATTAAAGTGATCAGAGCAAATACTTTTACCAATAGTGTGTCTGAAGTAGCCCCACTTTCTCTAATTTAGAGTTTTTATAAATATTATCTTTATCTTGTATTTTTAAAAATTCAAAAGCATTCTGAAATTTCTTTTCAACTTAAGACAATATTTGGGACACATTTGAGAATTAAACCTACAGTATTATGCATTCTCATACCTCCAACATCAATGATAGAGTCGGAACATTTGGGGAAAAAGTGAAAAACTGTCTTCCAAATGTTTCATCTGCATCAGTGGTTTTCATCTGGCTGGAGGGGTGAGGGACAGTTTTCTAAGTTGGTCTTTAGAAATCAAGAGGGGTGCTTAACATTGATTACAGGCTCCACTGCCAGAGATTCTAATTTAATTGTGTGAGTTGAGCCTTGACTGCCATAGTTTTAAAGTTCCCCAGGTGATTCGGCCTGTGCATGCCAGGCTGAGGACCACTGATTAAAGTGCTGAACACACTGCTTGGCAAACAATTCATGCTCTGTAGGTGACACCTGCTGCAGTCACCATCATGATCAGTATCTGCTTCACCCCTGATCCCTCAGAACCCACTCTCTGCCCATCTTACCTCAGAAGATGGGGTTTTGAATGTAATGAACATGGAGAATTGACTGGAATTTTCATTTTTCTTATAGATTTTAAAAAATCTCATAGATATAGATTTAGTCACACACTATATCTTAAAGAGTAAAGCCATTAGGTTTTATTCTTAACTGTAGAGTCAGTGAGAGTCTTCTCTCCGGACAATGCTCTTCCTCTTTTCCTCTATTCATAAGAAAGGCTCATTTCCACATGATTTTTTTTCTATATTATACACTGCTTAAAGAAATAAGGTATAGTAATGACTGGGTTGTTATATAGAAAACTCAAATGATCATTACTTTTTTGTAGCCAAACTACTTTAACAAATATTTACTGGGCACTGGCTAGATACTAGAGTAGAAAGTGGGCTGAAATATAAGGTGAATAAAAAAACTACCCCAAGCATTGCTACTTCAAAAAAGTATGAGCTATAATGTATTAAGTCTTTGCCACATGGTAAGCAGTGTGCTAGCTGCTTTGTATATATTATCTCATCCTACCCATTTCTTATCAGAAAGAACTTTTATTATTATCTAGTTCCCAAGTTACTTAAAGTTTATACAGTTCCATCTATTTGGGGTACATAATCTCTAAACAAACAACCAAAACTATGGTCACCTGGCCATTTTTCAGCACATGGTGTTGGTGTTGGGAAACATATAGTTCCAAGGGCAAAGGGCAGTGACCACACAGATTAAACACAGCATAAGAATTACTACTAATAATAGCAATGTACATAGATCACCTCATAGAAATGTCAGTCACTGTCAGAGACAAAAAATCTGAGTCTCAGAAGGTTGTCACCGAAGGCCCCACTGCTAGTAAGTGTTGAAGCTAGCATTGAACTCTCATCTCCTGCCAAATACCTGATACTTCTGAGATTTGTTATGGAGGAACTCACCAACAAATAGCCTCACATCCTGCTGGACTCCCATGTCATAACTGTAGAAGAATTCTCTTTTGTCTATTTTAGTGTCCAGCTTTCTCTTCTTCAAGTTCAACAGTAAGGACTCCCTCTTTGGACACACTTTTTACAGTGTTTCTAATATTTGCAAGGCACAGTTTCCCTGGAGCGATTGTTTCCCATTGAACTCAGGAATCCCCCAAGTGCTGGCAGGAAACTTGAGCCCTATCCAGAAGCAGAGTTCGCCTGGCCACCCTGACCACAGAAATCTGTTGCTTCACCAAATGCACTTCCACCTCCTGCTGACAAAGAGAGCAGCTGGTAGCCAGGTTATTAACCTGAGCTCTAATTAGGGTGGTTTTTATAATGAAGAAAAGTGTGTGATTCTAATTAGTAATTTTCTATCTCTTTCTCAATAGGTATATCCCCCCATCAAAGCAATAAGCTATTCTCATTGCACTAGTTCCATTGCCAAAAAATAATCATAATGTAAAACAGAAGCAAAGTAAAGGTGGTTAAGGGCACAAGAGAGCAGAAAGAGGTTTCTGTGCTGCTAATTATCTGCATTCTCCCCCAACTCATTTCTTAGGTCCGCGGCCCAAAGATGGTTGGTTCTGACATGGTTGTGACAGTTGAGTTCACTAATCCTTTAAAAGAAACTCTGCAAAATGTTTGGATACATCTGGATGGTCCTGGAGTGATAAAACCAAAGAGAAAGCTGTTCCGGTATGTGCTAGGGAGTTGTGGGAAGGTGATGTGGGGCTTTGGGAAGCTTATCTCTCTCTCTGTCTTTACCAAACTTATGTCTAATCCCTAATGAAAATGTCCAAGAAACTGCTACTTCCTTATTGTCATTTCTTTGGGACAAGGGATAAAAATAGGGTTGGTTCAACTGGTACGTTCATCATCTAATCCTTAAAACTATCCAAACGAGGTAGGTACTGTTATTATTTCCTTTCAGTAGCAGAGGAATTTGAGGCTTTGAGAGATCAATTGGTTTGCCCCAAGTTGCACAGTTTATAAGAGTAATACAAAGTTTCAGATTCAGGGTGGCTGAATCCAGAACCCAAGTTTTAAGCATTTTGCCATACAACTTCCTCAGGTATCAGTCCTACTAATATTAACTAATATCTGTGTGTCAGATATTATGCTGAAAGATGTTCCTTTTCATGGGTCCTTTCTATCCAACTCCACCTCCCGGACTTCACCAACCCACGCACTCTCTAGAACTATTGCTTTCAGTAGAATAAAGGTGAGCCTAAAGAGTTTGAGACTAAGTTCCTTAGTCAGGGAACCCCAGGTTCAGTAATACTTTGAATGAAACTGCTTCTTTCACACCTAGCACTGTCAAATTGTGCTATACAGTTCTCAGCTTCTGTGAATTGTACTGACAAAGGCTGTCACTCAACAAGACAGACCATTCCACGGTCAGGTAGCACTAATTGTTAGATAACAATACTACTTTTAGATCATCCCAATGATCCCGATTCTGTCATCTGGACCTATATACTGAATAAGGCCCATCTCTCTTCTATCTGATGGCTTGCAAATATTTGCAAACAACTGTGACATCTTTCTTGAGTCCTCTCTATAGCTACCCTGACTTCATTCCTCTCACCTCTAATGTGGTTTTAGCTTCCTCCCTCTCCCACATGCTCCAATTTGTTAGTGCTCCTCTTAAGACTGTGATACCAGAATGGATCCCAGTCTTAAGGTTTATTACTTTCATTTCTACCACAAATAAGTCCCTGTCAGCATCAATCAATCTAGAAAATTTCCTGTGGGTGACCTTCTAAGGCATAGAAAGGAGGTGAAGGGTTTTAGAAACTGCCTCATGACCGGATATGTTAGGAATTCCCCCAACATCCTTCATAGAAGCTACCTTGATCTGTAATCTGTGGGACAAGTGCAAGGCCTCCTTCATCCTTTCTCGGGTGGCTTTAAAAACCAATTTTCCCACTAAGGGCTCTCTGCATTTCTTTCAAATTACAGGGTTCACAGCTTCTTCATCCCATAGTTTAAGAGGTACTTTATGCTTGTGCATGCAATAAACAGTAGAGAAAATGATTTGAGTGCTTTAAAAAAAATGCAAGCACAAAACTTAACAACTTTCCTGTGCTAATAGGAAAGTTGCAGGGGGGTGGGGGAGAATTAAATTAGAAATCAACTCCAGCTAGAGGGAGAGGTCAGCAGTAATAGTCCTGCTTTCGTCAGAAATGATAGTCTCACTTGTCCGTTCTCACACCTTCTCACTCGAATCAGATACAATAATCACTCAGGCAAAGTGAAACACATTTCTACTTCTAAAAAGTCCCCTGCTGTATCCAATTTTCCATCTCAAATAGTAACCCCACAAGCTTTATCTGAGGATATGGGAACTTCCAGCTACCTTTACACCTTGGCTGTCCCAAGAATTCCACCTTAATCAAAAGCCAGTACACAAAAAGAAGCAATCTATGTGTTAAAATGAAGATTAATGCTCACTCAGAGTAGTGACCCACTACTTAGGTGGGTCTCAAAATAGGTTGAGTGTCCAGGTGCATTGTTTATTGTTAATATCTGACATTGGGACAGGTAAAGTGGAGTGAATCAGGGAAAGTATGATAGAGGCCAGTCCCTACATGAACACTAGGCAAATGGCCCACCTATATTATTACTAGTTACTTCAGCATCTTGGTCTATGGCAGATGGGTAATAGATAGAATGTCAGGTCTTCAAACTCTTATGGAAATTCAGATCCAGGGGTGAAGCTTTCCAAAGCAAGGGAAGCTTTATTTCTCAGACACTGTCAAAAATTGGAAAGAATTTGAAATAGAAAATATTTATTATCCAGGTGGGCTTAAGACTTTGGAGAAAGCACTACTTTCTTCATTTCCCCCTGACTCCAGCACACACCTTCACAACCAAGACCTGAGCCAGCCAGTGCCCACATCCACATTGCCAGATAATTAGAATCTCCAGTTACCCTCTGCTGCCAAGATCAAATCTATGGGTGACAGATCCATATATCGACATGGGCCTTAAAAGGGGCAATTCTGTAGAACCAGAATCTTTCACAAGATTGTATTTCTTTCTAGGATACACATCTTGAATAGTCTAGAGAGTCACCACCCCACCTGTCCACCCACACCCATGCCAGGGCCCTAGAAGGCAGGGGTTCTCTAGCTCAAAGCAAGGGCCTGAAAGGCAGGAGCTGGTGAGCAGGGAATTGAACTAGAAACAAGGAAGGCAGACGGTGCCATGTCTCATTCCTTGATCAGGGTACAAGCCAACTCTACTCTAAGATAATTTACCTTCCTGCCCTTCCCCCACCTCCTCCCACCTGTCTCAAATGCTTGGAGGTGCTGCTCCCACAGACTCTCAGCTTTCAAGTTTCTACACTTGATACTCCAGAACATCAAATAATTCATCTTCCAGATTCATTTTTCTCTTTAAAAAATGGTCAGATTCAGGAAGTTATTTCAAGAAAAAAGTTCCCTGACTTTGTAATATTGGTTTAAATTTTGAGTTTTTCAAATAGGACAGAAGCTAAGGGCTAGACACACAGAGGACAAACCATAGATAGTTGCAGTTTATTGTAATAATAATCCCATTTGCCTGCGTGTGTTCAAGATGATAAATGGCCAGCATATCCTGATGGTTCAGCACATTACTGAGAATCATTTATCACAACATCTATCCCCAGGCAAATAGGATTATTCCAGTATTACTCCACTTACCAAGATGGGTAAAGAATTTTTTCTCTCTTTCTGGATGTAGATAAATGCATACTTAGACATGCATGTATATCTTCATATATGAGTATATTTTCATGATACTCATACATGATAAGTACACATGTATACATGTATGAGATGCAGGTATAAATATCATTATATGGATGAGTTTATGAGTAAGTGCAAATAATGAAGTAAAGCTTGTGAATGCATTATAGTTTCTGCTTGAGGTTACCTTTATTACATGGCCTTAGGCCAGATCCTTAAGCAGGACAACTATCTTACAGTGTTTCTGATTGATCACTTGGTAAAACCAGAGAAGAGCAAATGAATGGATCAGGGTTAAAATAACAATTACTGAGAAATAAATATCTCAAAATTTACATTCATATTGAATTAATCACTGTAAATTAAAGATGGAAACTGCTACAGGCAGAGTGAACTTACTTTCCTAAATTATTTTGTAGCGAGTTCAAGCAGAGCAAACAACAGCCACGAAAGTGATAGTAATAATAAAAGTAATAATAAGAACAACGCTACATATCTAACACTTGGCACTTACCATGTCTTGCCATAGTTTTATGCACCATGCAAATATAAACTCACCTCACCCTCTCCACAGCCTATTCAATATTCCAAAGTGTCCACCTTTTACAGGTGAGGAAAATCATGGTGAGGTCAGTGATTTTCAAACCTTGAATCATAAAATCAATATACGGAATTTGAAAAATACATATATAGGTTGTATGTGTACTTTTCACACAATTTGGCTTTCATCTAACTGATTTAAATAATTTATATAGCCACATTTCTAAAGAACAAAAAATAGGAAAAACATTGACAAATACCAAATTAACTGAGACATTCAAACTATCAGTGTCAAAGTCAATGCCTTGGAGTAGCCCCAAAGAAAGAGGTCCCCAAGGCCTTAGGTGCCTTTCCCAATTCACAGGCCACGGATATAAGTGAAAAAAAGGGACTTCTTATTCAGTGTGTGGGTTTCTAGAATTTAAAGACTTTTCTCTTTTTATACCACCGCTAGCTGAAATACATAGTTTTAGTGATATTTGAGGAAATCTTGAGGTACCAACTTTATGTAGAATAGGTCCAACACAGGTATGTGGTCCTGTGTTCCTTCCCTCACTTTGGTTCTGTCTAAAGTGGTGCTCTATGGCTCCAGCCCCCAAGAGCAAATGGGGACTCACGTAGCTAAGACCTTTGAGCCACTCTAGACTTTCCTTCACAATTCTCCTTCCTTACAATACCTCCAACCACCCAAACTATAATGTCACTCCTAGCTCCTTTGGTCCCCCAGGTCCTTCCATGGGGTACTAGCAGGATGTAACCTCCTCCAGCCCTGACCCCTTGCTCAGTTGTCTGTGAATCTAGCCACAGAATTCCTCTGTACAACATGTTCTTTGTTTCTGAATACAAGCACCCTTATTATGTCCCTCAGTGTATCTCTCTTCATCCATTATCTGGGCCATTGGGTTCTGTGACTGTGAAAGAGTCCTTAGTCCCCTTTGGATCTCAGTTAGTTTCCTCATCTGTAAAATGAGACAATCAAACTAAGTGATTTCTTAGTCCTTTCCAATTCTCACGTGCGAGGCCTTAATAACCCCATGAAAATAGTCAGATTCCTTTTCTCTCTTTTCAAGACATGCATGGGGCTTCTGTTTATTTCCCTAATGCTCTCCCAGAAAACCACTAGTCCAGGGTCCCATACTAAGCCAACTAGCATGTGTCCTCTAGCAAAGACCAAGAATCCTCCGTGGTCAACACTTGCAGGAAGTTCTTCCTACAGAATTAAAGGTTATCTGTCTTGCTTGAGAAAGCAAACATGTGAAAAAGTAAGCACAGTGATCAAGAAGTCATCTTCTTATAGGATATAGTATGAAATACAGTATACACTAGTAGAAACAGCATGGATTTGGGAATCAGATAAACTTGGGTGCAAATCTCGTCTCTGCTCATTAACAGCTCTATGATCTTGGAAAAGTTGCTTCACTTGTTTAAACCTCCATTTTTCTTCCAAAATATGTCAAGTAGTAGCTACCTCTAGAGACAATTATACAGATAAAACCTGCATATAACCTCCTCCTGAGGACTACATGGGGTAATATAGGTAAAGCATCCCAGAAAAGCCTAAATCCCCCCAACATGACACTTAGGAAGACCTCAGAACATGGGCTACAGAGGAAAAGGAGAGCACCTGGACCACTACAGATTAGCTCCATTATCAGGATGGATTTGGGCATTGGCACAGATGAGAGCAGAAAGGCGCATGGGTAGAAGACCTAATTTGATGGTTGAAACAGGATTACAAATTACAAAGCATGCATATAGTCATAGTCAGTTCACAGCAGGTAGGGTCATGATCTTGGGCTGGGAACAAGGTCTATTTCAAGGGGGTGGGTAAGAACTAATTAGAGTGTCAGGACCTCAGCAAAGGCAGCTGGGGGATTCAGATAGGAGTCTAGGCCCAGGAGGGAACTAGAGTGCCAAAAAATGAGCTGAGGCAGATCAGTCACACTGACAAGGCTACTGGGGAGGCTTAGAGACAAGTTAGAGTTCAGTTAACTTGTGGCTTGTGCGGCTCAGCCCAGCTCCACCAGACCATGTATACTGGGAGACATGCATCCAAATGGAAATAACCATGCTCCAAGGAATTATCACTGGCAGGATCTGGCAGAGCCTCATTAGGGGCCTCATTTGGGTTGTAACTGGTGGAATAAGCCAATATCCTAACCACCACCAACTAGAAGGAAAAAGAGGTTCTCTTGCTACCCAGTCAAGATAGGAAACTGGATCTACCTCTCTGGAAAGTAAAATCTTTCTTTTCTTTTCCATCCTTTCAGTGAAATCCAGCCCAACTCCACTGTGCAGTGGGAAGAAGTGTGTCGGCCTTGGGTCTCTGGCCATCGGAAGCTGATAGCCAGCATGACCAGTGACTCTCTGAGACATGTGTATGGCGAGCTGGATTTGCAGATTCAAAGACAACCTTCTATGTAAATGCACAGGAGGCTGAGATAGATCTAGGCACTTGGCCTTTCATTGTCTTGGCTAAGGAAATTCTAATGCAAAAATAGTCAGCTCTTGCTTTAACTTAGGTGTGAAGACCTAGATAGGACTGGGTAGGGCCCAGAGTGGGGATGCCATGTATTTCAAAAACACACTTTTTCAAACCCAGGCTACTCAGTGTGGAAGTTAGTTTTTAATTGCTCCACCTTCTGAAGGATTCTGAGGATTAGCTTTAATTAAGCTCTAATTAAGCTCTCATAGCTCATAAGAGTAAAAGTCATCATTTATCATCACAAATGGCTGCAGCTCCAAATATCAGAGGACTTCCCTTAGTGAGGGGATTTGCTTAATACCTGGCCTCATGTAAAACAAGACTTCAGATCCCCATTCAGCCTTTTGGGGGTAACGTACTCCCCAAAATGGAGAGAAGTGCGTGATTTGGGCCCTAGAATTCTATTCCCTTTTCTTAGAAGCAGTTTCTGCTCTCTGTGTCAGAACATTTTTCCCAAGAATTGAGTACAACATCATTTGTCTTCTTGGCAAAGCCAGAGAAAGGTCTTTCATCTTGCACCTGCAGCGAAATAACTGCCTGCCAAATTTCACAGAAGATGTGGCCCCGTATTAACAAATTGCATTTATGAGAAACTTAATCACCTAAGAGGAGATGAGAAAGCAGGTGTAATACCCAGATCTATTAAATAATATAGTTTTATGGTGCATTTTATAGGAGGTGTCACACCATGGCCTGATCAGCAGGAACCAATAGCCCTTATTTTAATCCTTTCTGGGCTTCAACACAGGCACACCTCAGAGGTATTGTAGGTTCGGTTCCAGACAACCACAATAAACTATAAAGCAAGTCATAATATTTTTGCTGGTGAAAGGTCTCACCTTCAATTTGTAAAAACAAACAAACAAACAAACAAACAAACAAAACACAAGTACGCCTGTACTAAAAAGTTATGAGGCTGTCTTGGGACAGGAGGAATGAGGAATTAGTCTTTAATTAGTGATTATGCTTCACCTGTCTCTCTGAGATCATCTTCACACAATGATGCAGGCCTAGGTATGTTTTAGAGATAGAATAAGCCCAATGATTTGGAGAAGATGGCAGATTTATTGAGCAGGCATGTGGAAGAATGGGCAGCCACTAATTCTCTCTTGTCTTTCTTATAACCTATGTTGAGAACACAGCCTATCACTCAAGTGCTGAAAAGTAACATGGACTCCTCTTTGCAAAGAGCCAGCATTACCCTATGACAGAAGACACTGGCATCATTTGTATTGTGCCCCAAGGTTCCAACAGACAAGGCTGCCTGATATTTATTTGCAAGGCTGATTTATGGTCAAAATTACCCATTGATATGCCTAGGGAGTGATTTAGATCAGTATATTGTGATTCTTAACAAACAAAAAAATGAATAGTGGGAAGAAACTAGGGGAGGGGGCCAGGGGGAAGGAGGAGTCAGAATGGAATTCTCTGCTCTATATAACAACATTTCTAAGCCTTTGAGACTGTTCCTAAGCCTCCAGCACCAGGAATCCATAAGGGTAGCTGGTACCCCATAGGAACAGCATACCTAACTCTTAAGTAATCTCCCAGCATTTGCCAAGCCTTAAAATTTCCAATTTTAAAATTAAATGTATTTTGCTAGACTAAGTTGGCTTAACATAGTATACTCCTATTAGCTAGAATGTAATCAAAGCTTAAAATAAACTTGATCTAATTGTATTTGCATTTGCACAGAAATGAATGCTTTGAATTTTCAATACAGCATACTACTAACCACAACTGCTCAAGAAATCACCCTTCCTGGATAGGAATAACCCACCTGGATAGGAAGATAAGCACTTCCCCTTTCAGGAAAATAACTATAATAGGTATTGATGTCACAGTTAGCTTTCCTCACTGCTCTCTCTACATTTTAACCATATTCACTGAAGGAGGATGTTTACATATTTAGTTCAAAAACCATCTTCTAGAACTGCAAAATGTCTGTAGAAACTTTTTCATGAATGATCTCATGAATCATTAGGGTGAATCAGTGGACAAGCCAGCACAAATACCTATCACAACATATACCTTTTATGGTCTTAAAACAGAGATGGAAAATATATGGCAAATATGCACAGAAGAGCCTATATTCATAGCAAACATCACTAAACAATTGCAGCTCAGATAGGGCCTCAGAGTCCTCCTCAACACAGTACTCCAGGCAGCTATTACCAACTGATTTGGAGTTGGCATACAAAATAAAACCTGCCTGTTATGCCTACCTTAGAGCTAGGTCAACTCTTTTAATAGCTGGGATTCCATACTGTGTAATCATGTTGTGGCTCTACAAGTCATACATTAGCAATGGTAAGCAATGCATCTCAGATGGCAACAGAGAATCTGAGTTGTAGTTTCTGCCTGTGCTAGTCCTCCATGCTTCTGAACAAATCCTCATCTGTATTTAAAGTTCAATGACTAAAGATGGGTAACAATGCTTACGTTTCCATAAGGATATTCTGGAGGATATGTCAAGCAAACCCTAGCAATAACACATATCAAACTCAGATGGATGGATGGATGGATGGATGGATGGATGGATGGATGGATGGATGGATGGATGGATAGATAGATAGATAGATAGATAGATAGATAGATAGAATATACATGGGGTGTTTTTTTTTCCAAATAATTTTACCTTATCAACCTGTAAAAAAAGTAAGTATTATTATTTTCAAACTGTTTATGAAGAACTTAAAAAGGGCTAAAAAGCTATATATATCATGGCAAATTAAGCTGAGGTGGGAGTAGTGAAATCAAACTCTGGTTTTCTGTACACTCTTTAAACCTCTTGCTGTCTTCTCAGAGTTTTAAGAATGCTAATATAAAACCAATTTAAAGACTCTTTGAAGAGCTGCAGTATAACAAACAAAAATATGCACAAGTTTATAACAGGAATGCGGGGGGAAATGAAGTTTGTGCTAGATGCATTGGCAATTAAAAGTCATAGAATTCTAGGTGTAAGGTCATTTATGAACATCCATCCAATATTATTATAAAGTTACTAGTCAACCAGTTGAACTAAACATTTATTCGCCTTTTCTACCATTCAGCCATACTCCCACAATTCAGCCAGCCAGCCAGCTTTGCAATTACCTATCCATTCTTTATTCCAACCATCCATCTAACCATCCAATTACTTATTAATAAATGCATATGAACAAATTCAAAAGTATTTATTGAATATTGGGCATCTTACATGATCCTGGGGATTCAAAGCTGGAAAGTCCATGGTCCCTACCCAGAAAGAATTCACAAGCCAGAGGAGGAGCCAGCTACATAAAGTATAAAGGGATACATTAATAGAAGTATGTCTAGAGTATAATGGAAATTTTTAAAAAGATGTATAAAAAAGCCTCCCCCAAAATCTACAAGAATAATAGAGAAAAGATTTTAATAAAAACAGAATGGGAGGTAAGTTGGAGATCATTTTACAGAGAAGAGCTCCTATGACAGCCTGGAGGAAAAGAAGAGCATGATCCTTCTAGTGAACTGTGATGAGCTTGGCATGGAGAGATGATGAGTATCCAGCAAGGAGAGGTATGGCTCTCCAAATTCATCATGATGAGATCATTCATGAGAAAGTATCTACAAAGATTTTAGCCACAAAAACGCAGGATGGATCAGAGCTGGAACATTCCAGAAACAAGCGTTTGTTCCCCTGGCACTGTATTGTGGAGGGAGGCTAATAGAGGCTGTGAATAGCACACTGAATGCAGAACTAAAATCTATGGGTGGGTCAAAGAGTGACCAAGCCAAAAGTGTATGGGGTGGAATGCCTAACTCAGGTCAGTTAGGAAGGTATAAGACTAGAGGTGTGGCTACATTTGCATTCAGTGTTGGGAAATGAGATGTAGATAAAATGGGAGAGGTAGCATGTTGAGGGGAGCTGCTTATTTCAAAAACTTATACAAGTGTGTGTCAGACAAATTTCTAGAAGCTAAAATTTGGCAGCCAAGTAATTGCCATGGTCAGGGACTGTTAAAAGACCTAGGTCCTAGGCCCATGCTCACTTCTGTGTTAAAGCAAAGATCTCGAACTTGGTACCCAAGAAAGTCAACTGTGTCTAAAGAAACTTCTTCCCATCTTAGTTTAAGATTTTCCTTAAGTTCTAAGCACCTCAACTCATTTAGACTCAGTTTTACTTCCATAACTCTCTATAAAAAATGAAAATAAGGCAACAATAACATCTTTTTAGTATGGCTGTCAGAAATCACTCTTTAAAAGCAAACACAAATAAGTGAGAAGGAAAAAAAAGCACCTCAGTTGCAGCAGGAAAAATTACTAGGAAATTGTGCTCACCTCGATTGCCAGGAGTTACACTGACCATTTTCTAGCTCCAAAGACAATAGATGTTTTTAAAAGTTGCTTAGTAAGCTTGCTGTTGATACAGTTCATGAACTCCCATTAATTTTCACATTAATCATTGTTCTAGGACTTAAGTAATTACCTAAGCAATGTTTTACCATCCCTGAAACTAATTAAAAAATAAGGGGTTCTAATGAGTATTTTCTATTAGTAAAATCAAGTGCCCATACCACAAAGAGGGTTCTTTACTCTTCTTTTTGTTTTGAACAAGTTTAGACATTGAGAAAGTATGGCATGAAAAAAATTACAATCAGACTTAGAATTTGTTATCTTAAGATGACAGAATACAAACAACCATAAAATTATCGTTATTTCTCCCACTGAGAGGTGGAGTCAAACTTCCATTACCTCCCCTTGATTCCAGTCAGGCTCAGTGTTTCTAGTGCAGTAGAAACAACACTATCAATTCTCAGGCCAGGTTTTGGGAAACAAGTGGCTTTCACTTTTTGTTTCCTGAAATACTCTCCATTGGAAGTCCTGAGCTACCATGTAGAAGCTCAACTACTTTGAGACTGCCATCCTGGAGAAGCTACATGTAGATGCTCTGATCAACCACCCTCACTGAGTACAGCCTTTCAGCTACCCCATCAAGGCACTAGACATGATAATAAAGCCATCTTGGACCCTGCAGACCAGTCTACCTATGAGCAGAATGCCACGAAGTGACCTCAATCAATGCCACTTAGAGAAGAATCACTCTGCCAAGCCTTACCCAGATTTTTGACCAACCAAATTATGAGATATGATAAAACAGTTATTGTTTTAAGCCACTAAGTTTGAGGTTATTTGTAATGCAGTAAGATATAACCAGAGCACTTACCTCAACAATCTCAGAAAGGAGAGCAATTTACTGATTAATGCTCTTCTTGCTTTAAGGAAATGCTCTGTTTTGATCATTATCTTCCTGAAAACTATATAGAGATACATATAGTTTGTTGCTACTCAGCAGCTTCTATATATTTGGAGAGACCTAACGTGTATATTCCCAATTTAATAGTGTAAGTATTTTCAGTGCCTTCACCTCTTTCTTTTAAGTATAGATCCTTCCTGCCCTCATCTCCCTCAATATTTGGTTAGATGCCAAATTAGGAATATTTGGTTAGATGCCAATTAGGAATAACTTGAAGTTGAGCAAGAGGGCACGATGGAGAAGGATGACATTGCTCTTTCACAAAGTCTTAGGAAATAGGACCATTCCATTGAGAACCTCGAAGAAGTGTCAGACCCTCTATCACCCCCATGAACCCAGCTTTCTCATGAGCTGAAGCAATAGAAAATAGTGAAACAGTCTGGTCACAAAACTACCTTCCATTTTTTTGTTCCCTGAACATTCAAAAATGCCTTGATTTGCACAGAGGTCTACACTGATTTAGCTCTATATGAAACAAAATACTACAAAGTAATTTATTTTGGAGGGAGAAAAAAAAATGGTGTAGATGATAGAGGCTCTGTACATCCCTCTGGTGACTAAATCAAAGTTGTGACAGAAACAAAGAACAAACAGCAAGGAAAATTGCCTGGGATCTAGATGAACAAGCCCTACAACTAGGGAGAGAAATAAGAAATCACCCTGCAATGGGAGGAGGTAGGACAGGATGAAGATGTAAGGCTCCCCAGTCCCTAGTGGCTGAGTGGGATTGAGGCTGCAGCAGCAGCAGCTGGCAGCTGCAGAAGCCTCTTAAAGGGGCTGTGTCTGTGAGCGGACTTTTGCAGTGACAGACCCGCTCACTCTGAGCACCATGGGGACACTGAGTTGTCAGAGTGAGGGCTGAAGTGAGACTCACTCTGTACAGAAGAGCCAACGGTATCCTTTGTTCCTCTGTTGAGCCCTCCCTACTCCCATGTGGAACTCAGCACTGCCATAGCTGAGATATCATCAAACTGGATAACAGAGGTTGCTTCACCCAGAGCATTCCCTGAAACCGCACCTCCCCCAACTTGCAGCCCCACTCAAGCCACATCCAAACATATCCTCAGTGAATCAGGTGCCCCTTGTTGACCAGCGCCTACACTCATACTGGTGGCAGCTGATCATGGTTTCTGGCAAGGCCCTTTGAGGCAACTATAAGGATAGCATCTGTGGATTGCTTACTGAATCTTAACAGGTGGCACTGAAGGGCACAGGCTGAGGCTAAACTTGGCCTGCAGCTGAACTCCTCTCAGGACTGTGCCTGGACACCTACTTCACAAAGCTGCACTAATAAGACCGGGAGACTTAAGAGCTTTGCTTAGTATGTAGAAACAGAAACAAAAAGGCAGCCAAAATGAGAAAATAAAGAAACAGAAACCATATGAGAGAACAAAACAGAGATCCAGAAATAATGGAGTCAAGCAATCTAACAGATGCAGAGTTCAAAACACTGGTTATAAAGATGCTCAATGAATTTATGGAAAGTGTAGATGAATTCAGTGAGAACTTTAACAAAGAGATAAAAAACATAAAAATGGAAATTGAGATTATAATAGGGAACCAGTCATAAATGAAATACACATTATCCGAGATGAAAAATATATTAAATGGAATAAACAAAGTGAATAAAGAAGAGGATCGAATGACCTATAAAGAGGATGGGGAAGCCAAGGACACTCAATCAGAATGGCAAGAAAAAAGAAGCCAAGACTATAATAATAACTTAAGGAGCCTATGGGACACTATTAAATGTAAAAATATCTGTGTCACAGGGATACTAGAAAAAAAACAAAACCGAGACTTGAAGACCTGTTTGAAGAAATAAATGATGGGAAAATTCCCTAACCTTGTGAAGGAAATGGACATAAAACCCCAGGTAGCTCAGAGAGTCCCCAAAACCAGGGATCCAAAGAGGCCCACACCAAGACACATCATAATTCAAATGCCAAAGGTTAAATACAAAGAGAGAATCTTAAAAACAGCAAGAGGAAGGCAGTTAGTTACCTACAAGGGAACACCCATAAAACTGGCAGCTGATTTCTCAAAAGAAACTATGTAGGATGTAAGGGCTTGGCACAAAATATTCAATGTGATGAAAACCTAGGATCTACAACCAAGAATACTTTATTCAGCAAAGCTATCATTTAGAGTCAAAGGACAGATCAAGAGCTTCCCAGACAAAAATAAGCTAAGGCAATTTATAATCACCAAGCCAGTATTACAGGAAATGTTGGAGGGACTTCTTTAAGAAGAAATTTCATGTATCAAAAACAGGAATAAAGAATGGTAACAACTACTTTCCTATCAACAAGGACCTCAAATGGAAAGGAATTAAGTACTCCAACCAAAAGAGAGAGTGGCTGAATGGATAAGAAAACAAGATCCCTATATATGCTGCCTACAAGAGACTCATTTCAGATTAAAAGACACACACAGACTAAAAGGAAGGGGGTGGAAAAAGATATTGCTTTAATGGACCTAGAAGGTATTGTACTGAATGAAATGGGTCAGAATGAGAAAGACAAATATCACATGATTTCATGTATATGTGGAATCTAAAGAACAAACTAAGCAACAACAACAACAAAAGCAGAAATAAACTCATAGATACAGAGAATATTTTGAGGGCTATTAGATGGGAGGGGGTTGGGGGAGACAAAAGAAAGGCAAAGGGATTAAGAGGTGCACATGGATAGTTGCGGAATAGACACGAAGATATAGAGTGTAGCATGAGGAAGATGGTTGATAATGTTGTGATAAATATGTAAGAGGAAAGAGGGGTACTAGATTTAGTGGGGTGATCACTTTGCAAGTTATAGGGATCTCTGATCACTATACTATATAACTGAAACTGGCATATTATTGTATGGCAACTGTAATTGAAAAAAAACATTGAATTGTACAATGTAAATACAAGCAACTAATTGTCTATTATATTTCAATAAAATTAGAAAAATACAAAGTAGTTTTGTAGTGACCTCACCTTTAGAAACAATAGGTTAAGGATAAGACATGGTACGTGCTAACCGCCATGTCTCACTTCTAGTTAGTTATCTGCTAAAAATTTATTAGCTAAAGGGATTTACTGGCCGGATCACTGCCTATAGGTACAAAATATTTTAACAATGACGCATTCTGCTTCTGCACCCCTGCTTGCTTACCCACCTCTTAGTTATCAGTTAATGAATGGAGGAGATATAGTCTTTTGTGTAAAGATTAAGGATGTGGGGGATGAAATCGAGGGTTTAAAACCTTTGTGCCCCTGCGTCTCGGGGCTGCTCCTTTGCAAGGACAGCCGCCGGCTAATAAACTGTCTCTTGGATTAGAGCACTCGAGTTGGGCCTGGTTATTTCGGTCACAACATTTGGAGGCCCCAGCGAGATCTTCTCGTTGTGGGAAAATTGATCAGTGCACCAGGGCGTTGGACCATTTGCGGTTGGGGAGGCCTCTAGGGCACTTGCCCTAGCCCACCGCCCGTGGTTTCTCGCTTTGTGGAGCGTGATCTTGGGAGTGCTGAGGCAGTTTTTGGTAGGGGCCCCAGGACCGTGCGGACGTCGGACGTGACAAGTAAGTCGGCGGTCAACTGAGACTGTGACGACAGTTTTCTCAGTCTTGTTTTTTGGTTCGTTAGTCTGTGTCTGTTTTTCTTGTGTTGCTTCGTGTGCTTTACTGTGGAACTATGGGACAATCACAGGGTAAGCTAACACCGCTTCAATGCATGCTTAATCACTTTAAAGATTTCCGTCACAGGGCAAAGGCTTATGGTGCTTCAGTAACCCCTTTTGATTTGCAGCGGTTTTGTCAACTAGATTGGCCGACCTTCGGAGTAGGATGGCCCTCCGAGGGATCATTTAATTTACAGACTGCATTTCGGGTTTGGGGTGTTGTTTATGGGAATCCGGGGCATCCTGACCAAATTCCTTATATTGATGTATGGATTGACGTTGTTTCTGATGCCCCTAAGTACTTACAGAATTGTAGTCGCGCCCCCGTTACTGTAATGGCAGCCATACCCCAAGGTCTTAAGAAGCCCCCACCAGTGTTGCAGGGCCCTCCGTCGGAGGATGACTGGTATCCACCACCCTATCATGGTGATGGGAGTGGACGTCCTCCTCCGGAAAGACCAGAACCTCCTGTAACCCGGTCTAGGGGTCGTAGGCCACCTTCCCCTGATTCAACCTCCCTGAAAGAGCCAGTATCTGTTCAAGCCCCATTGAAGGTGATTCCAGGAGGTGGAGGTGAGCCTACTGTCATCTACCCGCCGTTCAGTACTAGTAATTTATATAATTGGAAATTGCAAACGCCCTCCTTTTCAGAAAAACCACAAGGATTAACCTCCCTTCTAGAGTCTATTTTTTTACCCATCAGCCCACTTGGGATGATTGTCAGCAGCTTTTGCAGGTTTTATTCATCACTGAGGAAAAAGAAAGGATTTTGCGGGAGGCAGCCAGAGGAGTCACGGACCCGAATGGGCTGCCAACAGCAGACTTAACCAGGATACAGGCTGTGTTTCCTACTCAGCGTCCCCAGTGGGATCCCAATACGGATCAAGGTAAGGAGGCTCTCCTAAGGTATCGCCAGTTCCTGCTACAGGGACTCCGGGCTGCTGCACGTAGACCAATAAATCTGTCCAAGGTAAGCGAAGTAATTCAGACCAAGGATGAGTCACCTGCAGCATTTTTAGAGAGACTATTAGAATCTTACCGCTTGTATACACCTATTGACCCGGAGGACCCCAACAATACAAGAGCCATTAATTTGGCCTTTGTGAGCCAGTTGGCCCCAGATATTAGGAGAAAGTTACAGAAGCTAGAAGGTTTTGAGGGAGAGAATTTATCCAAATTGCTAGAAATAGCCCAGAAAGTTTTCAACAATAGAGACGATGTGCAGAAAATAATGTTTGTGGGGAAGGGACCTATGCCAGGCAGAGGAAGAGGAAGGGGCCGAGGAGGAAGATCAGGATTTGTCGGGCCACCTGGACCAGGAAGTAAACAGGTTGGCCTTGAAAAAGACCAATGTGCATATTGCAAACAGAAAGGGCACTGGAAGAATGAGTGTCCCAAGCAACCAAAAGGTGACAAGAAAAATACAAGCACCCCAATTCTTCTGGAAGATAACTAGGGGTATTAACTCAGATGCTGGGACCGTGGAAAAGACCAGTTGCACACTTATCTAAAAGGTTAGATTACGTGGCTGCAGGGTGGCCTAATTGTCTGAGGGCCGTTGCAGCCACGGCAGTTCTAGTGAAAGAAGCCCACAAATTGACGCTTGGGCAGCCTGTGACTGTTATCGGACCTCACTTTGTGGAGCGGCTCCTGAAGGGACCACCCGAGCGATGGATATCGAACGCTCGAATCACCCAATACCAGGTACTCTTATTAAACCTTCCACAGGTTCAATTTGCTAAACCGACAATATTGAATCCAGCCACCTTGCTCCCAGATGATGATCCCCAGGAACCTGTACATGATTGCAGTGACCTGCTTGAAAGCATAACTGGGGTAAGACCTGACTTACGAGATGAGCCTTGGCTCAACCCAGACGCCACCCTGTACACGGACGGAAGCAGTTATGTCACAGAAGGCGTCAGGTATACGGGAGCAGCGGTAGTTGCCAATGACACTGTGGTTTGGGCTCAGGCTCTCGGGACAAGGGACTTCAGCCCAGAAGGCCGAGCTCATGGCATTAACTGAAGCTCTTAAATGGGCTCGAGGGAAAACTGTTAACATCTACACTGATAGCCGATATGCCTTTGCAACGGCACATGTACATGGAGCCCTGTACAAGGAAAGAGGACTATTAACATCAGAGGGAAAGGAAATTAAGAACAAGGAGCAGATTTTGGCTCTTTTGGAGGCTATCTGGCTACCTAAGAAAGTGGCTATTATCCATTGCCCCGGCCATCAAAAAGGGAAAGGAGCGGTAGAAAAAGGAAACCTCTTGGCAGATAAAACAGCAAAGGAAGTAGCCAGAAAACCAGTGGGGACTAACGTCATAATTGGTCCCCTTCTTGTGCCCCCCTTGGTACAGGCTCCAAACTATAGCCCCCAAGATATAGAGTTGGGGAAGCAACTGCACGGGAAGTTTGAAAATGGGTGGCTTTGGATTCCAGATGGAAGGCCACTCCTCCCTGCCGCTCTTGGCAGCCATTTAATCAATCAAATGCATAACGCTACCCATCTTGGAGGAACTAAGTTAATTGAACTGCTAAAAAGAGACTATTATATTCCTGGACTAACCTCAAAGGCTTGGGATGTAAGTGCGCGATGCCCAATATGTGCACAAGTCAACTCTTGCTCCACCGCAAAAGGAGGCAGTGGCGTGCGACAGAAAGGACAAGCTCCTGGAGAACATTGGGAGGTAGACTTTACAGAAGTTGCCCCTGGCACTTTCGGGTTTAAGTATCTTCTGGTTTTCATCGACACCTACTCTGGATGGACCGAGGCCTTCCCCACTAGAAAGGAGACTGCACAAGTAGTAGCTAAGAAATTACTCACAGAAATAGTACCTCGATTTGGTTTGCCCTTATCACTGGGGTCCGACAATGGCCCGGCATTCATTGCCCAAACAAGTCAAATGTTAGCTAAGGTATTAGGGATTAATTGGAAATTACATTGTATTTACAGACCTCAGAGTTCAGGACAAGTAGAAAGGATGAATAGAACACTTAAGGAAACTTTAACTAAATTTAAGCTGGAAACTGGGGAGAATTGGGTGAGCCTTCTTCCTTTTGCTTTGTTACGGGCCCGGTGTACTCCATATATTATGGGAATTTCCCCTTATGAAATGTTTGGGAGACCTCCCCCTTTACTCCCTAAAATTGGAATTGAAAAGGTTACAATAAGTAATAACACAAGTCTCCTTAAGTCTCTACAGGCCTTGCAACAAACCCAAAATCAAGTCAAGGGCTTGATTAAAGCTACTAGACCGACTCCGGGGACATCACAACCTCACCCACATCATCCAGGCGATTGGGTGTGGATAAAGAAGATTCAGCCTGCTAGCCTAGAGCCCCGGTGGGATGGTCCGTTTCCAGTAATCCTGACCACACCAACGGCTGTCAAAGTTGCAGGAAAAAGACATTGGATTCACCATACTCGCCTTAAGGCAGCTCAACCTCCCCCAGAAAAGGAGAAATGGAAAGCAACACCCACAGAAGATCCACTCAAGATAAGACTCTCGCGGGAATAATTGTGTTAGGGTTAGTTGTTATTACCAATGTACATGGGAACCCTCATCAACCTCAACAGGCTCAATGGGAATTGATTAAATCAGAAACAGGTATCTCCATATTAGTAAACCAGACTATGTACCAGCCTACATTTCATGTAGATTTGTGTAATATACTTGGGGAGGAATTAAATAAGCAAACAAAAGAACAGATGCTAGCAGGATCAGGACCGTGGTGGGGCTGTGGAGTTAAAAATTATGAAAAGGGTATCCAACAAGTGCAGTTATATATGTGTCCTAGAGAAGATCAAAGCACTTGCAATAAGCCTAACCAATATTATTGTGGTCATTGGGGTTGTGAGACCATAGCCCCTTGGAAGAACACAGACCCCTTTCTGACTCTTACACGACCTAGTCAGTCTTCCTGTGCCACAGCAGGGAAGTGCAATCCTGTCGTTTTTACTGTCAAAAATTGGGAAGATCCATCTTGGGTGACTGGGAAAACTTGAGGATTAAGGTTGTATGTTTCTGGAGATGATCCCGGAATGTTAATGACAATACAAAAAAAGCCTGTCCGGATACCGTCGATAGCCATAGGTCCTGTCGGGTCTAATAATGAAGGGTTAAAGGACTTAACTCCTACCCAGTTAACAACTATTAGGAATACTAATAACATCTCTTAATTCCTTAGCTGAAGTAGTACTGCAGAATAGGAGAGGTTTAGATCTCTTATTTCTTAAGCAAGGAGGTTTGTGTGTAGCATTAGGAGAAACTTGCTGTTATTATGTTAATCATTCTGGTATTATTAGGGATAGTTTAGCATTAATTAGACAGAGGGTGAAGGATAGAAATAAAAAATTAAGGCAGGGCAGTAACTGGTATGAGTCTTGGTTTAATGAAAATTCCTGGCTAACCACGCTATTGTCAGCCATAGCAGGGCCATTAATTATGCTGATATTATTATTAATTTTTGGACCCTGCTTACTAAAGTGGCTTATAAGTTTAGTACAGTCTCACATGACCGGGGCAAAGATTTTAATTTTAGGAGCATCAGCCCCGACGAGTTGGCCGAGAATTCCAACTTCTGACTCGAAGATTGAGTCACTGTAAAGAAAACCAGTGGGGAATGTAGTGACCTCACCTTTAGAAACAATAGGTTAAGGATAAGACATGGTACGTGCTAACGGTCATGTCTCACTTCTAGTTAGTTATCTGCTAAAAATTTATTAACTAAAGGGATTTACTGGCCGGATCACTGCCTATAGGTACAAAATATTTTAACAATGACGCATTCTGCTTCTGTACCCCTGCTTGCTTACCCACCTCTTAGTTAATGAATGGAGGAGATATAGTCTTTTGTGTAAAGATTAAGGATGTGGGGGATGGAATCGAGGGTTTAAAACCTTTGTGCCCCTGCGTCTCGGGGCTGCTCCTTTGCAAGGACAGCCGCCGGCTAATAAACTGTCTCTTGGATTAGAGCACTCGAGTTGGGCCTGGTTATTTCGGTCACAACAGTTTATTTTGATGTTAGTTATACTTAAACCAATACTTGTGGCCACTGCTACAGCTAAGTCCAATAATGGCTTGAAAGCAGGAGGTTCAAGGTTAAAGATGAGTCAAAAACTAGCCATAGATGTAGTAAATGTCACCCTTGTCCTACAGTTGATGGTAATGACCTTAAAATAGTCTTGTTCCCTAGAGTTGATGGTAATGACCTTAAAATAGTCTTGTTCCCTAGAAATGTGTCCTCAACATTTACCAGTGGTCATGAATAGCCATTCTCCTGCCCAGTCTCTCTTCTACAAGAGCCTTTGTGCCACAATTGGGCCTCACAATATTGTGCAGAGTCTTCCATCACAGTACCATCCAAAACCCACAGAAAGCCAATATCCAGGCAATCTCCCCAAGGTCCCTGACAGAGGCACTGGAGTTAGTCTCCCTCATGGCTCCTGCCTGTGCTCAACAGCACTACACAGCCCTCAGAAAGCGGAAGAACATCTGATTTGTCATTCTACACCTTATCCTCAGAAGACAGATTCCTAAACTTAGTAGAGCATGCCCTTATATTATGAATCATGGCATTTAATGTGGATTTTGAATGTTTTCCTACTATAATGACCTAATATTTTGTCATTCACTTATCCTTTATGTTCCTGATACTAGTTACCTATGGCCAACATTACCCTTATTTCAAATGTAGACATCTATATCTTCCAGAGATTTTCAAGTGACAAATTCACACCCCACCAAGTATTTCCCTACCTAAACCAAGCCTGCCCAGGCTACAGTGTCCATGGTGTTGGCCTACTGTTGCCAAACTTGCTTTTTTGTAAATTGCCTTTTTCATAGACACAAGGCTAAGCTCATGAGTATTATTCTTTTGTCTTGCCTATAACCATGAATTCTAATAAAGGAATCTGCTTTTATGCTAATCATTAAAAGAAATTCTAGTTATCTTCAATAATATCCCAATTAGTTTTATTGAGTATACAATGCTAAAAGCCCATATAGATCAACAAAATATTATTAGTGACATAAAATTAAAAAATAGGTACAATACAATAAAACCTCTCTCTATAATGAAAATAAGCTTCAATGATATTTTCTCTAGCAATGTTAAGCAAAAAATGAAGGCCATTATCTGGGAAATTTAAACTGAAAAATAAAAAGCCTGAGCTCACCTAAATAACCTAAATGTTAAGAACAAAATATGAAAGCATTCTACTTCAACTATTTTTTTAATCCTGGTTATCTCCTTAAAAACCTAATTTAAAGACAACCAGGCTATTTATGTATTCTAACTGGTGCTTAATGTGTTGTTCTGTTAGTGCTCAATACATATAAAATAATAACACATAATGAAGTATTGGCTATATATGGCTCTTCGAAAATTAATACATTGGGTAATTAGGTATCCAAAATATTACCTTCACTGTTATTATCTTTTTATTAGTATTATTACTAATAAAATGTGCCATTAAAATGCCATGGCACACTTGGTGCTGTGCTGAATTGAGAAAGAGCAAAAAGTCCTGTGCTCAACAGCACTACACAGCCCTGCTGAATTTTTTCTTACTATAATGACCTAATCCTTTGTCATTCACTTATCCTTTATATTTCCGATACTAGTTTCTTATGGTTAATATTACCCATATTTCAAAAATGTACATCTATAACTTCCAGAGATTTTCAAGTGACAAATTCACACCTGAAATAGTGAGATAATTGATTGGTCTTGGGCACTGCTGGTAAGAGTACATTGGTGTAACCCCTTTGGGAAACTATTTGGCAGAATCTAGTAATCTGAATTCATGTGGTGACCCAGTAATTCCACTCCTATGTGTATTTCCAACAGATATACGTGCACATATTCACTAAAAGATAAGAATGTTCAAGATTATTTATAGCATTCAAAATAACCCCTCCTCCCTCCTCAAAAAATTAGAAATCCAGGCATGGTATAGCTGGGTACTTTGGCTTGAGATTTCTCACAAGACTGCAATCAGTGTTAGCCAGGGCCATGGTCACATCTGAAGGCTCAACTGGAAGAGGCTCTGCTTTCAAGCTCATTCATGGATTACTTGCAAACTGGTGAACCAAGGGCTTCAGGTCTTTTCTGGCTGTTGGCTGGAGGCCTCTCTCAGTCCCTTGTTGGGCTGGCCTCCCCATAGGGCAGCTCACTACTTAACATCTGACTTCTATTACAGTGAGAAAGCAAAAGAGCAAGATAGGGCAAGCAAGACAAAAGTCAAAATCTTTTTGTGACCCAAACTCAGAAATGACACCCTATTTCTTTTGTCATATTTTATTAAAAGTGAGTCACTAGGTCCAGCTCACAGTCAGAGGAAGAGGATTACACAGGGCATGAATATCAGGAGGCAGGGATCCTTAGAGGCTATCTTAGTTATACCTCAATTTACAGAAAAAAATTATTTTTATAATGGCCAAGATGAAGCCACAGGGTCTGGCTACACAAGATATTTTGGGTTCACATTGTCTTTCTTCTCTGGCCTACAAAGCTGTTCATGAATACTTACTGATTTCTAATTTGCTTTCTTGAGGCTTCTTTCTTCTTAACAGAAGACATCAAGCTTCAGAATTTTCTTCTTGTCAGACCACCATCTGACTAGACCCAAATAAGCCTCTTTGACCTGCTAGTCTACTTCTCTAGCTAAGAAGACACTACCTGGATGCCAGGAGGGTAAGAGTGGCTGTTTTTACCTCAGTATCACATTTTAAACACAGCTTAGAAAAGAACCTGGAAAATTAATACTTTTTACCGTTAATTTTTGGGCCATTTCATTGGGATTCACCTAATTATATGTATATTTAAAAAAAAAAAGCAGTAAATACAGAAAAGATTTTATATCAGACCATATGTTAACACATGGAAAAATAATACCTTTTAAGTTTAAAGTTGATTATCTCTTTCTATCTCTGTTGTGCCTTGGCATAGCTTCCCTGACAATTTTTACCAAATGTTGAAAGAAGTTGTAGTATCTGACTGACCCATCACGATGATTTCCTTTGCCAAAAATGACTAACAGCCCCAAATGACTAAAATAGATCCTGTTCAGGCAAGCATCCACTTTTCAACTTATAAAAGGATCTCTGTGGTTCTAGGGAGTACATCACCAAGTACCTGGTGCAGAATAGCCTGTAAATAAGCATTTGCTGAATGAATGAATGAATAAATGAATGACCATAATAGCTACCTAATGGAGTGAGGAAGAAGTGTTTCTCTCCCTGGTACTACGTAGGTCAGGCTGTCCCCTGAAATCTTAATTACTTCCATTCAAGCATCTTCCATACCACTAAAATCCCAAAGTTCTTTGTCCTCAGGCGTTTTCCTTCCTCTTTACCATTCCACTTTCCAGAGTTGACTTAAGCATCAAAGCCCAAATAATATCAAAGGGAACAGGGGTCAAGATGGGTTGAGAATCAGAACTCAACCATCAAATACAGCTCATTTGAACATAGTCCAATGTCTATCTGCTCCTCCTTGGAAATAAAACATTCTGAATCATTCTAACCTGAATTATCCTAACGAAATTTTCCCAGCTTCCTAGTTCCCATTTTCTCATGCACAAGCACCCTTGAAACAATAATTGGAGAGTCATAAATAGCCCTTTTCCCTCCTCATACTACTACCAAAGTGATTTTAAAGAACTCTGCAGAAAACATCAGTAGCTCTAAGCACCTTCTGTTGCTAAAATTGGAATTTGGGATGAGGCTGGTTTAGGGAATTTAGAGATGAAGTTAACAGAAGAGAGAAATTAAGCTTTCATTTCCTATCTCAAAACTAGGCACCATGTGCTGACTTTCCCACAAATATAATTTCTCACCATAGACCAAACAACCATCTAAAGTAGTGAGTCCTCAAATTGAAGATGCCCAAACAGAAGCTAGACACTCAGCCCACCCATTGGGAATGGTTTGGTGAAGATTGCTAAACTGCATGAGAATGGGTATGATGATTCCTAAAGTAACTTCCAAGTCTAAGAATCTACTACTATTAAGATTTTGTATTTGATATACTATAACACCTAACATTTCCCGACCAACACTGTGAACTGAAATACTCACTGCATCATTCAGTCTTTTTAGTGACCAAGATGGCCATCATGGATTGTGTTTGTAGTGCATATAAATAATAATTTTGTTACCTTATCTTTAACCCATAATCTAAGCCTCATCAGTGTGCCCTTCTAGACAATTTTTTTTAATCAGATAAAGACAATATGCTCTTTGAGTGACAAAATGAAAGAGGGTAGAAGTAACAAAAAGGGAGAGAGACTTCCCAATTTATTAGCTGGATTTTCCACAGCACCTAAGGCTCAGTTTTTAATCACAATTGCCTTCCAATTAACAAACATAGGATGTTGGTAAGAGCAGGGAAAATAAAGGTTTGGAAGCAAAGTGATATTAAGGTCTAGGCAACTAATAATAACCCTGGCTGCAAAAATGACTTAATTGTATTAGCAGGTTGGAAGAGCCGATGTTTCAAGTAATACTGCATATGTATTTGAGGCATAAATTCATTGTGAAAGATATAATACTCTGTGTTACACAGACCCATTCTTAGCTAACCACCACCCAGAATATGGATAAGCTTTGAGATAACTAGGATAAGAAGACAGGAGCAAGACAGCTGAACCCTATATGATGAAATGAAGGCTCATCATCCATCATACTCAGATAGGAGAGGGACTCCTCCTTTAGCCTGAGAAGTGTTAAGGACCCCTCCATTGGCAGGGTAGGCCAAAGTGGTAGGCAAGAGTAAATGCAATGAAAGACCTGGGCCCAAAAGAGGACACAATAAAATAGGGAGATGGAGCATTTAAATGAGAGATACCAAATTGTCCCCTATCAATCCAAATCCACTTAATATTGCTCCACCTTCTCCCTTCACTTCTTCCCCAAAATTAACCAATTTTCTGGTTCTTTGGCCTTGATCCTTGGGAACCATGTTTCTCTTGCTTTATCCACCAAGTCTTCTGTATGTATATCAGAACTGAGCTGAGCTATTACTCTGAAAGTTTGGTCCCCACAGTCTATAATCCTACAAAAGGTCATAGAAAATTGGGATTGTCTGTCCTATAAAGAATATTATTAAGACCTAATAATATAATTATTACTTTTCTGTGTCCTTCATCTTAACAGACCACAAGAAATACCAGCTCAAGACAGAAAGAGTAATGTTCAAACTCCATTCTTGCGTCTGACCCTTTGCTTCCACTGAAGTAATTTTCTAGGAAAGCAAAAGCCTGTAAATTCAGATCTACAGATGTCTCATTTAGAATTAAATATAGATGTCTATTATTTCCAAATTCTTAGGGCTTTAAATGTATGAGAAATATGCTCTCAGCGAAATATAAATTAAAAGAAATGATATTATAAAAAAAAAAAAGAAAAGAAAGAAAATTCCTTATGTCTCAAAAGACCGGCACTGCCACCACATCTTCTGATTGTAAATGCATTGGCACTAAGTGCTAAGAAAGTGTGGGAAGGCCTGAGAAGACTGGGAACTGACACACCATGACTCAATGCTGCCTCTTTTCATAGACGTCATCTCAGATTTACAATAGCTCTCTCCCCTCACCTTCTCCTGGCTTCAGGGAGGGTTCTCAGCATCCTTGTCTCCCCTGCACATCCTCTCTTTACTTTGGCTCATTTGCATATGTATGTGAAAAACATTAAATTGTGGAATTCTTGGAAAGGATAATAAAGACACAGGGCTTCACTGTGGCTGATCCTTACATGAATCCAAATTAAAATATGGGCAGAGCTAAACACAAAGCACTATCTACTATAGAGCTTACTAAAAGGATTCTAGATTTACATATTAAAGAAGCTTCAAATAAAGACAATAGCCTTTCTCTCCAAAGATACAGTCACTCTCAGTGGTATCTAATTTCATTGACTTTTATGATAATTTCTGTTTAATTCTATTATATTTAATTGTTTCTTATATATGAAGAGAAAGGAAAGGCATGAAAAAATGAGTGAAAAGATATTAAAAAGTTAAACAATAAAGATATGCTTTTTTGATGACCTCTCAATGGTTTAGGTAATCTACTCTATAAATTAACAGTGATGATTTCATTCCATGTTAGTTATTGGAATGGAGTATCATTTTAGTCTTAAAAGGCTAATTCATTATCTATTCTTTGGTAAGTATTCATCTCAGGGAGATTGCCACTAAATACTGAGGCTTACAAGTGCAAAATTATACCTCCTGATTTGCAGAATAAATTATCTTCCATGTTGAATCACCTAAGCCAGGTTTAATTAACCATTTTTTAAAGTCATTCAAGTAAAAATAGATAATTCATATGATTTTCTAACTTCTGCGTTGTTCACATGATCTATAAAATGCTTTATATATGTATGTTCTCAATTAAATATAATTTGAATTTAATTTTCTCTCCATTTATCACTTATCCATGTGAAAAAAGACCTCTTAAACTCTCTTCTTTCACAAGAACCTAAAAACATGCCTTTTTAGTTCTTAATATTTCTCTGTATTCCTCTTGAATGCCAAGGACTTAATGAGAACAAAAACTATTTAAGGTCAGATTCTCATGGTATCTCAAAATGACAGGGCCCAGGAAATATAAGATGAAGGTTAAAGGCACTCCAAGATTCCAATAGTATGTACAGAATAGAGCCCCCAGGGCAGCCCTGCCCAGACAGAGTAATCAGGGAGCTAACAAATGCTTCAGGGCCCCTCACTTGCACAGAGCCCTTCTAAAGACTTGGAGGGGTCTTGGCATTGTTTTCACATTGTCATAAGTATATGCAAAATATTCAAAAGGAAGATGTTTTAACCATCACCAATTACATTAGCAGTTTTCCCTCTGTCACACTTCTCTTTGTCAGGTGGCATTAGACTACCCACAGGCATTTTAAAGATCCAGAAAAGACAGGTAGAATTAAGAACAGATTCACTTTGTATGTAGTTGGATACATTTATGTGGTTCATTGTCCGTCTTGTGTGTAGTGAAGTTATTGCTAGTTGTCTCAGCGTAAGAACAACTTCCAGGAATACTGCCATCTCTGACTCACAGAGGTCCAGGCAACAGAACTGACTGAGGTGCTCCTCCTTAGAAGTATGTGAGAGAAACTAGGTTTAAAATGCAGAGAGCTGAAAGCTAGTTGGGGTAAACTCGTTAACTAAGGATTCAGTTCTAATCAATCCCAAGTAAAAATGAAAGAGCTCTTCTGTCAGGTATACACTAAATAATACAGCATGTATTTATGAGAATAATGTAAAATAGATTTTGAAATTCTCAAGTTTGTAGCATACAAGCAATTACCTTAGCATCTGTACTCACATGTTTTATGCACCCCAAGTATCAGATCACATCTTAGCAGATTTGATCCACCAAATCTTTGTCAAGTCTGGTAGTTCCAGATGAAATATCATGAAAATCCCCACCAATTCAGTGAAACAAGCTGAAGAAACAAGTGTTTCAGTGACAAACTCTTACATATATTCACCAATAAGTCGAAGATATGCCATAATAGTAATTATACAACTAGGTATAACATAACAGTAATTTTAAAATGCATTCAAATTGCTTTTGTTCATGCCCTAATACCAGATAAATTTTGAGTTATTTTCAGAATTCTAGATCACACTAAAATTTAAATGTGACTAGAAGGAAAAATTTTAGTAGGAGCCAAAATATAAACTAAAAGAAAGACTTGTAGAAGTTTTTACAGTCAACAGATCATGTAGGAAAGTCAGTCCCAGCTTCATTTGATGAATTTATTGATTTCAATTTGTTTTGTAGTCTTTCCAAATGACCCATTATAATAAGAAATAATTTCATTAGAATTCTTTAGTAAAAGACTGTTCAATTTTTAAAATCGTGTATCCCAAAAATGTTAATAGAGAATCAATCAGAATACAAAATGAGTTTTAAAAGGTTTTTGTTAAAAAGATATTTTATTAATAGAAGTTAAAAATTTCAAAATATTCTGAGATCTTGAGTAGCCTATTACAAAACTAAAAGTTTTGTTATTGTTTTGTCATTGTTTTCTTAACTTTGTTGGAGAACTGTCTTCAGCAAGACAAACATTATCTAGATCAGATGAATTTGCAGACTGGATGAATATATTAAAATTTCTCAAAAGTCATAGAGATTCCACAAAGTATAACAAGGATCTGTTTGCTTGGATTACAAAATTAAAATGGATAGAATCAATATATTAAAGAACAGATAAGAAAAAACATTATTTTGAGGTGCTATAAGAGTAGTTGTAGTTATCACATTTCTTTATATGAAAAAGGTTTGGTCATATGTAGGTCATGCTGAAAAACAGCATTCTCCAAATAAAAGAAATGTGATTGGAATTGTCAAGCTAATTGCTAAATTTATCTACTTTTCATGACTACCTGGAAAGATGCAAATAAGTTAAACAAAGTGACTGATCTATCCAAAATATTTCATAAGAAATTAATCTAAATGATGAGGAAATATGTACAAAATTAAGTCATAAATTAAAATTGTTCTATAATTACAGCCTACAACAGGGATTCCTAACCCTTGGGGGCTATGAACTGCTACCCAGGCCACACAGCAGGTAAATGGCAGGTGAGTGGCAGATGAGCCAGTGAAGCTTCATCTGTATTTGCAGCTGCTTCTTAGCTCTAGCATCACCACCTCAGCTCTACCTCAGATCATCAGGAATTAGATTCTCTTAAGAGCACCACTGGTGCTAAAGTTTGGGGACTGCTGGTCTACGATATATGTGACAAATGCTGATTATCTGGAGATTATTTTGTATACGCAGTCTAATATATTATAAATGATCTTTAATATTTTTGCTAACTGAAAACCATATATCTGTGAATTTATTAAATAAACTGAAACAAGATCTGGAGAGTTATAATTCACAACTGAATATTTATGATCTATCAACTATGAAGCTATTATGAATGTTGATAACAAAGGACTCCAAGTTCATATATATATATATATATATATATGTAAGAGACATCAACTTCTGATCATCTTAAAAGAGTAGTACCAGTCTAGCTCTTTATCTAGACAAAATTTAGAAAACCAGTCTTTCAAATGTTGAATACCAGGCAGCACAGACCGTGAAACTTGAGAGAAGGGAAACAGCTAAATTAGCCCTGTTATAGAAGGGAAACAGCTAAATTAGCCCTGTTATCTCTCCAACATTCTGCCTGGAAGTCCTTTTCAGATTTTAGTGCAAGAAAGTTGAGCTCAAATAAATCACAACAGTCCTGAGAGTACAGAGATTAAAATCCAAGGCCTCTGAGGTATTAAAATTTTGTGGAACAAGGTATTATATTGAAGGGAGCTGTGAAGAGATGAAGCTACAGAAAGCAGCATATGTCCTTGCCTAAAGTGTATGCAAAGGCTGAGACTCCACAAAGTCAAGCAAATACAACAACTGGGAAAAGAACAACTACTGAGACCTGTAAACTTCTGAGATCAGTTACCAGAGCTCTTCCAGAACTAAAAGATAGCTGAAAACCAACAGCCTTCAGTAGAGATCCCAAAAAGGCAATGCCTTAGAAGTAGGGCTAATTTAGTCCTGACTACTCTTGACTCACCCTAACAAGACTTGAAAGCTAGGCTTAAAAGTTTTAAGTTGATGCTCAAGCAAATTAACTGTTTGTAACAACAAATATTAATACTCTATTAAACAACAGCATACAGAAACTCAAAAATACAGCTCCTATATAAATATAGCAGGCAGTATAAAATTAAAATTTACTAGATATGCAAGGAAGCGAGAAAATGTTACTCATAACCAGGAGAAAAATCAGTCAATATAAATAAACCCAGATATGACTGAAGTGATTATAAGTCAACAAAGAGTAAGACTATTATAACAGTTGATATAAACATGAGCAACAATTCTAGAAAAGCATATACATAATGAAAGAACAAATAGGGAATCTTAATAAAGAATTAGAAAATATTAAAAAATGACTAAATGAGAATTCTAGAACAAAAATCTATAAATAAAATGAAAACAAAATTTACTGGATCTGTTTGAAAGTAGGTTAAACAATTAAAGACAAGGCAATAGAAACTACTAAAAAAATACACAAAGAAAAAAAGGCCTCAGTGACATATGGAACAATAACAAATGTTCTAAAAGATACATGAACACCAGAAAAGAGCAGGAAGTGGGAGAGAAAGCAAAGACAGAAAATGTATTTGAAGTAATAATGGTTTAAAATTTAAATATTTGTTAAAAAAAACTGAGTCCCCGTGGGTTTATTCAAGTTGCTAAACAAATCTCAAGCAGGATAAACAAACTCACAGCAAGGTACACTATAGTCACCTAGCAAATAACTAGTAACAAAGAGAAAAAGGGTTTAAAAACAGACAATGATAAAAGACACATTATATTCAAAGGATTTTTTTTTAACTCAGCAAAGCAGCAATGGAAGAAACTTCTCCCAATCTGATAAAACTCACATTGAACATAACACTGCATGGTGAAAGATTGAACTCTCCCCTGTCATGACTGAGAGTAATGTAAGTATATTATCTCTCGCATACTTCTAGTCAACACTGTAAACGGAAGTCTTAATCAGGGCAATAAGAAATAATAATAACAGGCATAAAGATTCTAAAAAGGAATAAAAATGACTTTGTTCATAGATGACATGACATCTACCTACAAAATCCCAAGGAATCTGCATAAAAACTACTAGATCTAATAAATAAATTTAATAAAGTCATGGGGTACAAGATCGTCTATATACTAGGAAGAAACTGGAAAATTAAATATTTTAAAATTCTATTTACAATCACATTTAAAGCATAAATTATAGATAACTTTTAAAAATATTGTAAGACCTCTGTACTGAACGCTATAAAATATTATTGAAAAAAATTATTAAGATCTAAACCATAGAAATATACTATGTTCATGGTTTAGAAGTCTCAATATTGTGAAATATCAATTCTCCTCACATTGATATACAAATTCAATCTGGTTCCAATAAAAATAACAGCAGTCATCATTATATATTTTGACAAATGGCAAATGATTATGGCAATATAAAGAATTTAAAATACCCAAAACAACATTGAAGAGAAGAATAAAGTCGGAATAGTCATCTGTATAACTAGATTTTTAAGGCTTACTATAAAAGTAAGCAAGATATTGATGTAAAGATAGTTATTTGGATGACTAAAATAAAATAAGAGAATCCAGAAGCAGATCCACATTTGCATGGTAAATTGCTTTTTGACCAACCCAAGCAATCCAATGAATAAAGAAATGGTGCTAGAACCACTGGATATCCATTGTAGGGAAAAAATTAACCTTGACTCACATCTGTCAACATACACAAAATTAATTGTAAATGAATTATAGACCTAAATGCACGAGCTGAAACTATGAAGCTCCTAGGAAAAGAAAATATAAAACTACATCTGGAAGCTTCTCTTAATATTAAGTATCTCCTATGAACCAAGAATTCCACTTCTAGAAATTTACCTAAGAGAAATGAAAAAATTTATGAACATTAAAAGAGTTTTGCATGAATATCAATAGCTGCTTTCTTTATAAGAGTAAAAACAACTGGGAGCATGGAAGGGGAAATGTCTTCAACAGAACTATGAATAAACAAATTGTGGTTACATATATACAAAGAATATTCTTCAGCAATAAAAAGGAATAAAGTACACATATATTCAATCATATGGATGAATCTCAAATCATTTTGCATGTGCACATCAGAGGGTAGAAGAAGCAGAAGAAGCCAGACTATATAATTCCATTAAATGAAATTCAAGAATAAGCAAAACTAATCTATATGACAGAAATCACAAAAATTATTGCCTCTTATGGGTACAGGTGTGAGCAAGGATTGATCTTGAAGGAGCTTGAAGGATTTTCTGGTACGAGAAAACATTCTGCATCTTGATAGGGGTGGGAATTATACAGGTATATATTTCTTTCTCTGACGTCAGGTAGTTTGTTCACAGGTATGCACAAACCAATTATCTACTGAACACTCATGAACAAAGTTCTTGAGTAAAACAAAGCTGCACAGATGGCTTAAATATTTTGTGAGCTAATTTATCAAAAACAAACAAATAAGACAAAAAATTGTTTATATTTTTTTATATATTTTTTATATTTTATACAAGTTTAAAGGAGAGAATGAAAAGCATTATACGATATTCAATGAGGATAGTAGGTCTAATATCAATTCAGAATTTTTCTTGATTCAAATGTGATGGGGATAAAAGAATCCAGGATTAAAATCAAGTTCCATGTCTTAGCAGGCCCTGATCATGTACCAGATGGAAATTTTAAAATACGCACAAAGAGTCATGTCACCAAGATGGCAGAGTAGGAGAGCCCAGTCTTTGTCCCCTCACAAAGATAAACAATTAGCCACCTATCCATGAACAAAATGGTTCTGGGAATGCTCAAGAGTCCACTTAAGAAGCTTTGGAAATATGGTGGAACAACAACAACAAAACTGAGACTAATTGCACAAAAAGGGCAGGAAGAACAGCTTCATTTTGTCTGCACCAATCCCATCCCCCCAGACAGCACTGTTTAATGCTAGGAGAAACACCGTGGCTTGAAAGAGTTTTCCTCACCAGAAAAGGGAGTACAGTGTGAGCAACCAGCTTACGGGGTACTACCCTACCCAGAGACCAGCAAACCTGAGATATCTAGAGATGTCTAGTAGTAATAAGGAAGAAAGACAGGGGCTACCAGTACCAACCAAATAATGGGAATGAGCACAGTTCCCAATGGTCTGCTGTGAGGAGGACCCCAGCAGCTTTTGCTGCTGAAGAAACCAACAGGCAGCACAACCATTGCAGAACCCCTGCAGATTTTACCACTGAGGTTTTTTCCCCACAGGTTTTTACATTCACAGATGCCAGCCATCTGAGTCCCTCCTTGCTCCCTCTCTCCACCTGCTGCCAGAGCCTGGGATCTACAACAGCAGCCAGTTCTACGCTCTGATGTGCACATGCAAAATGCCAGCCTTGACCTCCATGACTGACCCCCATTACTGAATGTGCATTCATGGCTATCTCCTATAACTGTGTACCTACATACTGCCAGCTCAATTCCTGTCATTGTCCTCCACTGCTGTGTGTGTATCTCTGTCAGGACCCTACAGCCACAACAGTGCATGCCAATAGCCAGAGTTCCCACAGTTACTAGTGTGCCCACAGTTGACCCCAAACCTTCCTGCTAGCCCCTTGCCACTACAGAGGCACCTGCAAATGGTCGCTGCAGGTGATCATGTGCACATCAATGACTCTGACCACTGCTGATACCTGCCATGGTCCCTAGTCACTGAACGTAGTAGAGGCATTGCTGAAGACCCCAACAGCCCTTGTAGCCACTGTGGACCTCCCACAGTTATCATCAAGGATCACGCAGTTGTCAATGCCCTGATCCTCAGCAGCCCTGATCCTCCTGTACCTCAACTTGGAACCACTACATGTCCCACACTTTCACCCCACACCACTAGACCCAGGGTCACAACACACTACAGCATGCTCCCATTTGTGGGTGAAGATTTTTTCACCAAAGTTAATCCATAAACTCTAGAGGAAGTGAGTATTTCTTCAAATGTACAGACACATATGCAAGGCCACAAGGATCATGAAGAATCAGAGAAACATGACACCATCAAAGTAACACAGTAAACTTCCAGTAACTAATCCTCCAAAATAGAAATACATGAATTGCCTTACAAAGAATTCAAAATAATTATTCTAAATATGTTCAAAGAGATACAAGAGAACACAGATAAACAATTTAACAAAATCAGGGAAACAAATCAAGAGCAAGTTCAAGAAATATATAGAAAAGACACAAAACAATCAAACAAAAAAATTTAGAATTGAAGAAGACTGTGACAAAACTGAAGAATTCAATAGAGAGCTCTAACAATAGACTGAACCAAACAGAAAAAAGCATTAGTGAACTCAAAGACAGATCATTTGAAAGTATTCAATCAAAGGAGCAAAAAGAATAAGAAGAATAAAAAAGAGTGAAAAAAGACTATATAAACTATAGGAGACCATCAATAGAAAAAAGTTATGTATTATTGGAGTCCCAGAAGGAGAGTGAGGGAGAAAAGGGGAGAAAGCTTATTTAAAGAAATAATGGCTGAAAACTTACCAGACATGAGGAGAGATTTGGACATAAAGCTCATAAAATGCATTTGTCCCCAAACAAATTCAATTTAAAGAGATCTCCAAGATATCTTATAGTAATATTGTCAAAAATCAAAGACAAAGAGAGAATACTAAAAGCAGCAAGAGAAACAAAGCTTGTCACTTAAAAATGAATGCCCATAGGTTCCCAAAATTCCACAGATATAATTTTTTAGTATAAGTCTTAAAGGCTGTGAGAAAGTAGGATGATATATTCAAAGTGCTGAAGTTGTCCTTCGGAAATAAAGGAGAAGTACTTTTCCAGACAAACAAAAGCTTAGGGAATTCATCACTGCAAGTCCTGTCTTACAAGAAATGCTAAAAAGAATTTTTCAAGGTAAAATGAAAGGACACTAATCAGTAATATGAAAACATATGAAAACATAAAACAGACTAGTAAAGGTAAGTATAAAAACAAATTCAGAATACTCTAGTGTTATTATTGGGTGATGTGTTAACCATTTAATTCTAGTATAAAGATTAAATGACAGAAGTACTAAAAATAGTTATAGCTACAATAATTTGTTACTGCATATGCAATATAAAAAGATGTAAATAGTGACATCAAAAACATAAAATTTGGAAGAGATGGTAAAAAGGTAGAGTTTTTGTATGGAATTGAAGTTAAGTTGTTGTTGGCTTAAAATGGACTATTGTATCTACAAGATGTTTTATGTAAGGTTCAGTGTAACCACAATGAAAAACCTATAATATATGCATACAAGATAAAAGGAAATCAAGGTATATCACTGTAAAAACATCATAAATTCACAAAAGAAAACAAAGAGAGAGGAAAGAAAGGAACAAAGAAGCTATAAAATATCCAGAAAATGATTAATATGATGGCATCAGTAATCACTTTAAATATAAATGGATTACATTATCCAATCAAAAGATACAGAGTGGCTAAATTTTTTTAAAAATCTCAATTATATGCTGCCTATAAAAGACTTACTTTGGCATTAAGGATCCAGGTAGGCTCAAATTGAAAGAATGGGAAAATATATTTTACACAAATGGAAATCAAAAGAGAGCAGAGGTAGCTATACATACAGCAGACAAAACAGACTTTCAGTAAAAAACTGTGACAAAAGACTAAGAAGATCATTATATGATGATAAAGTGGTCAATTCATTAAGGGGATATAACAATTGCAAATATATATGCACCCAACATTGGAGTACCTAAATGTATTAAGCAAATATTAACATGTCTGAAGGGAGACATAGACAACAATATAATTATGGTAGGGAATTTCAATACCTCACTTTGAACAGTGGATAGACTATCCAGACAGAAAATCAATAAGGAAATATTTCACTTGAACTATACTTTAGAACAAATGAAACTAACAGACCTATATAGAACACTACATCCAACAGCAGCAGAGTATACATTCTTCTCAATGCACATAGAACATTCTCCAGAATAGATTATATGTTGGTCACAAAACAAGTGTTAGCGAATATTTTAAAATATTGAAATCATACCAAGTATCTTTTCTGACCACAATGATATGAAACTAGAAATCAGTAACAGAAGAAAAACTGAAAAATTCACAAAGATGTGCAAATTAAATAACATGCTCCTGAACAACTAATGGGTCAAAAAAGAAATAAAAAAGGAAAAGAGAAAATATCTTGAAACAAATGAAAATGAAAACAACAACATACCAAAACTAATGGGATACAGTAAAAGTAGCTCTAAGAAGATTTATAACAATGCATGCATACATTAAGAAAAAAGAATAATTTCAAGAAAATGAGCTAACTTAATACCTTAAGGAAATCATAAGAGAAGAATAATCTAAGCCCAAAGTTAGCTGAAAGAGGAGATAACAAAAATCAGAGCAGAAATAAATAGAAAATCAATATAAAAATCAACACAACTCAAAGTTGGTTGTTTGAAAAGATAAGCAAAATTGACAAATCTTTAACTAGACTTACCAAGAAAAAAAGAGAGGGGAGTCAAATACATACAATTATAAATGAAAAAGGAGATTACAACTGATACCACAGAAATATAAAGGATCATAAAGGACTACTATGAACAATTATATGTCAGCAGATTGGACAACCGAGAAGAAATGGGTAAATTCCTAGAAATATACAACCTACCAAGACTGAATTATAAAGTGCAGGTGTGCCTCAGCGATATTGCAGTTTCAGTTCCAGACCACTACAATAAAGCAAATATTGCAATAAAATGAATCACATGAATTTTTGGGGTTTCCCGGCATACCTAAAAGTATGTTTACACCATACTGTATTCTATTAAGTGTGTCTAAAAACAATGTACCTATCTCAGTTTAAAAAATACTTTATTGCTAAAAAATACTAACCATCACCTGAGCCATCAGCAAGTCATAATCATTTTGTTGATGGGGGTCTTGCTTCAGTATTGATGGCTACTGACTGATCAGGATGGTGGTTGCTGAAGATTGGGGTAACTGTGGTTGAAGGTTGGTGTAACTGTGGCAATTTCTTAACATAAGACAATAATGATATTTACTCATTAATTGACTCTTCTTTTCACAAACGATTTATCTGTAGCATGCAATGCTGTTCTATAACATTGTAATCACATTAGGACTTCTTTCAAAATTGAAGTCAATCCTCTCAAACCCTGCCCAGATTTATCAGCTAGGTTTACATTATATACGAAATCTTTTGTTGTCATTTCAACTATCTTCACAGCATCTTCACGAGGAGTAGATTCTATCTCAAGAAATCACTTTCTTTGCTCATGCATAAGAAGAAACTCTTCATCCCTTAAAGTTTTATCACAAGATTACAGCAATTCAGTCACATCTGCAGGCTCCACTTCTAATTCTAGTTCTCTTGTTATTTCCACCACATCTGCAGTTACTTTCTCCACTGACATCTTGATTCCCTCAAAATCATCCATGGGGATTGGAATCAACTTCTTCCAAATTCCTGTTAATGTTGATATTTTGACTTCTTCCCATGAATCACAAATGTTTCTAAAGGCATCTAGAATTGTAAATCCTTTCCAGAGATTTTCAGTTTACTTTGCCCATATCCATTAGAGGAACAGCACTATCTATGGTAGCTATAGTCTTAATAAATATATTTTTTTAAATAATGAGACTTGAAGGTCAAAATTTCTCCTTGGCCCAGGGCCTGCAGAATGGATGATGTGGTAGCAGGCATGAAAACATTAATCTCGTACATCTCCATCAGAGCTCTTGGGTGATCAGGTGCATTTTCAATGAGCAGTGATATTTTGAAAGGAATCCTTTTCTCTGAGCAGAAGGTCTCAACAGTGGGCCTAAAATATTTAATAAAACATGTTGTAAACTGATGTGCTGTCATTCAGGCTTTGTTGTTTCATTTATAGAGTATAGACAGAGTAGATTTAGCATAATTCTTAAGGACCCTAGATATTTTGGAATGGTAAATAAGTATTAGCTTCAGTTTAAGGTCACCAGCTGCATTAGTCCATAATAGGATAGTTAGTCTATTCTTTGAAGCTTTAAAGCCAGGCATCAACTTCTCTTCTCTAGCTATGAAAGTCATAAATGGCATCTTCTTCCAATATAAGGCTGTTTTGTCTACATGGAAAATCTTGTATAGTGTAGCCACCTTCATTAATTATCTTATCTAGATCTTCTGGATAACTTGCTGTAAGTTCTACATCAATACTTGTTGCTTCACCTTGCACTTTTATGTTGCAAAGAAGGCTTATTTCCTTAAACCTCATGAACCAACCTCTGTTAGCTTCAAACTTTTCTCTCAGACTTCACGGAATTGAAGAGAGTAGGGGGTTGCTTTAGACTAAGTTTTGGCTTAAGGGAATGTTGTGGCTGGTTTGAACATCTATCTAGACCACTATAACTTTCTCCATATCAGCAATAAGGCTATTTCCTTTTCTTATTTTGTGTTCACTGGAGTAGCACTTTTAACTTCCTTCAAGAACTTTTTGTTTACATTCACAACCTGACTAACTATTTGGCACAAAAGGTCTAGCTTTCAGCTTATCTTGGCTTTAGAAATGCTTTCTTCACTAAGCTTAACATTTCTGATTTTTATTTAAAGTGAGAGATATGAGACTCTTCCTTTTACTTAAACACTTAGAGGTCTCTGTAAAATTATTAATTGGCCTAATTTCAATATTATTGTGTCTCGGGGAATAGGGAAGCCTAATTAGAGGGAGAGAGATGGAGAAAAGCTGGTTGGTGAAGTCAGAACACACACAACAATTATCAATTAAGTTTGCCATCTTATAAAAGCATGGTTCAAACAATTACGATAGTAGCATCAAAGGTCACTGATCGCAGCTCACCATAACAAATGTAATAATAATGAAAAATTTTGAAATTTTTTGAAAATTACCAAAATGTGACACAGAGAAACTAAGTGAGAAAATACTGTTAGAAAAAATTGCATTGATAGACTTGCTTGGTGTAGGGTTGCCACAAACCTTCAATTTGTAAAAAACACAATATCTAATGTACAATAAAGCAAAGCACAACAAAACGAGGTATGCTTACAATAGAAAATCTGAGCATACCAATAACCATTAGATTGAATCAGTAATCAAAAATCTCTCAACAAAGAAAAGTCCTGGCCCAGGTAGCTTCACTGATGAATTTTACAAAACATTTAAAGAAGAATTAACACTATTCCTAATGAAACTCTTCCAAAAAATCAAAGAGAAGGAAGTATTCCCAAACTTGTCATTTGATAAGGCTAGCATTAATATGATACCAAAGTCAGATAAGGATATTACAAAAAGAAAAGAAAAAGAAAACTACAGACCAGTATCCCTGAATGTAGATGCAAAAATTCTCAACAAAATATTCATAAACATAATTCAATAGCACATTAAAATGATTACATACCATGATGAAGTAGGATTTATCCTTGAGATGCAAGGATCGTTCAACATATGCAAATCAATAAATTTGATACATCACATTAATAGAAAAGATAAAAATCATATGATCATCTCAGATGCAAAATAAGCATTTGACAAAATTCAACATCCTTTCATGATAAAAACTCAACAAAGTGGGTACAGAAGAAACATATCTCAACATAAAAAGGCCACATAAGACAAACCCACAGCTAACATCATACTCAATGGTAAAGGTTGAAAATTTTCCCTCTAAGATCAGGAACAAGACAAAGGTGCCCACTATCGTCACTCCTATTTAACATAGTACTGGCAGTCCTAGCCAGAGCAATTAGTCAAGAAAATAAATAAAAGGCATCCAAATTGTAAAAGAAATAAAATTGTTTATTTGCAGATGTCATGATCCTGCATGTAGAGAATCTCAAAGACTACACACACACACACACACACACACACACACACATACACCCACATACACACACACATACACACACACACACACACACCTGTTAGAATAATAACAAAATCAATATATAAAAACCAGTTCCATTTCTATACATTAACAATTTACCATCTGAAAAGAAATGAAGAAAATAATATTTTCAGAGAAGTTAATATTACTAAAGTGTCTAATATTACCCCAAGCCATCAATAAATTCAATACAATCCCTATCAATATCCCAATGGCATGTTTGACAGAAATAGAAAAAACAATTCTAAAATTCGTGGTTCCATATGTGGAACCACAAAAGACACCGAACAACCAAAGTGATTTTGAGAAAGAATAAAGCTAGAGGCATCAAGCTTCCTGATTTCAAAACTACATTACAAAGCTATAGTAATCAAAACATTATGGTGTTAGACTAAAAACCAAAACAAAGGTCAATGGAACAGAATCAAGAACCCATAAATAAGCCCATGCATATGCAGTCAACTAATATTTGACAAAGAAGCCAAGAATACTAAATGGGGAAAGGACAGTCTCTTTAATAAACAATGTTGGAAAAACTGGGTATTCACATGCAAAAGAATGAAATTGAACTCTTATCTTACACAACTCACAAAAATAAACTTGAAATGAATTAATGACCTAAATGTAAGACTTGAAACCATAAAACTCCTGGGAAAAAAAAATGTAGGGAAAAATCTCCTTGGTATTGGTCTTGGCAATGATTTTTTGGACATGATATCAAAAGCACAGGCAACAAAAGCAAAACTCAACAAATGGGACTACATCAAACTAAAAAGCTCTGTACAGCAAAAAAAAAAAAAAAAAAAAACAATCAACAAAACGAATGAGCAACTTATGAAATGGGAGAAAATATTTGTAAACCATATATCTGATAGTCAATATTCAAAATATATAAGAAAATCATACATCTCAATAGCAAAAAACAATATGATCAAAATATGGGCAAGGAATCTGAGTAGACATTTTCCAAAGAAGATATACAAATAGCCAATAATTACATTAAGATGGTAGAATCTGTTAGAAAGGCTATTATCAAAAGAAAAAAGATAACAAAAGCACTGTGGGTGGGAATGTAAATTGGTACAGATACTACAGAAGACAGTACAAAGTCTCCTCAAACATTAAAAATAGAACTATCATAAGACCCAGCAATCCCACTTCTAGATATTTATCCAGAGGAAATGAAATCATTGTCTCATAGAGATATCTACACCTTTGTATTCATTGCAGCATTATTTACAGTAGCCAAGGGGAAAAAATTAGATGATAGATAGATGATAGATAGATAGATAGATAGATAGATAGATAGATAGATAGATAGATAGACAGACAGACAGACAGATATAGGTACGTATAGTGAAATATTATTCAGCCATAAAAATAAAGGAAACTCTGGCATTTATGACAATATGGATGAACCTTGGAGGTATTATGCTAGGTGGAATCTAAAAAGCTAAATTCATAGAAAGAGAATAGATTGGTGGTTATCAGGAGTAAGGGTAGGGGAAATGAGATGTTGGTCAAAGAGTACAAATTTTCTATTATAAGAGGAATAAGTTCTGGAGAGATTATTGTACACCATGATGACTACAGTTAATAATATTGTACTATATAGTTAAGATTTACTGGGAGTAGGAAAAAAATGGCATAGATGATAGAAGCTCTGTTCATCCCTCTGGCAACCAAATCAAAGTTGTGATGGAAACAAGGAGCAGCAGCAAGGAAACATCTCCTGGGATCTTGATGAACAAGCCATACAACTAGAGAGAAGTCCAAGAGAGCACCCTGCAATGCCAGAAGGTAGGATGAGGCGAGGACTTAGGGCTGCCCAGTCTTGAGGGGCTGAGTGAGACAAAGGCTGCGGCAGAAGCCTCTTAACGGGGCCGTGTCCACGAGCGGATTTTCACGGCGACGGACCTGCTCACTCTGAGCACCAGTGCCAATTAGGCTGTGGGCAGGGAGCACCAGGGACTTGCAGGGACACTTTTTTGGAGTGAAGGCTTAAGCGAGACTTGCTCTGTACAGAAGTGCAGGGGATATCCATTGTTCCCTGTTGATCCCTCCCCTCTCCCAGGGCATGGATACAGCGCTGCCACAGCCGAGACGTCATCAAACTGGATAACAGAGGTCACACCGCCCAGAAGATTCCCTGAAACCCCACCTCCCCCAACTCGCGGCCCCACCCAAGCCACATCCAGGTGTATCATCAGCGAGTCAGGTGCTCCTTGGTGAGCAGCGCCTAGACTCATACTGGAGGCAGCTGGCCCGGTTTCTGGTGTGGCCTTTTGAGGCAACTATAAGCACAGCATTTGTGATTGCTTGCTGAATCTTAACAAGTGGCTCCAGAGGGTCACAGACTTTGGCTAAATTTGGCCTGCAGCTGAACCCTTATCAGGATTGTGCCACTGGACACCTACTTCACAAATCCACTCTAATAAGACCGAGAGACTTAGGAGCTTTGCTTAGTAGATAGAAACAGACATGGAAAGGCAGCCAAAATGGGAAGACATAGAACCATATGAAAGAACAGAACAGAGATCCAGATATAATGGAGTCAAGTAATCCAACAGATGCAGAGTTCAAAACACTGGTTATAAAGATGCTCAATAAACTTTTGGGAAGTGTAGATAAATTCAGTGAGAATTTCCACAAAGAGATAAAAAACATAAAAATGGGAATGGAAATTATAAAAGGAAACCAGTCTGAAATGAAGAACACATTATCTGAGACGAGAAGTATATTAAATGGAATAAACAAAGGAATAAGCAAAGTAAATAAAGAAAAGCATCAAATGCCCTATCTAGAGGACAGGAAAGCCAAGGACATACAATCGGAATGGCAAGAGATAAGATGTCAAGACTATAAAAATAATTTAAGGAGGATATGGGACACTATTAAGGGTCCAAATATCTGTCTGATCGGCATATTTGAAGAAAATCAAAATGATGAACAGCTGTTTGAAGAAATAATGATGGAAAACTTCTCTAACCTAGGGAAGGAAATGGACATAAAACCCCAGGAAGCTCAGAGAATTCAAAAAAATCATGGATCCAAAGAGGCCCACACCAAGACACATCATAAGTAAATTGCCAAAGGTTAAATACAAAGAAAGAATATTAAAAGCAGCAAGAGAAAAACAGGTAATTACTTATAAGGGAATACCCATTAGACTGGCAGCTGATTTCTCAAAAGAAACTATGCTGGACAGAAGGGCTTGGCAAAAAAATATTCGACAGGATGAAGACCCAGGATCTATAACCAAGGCTACTTTATGCAGCAAAGCTATCATTTAGAGTTGAAAGATAGATAGATCAAGAGCTTCCCAGACAAAAATAAGCTAACGGAATTTATCACCACCAAGCCAGTATTAAAGGAAATGTTGGAGAGACTTCTTCAAGAAAAATCATGTAACAAAATGGTAATTAGATGAGATGAAGGATATGCTAACTAACATTATTATGATAAACACTTGCAATATATACATGTATCAAATCACTACATTATGCACCTTAAACGTATACAATATTATATATCAGTTATATCTCAATAAAGTTGAGAAAAAATACACCCTAAAATACAGTGTCTCAATGGCAGCATGTTTTAACGCAGTCAGGGAGACACTGACATTTCTGTTTTTTATTTTGCAATTCGATAAGTAATATCTCTGATATTACTTCTGATTATTGAAGGTTATCAATATGGTTTGATTTTCTTTTTCACTCTGTAATCCTTTTTTAATCCCATTGGTGACTTTTAATTCTATTAATGACAAATCAATTTTATTCACAAACTATCAAGGGCAACTTTCAGATACTATATTCATAGCCACAAAGCATTTGTCAAAGCAGAGAACAGTTGAGGGAGCAATTCACTTATTCTTATTTTACTGAGAGAAAAGAAGGTAAAGGGAAATATTCTTAATATTCCCTTTCTCTGCTTATTCTTCAAATTTTTGCATGACATTGCCAAGAAACAAAATAGAATTGCTTTTATTTTCTTTTGTTTTTCTTTCCTTGGATAATTTCTTAACTTACATGTATAAATTTAAGGGCCAGAGACCAGGACAAATAAATCTCCAGTCAAACCGTGCATTTGATGTCGACTTCACTGGTCTTCCTGCTCCTTTCCTTGACCTCCTTCAGTCATTGACAGCAGAGAAGCAGAAATGAGTCTGTTAAAACTGAACAGAACTGACTGCCTTCCAGCCACAAAGAAGCGATTTATCCACTCATTCAACACACTGAACAAACATTTCCCATAGGCAGTGTTCTAGGCTCAGAACACACAGCAGTGATCAAACAGACAAAATCTCTGCTCTCATGGAGTGTACGTTCTGGTTAAGTAAGATAGATAATAAAGAATTTAATTAAATAAAATATACATTATGTTGCAAGTTAAGTGTTAAGGAGAAAGATAAAGCAGAGAAGGGGAAGAGGGAAGGTCAGAGCCAAGGAAGGTCTCAATGAAGAGGTAACATTTGAGTAAATACATGAAGAGGAAGAGTCTGTGAGCCAAGCACATCTCTAGGGTAAATGCTTTTTAAGCAGATGGAATAACAAAAGCAAAGTTTTAAGGCAGGAATAAATCTGGCACAAAGAACAGCAAGAAAATCAGGTGGCCGAACTAGAGTGACTAAGTGGAAAAGTCTAGAAGCTGAGGAAAACAGTGTGACCTGGGACCTGATTACATGGGGCCTTAGAGTCATTCCAGGGAGTTTGCTTTTACTCTGAAGTAGGAACCCTGTCTTAGCACATTCAGGCAGTTGTAACAAAATACCATAAACCAAACAGCTTACAAACAAGAGAAATTCATTTCCTACAGTTCTGGAAGCTGGAAGTCCAAGATCAGGGTAGCAGCATGATAGTCAAGTGAGGGCTCTCTTCCCAGTTGTAGACTTCTTGTTGTGTCCTCACATGGTGGAAGGGACAAGGGAGCTCCCTAGGGCCTCTTTTATAAGGGCGCTAATTCATGAGGGCTCCTCCACTCTCATGTCATAATCACCCCCAAATATCCCAAATTCCTAAAATCTTTACATTGGGCATTAGGATCTCAACGTATGAATTGGGGGAAGGCGACACAAACCTTCAGCCTATAGCAAAGCCTTTGGAGGGTTTTAAGTAGAGAAATCACATGACCTGACTTCAGTTTTAACAGATTCACTTCTGCTTCTCTGTTGACAATGACTGAAGGAGGTCAACTGCAGGAGCGGGAAGACCAGAGAAGTCCATATCAGATGCATGGTTCTGCTGGAGATTTATTTGTCCCAGCCTCTGGCCCTTATATTTATATGTGTAAGTTAAGAAATTTTCCGAGGAAAGAAAAACTAAAGAAAATAAAAGCAAGTTTATCTTGTTTCTTGGCAATGTCATGCAAAAGTTTGAAGAACAAGCAGAGAAAGAGAAAATTAAGAATATTTCCTTTCACTTTTCTTTCTCTTTTTCACCATGCATTAAATATTCACCCAAACTGGTGGCTCTTATGCCTTTAGACATGATTCCTGTTTGAAGCGAAGACATGATTCAGTGGCTTGGAGGCACTCTTACTGGCCTTCTGTAGATCCTCTTTTCATATGCAAAAAGAATTAAATTGGACCAAAAAGGGTTAGGAAGGGTGAGTCATAAAATAGGAAAGATGCTTCCCAGAATAGTGTACACAGGTGAAAAGAAATCCTGTGACTCCATTTTATTAGGAAGCTGAACCTAGAAAGACTGGGCTTTGCGAGAAGCACCAATCCATTAGCTACAAGGAAGAAAAATATAAAGATGCTGTATGGTATTTAACCTTAACATTATGACTGTGAAAGGCCCTTCGTGGTTGGATGGTATCTTGAAGCTTGGAGAATTAAAGCTCAGAGGATATCTTGTAGTTCCATCACTGTACTTTTATAGAAAATGATTAAGGAGAAATGCAGGCAGAGGTCTTTAGGAGAGAAACAGTTAATTTATTGCAGGTAACTTTATTCACGTGGGGGAAAGTGTCTTTACAGCTATAAGAACATCACAGTATTTCCTGCAACTAGTGTGGTGACTGCTCATTAGAAGCGCTTCTAAGAAATAGTCCCAATACCCTTCTTGCTTTTATTATCCATGGAGCACAGGCCTGTTACTGCTGGGGCATGAGGCAGGACATCCACACCAACAGCAGTTCCAAAATCTATTGTAAGTGGATTATAGGAGTTGGCCGGAAATATAAAGTAGCATTAAGTGCGTTAGATACTGGCATGAGGCCATGAAGAAAATGCAGAAAACACTCTCATTCCCACTTCATGTTCTACACAGCATGATTAGGGTTAGAGGGGAAAACCACTCAAATTGGAAGCAAAGAGCTTTCTCTTTTCTTTGATTCCAACCAACTGCAGAGTGGTAGCAGTCATTTTGAGTGCTCCCCATTTTGTCCTACGAACATTACACATAGCTTGGAATTGTTTTACAAATTTTTCCATTGCACATTGCTGGAAATGGTTTTACACATTTGTAGAACAAAAGTCCTTTGACTCAGAAAATGTCACAAAATGTTATCAGACTCCAAATATTCCTAGCATTCAAATCCAGAATTATTAATATGAATTTTGGAAGTTTAATGTTTATTACAATCTCTATAATACTCTAGGTATGTGTCTTTGGACGAAAGTATTGTATCATGGCAAAAGAAAAAGACAGTTATGTTTTGAGGCTCTTTGCCTCAATGTGTCACCTTCTCCCCATTTTTCTTTCAAAGTAGTCATTGGTGTGCTTGAGGGTAAGAAATAACCTGTGTATCCTGATACAGCAAGGACTGGCCACTTCTGTCTTGTCCTGGCCTCTCAAGAAGTCTCTATTCAATCCCCTTTGCTTTTCTTTGGCCAAGAGAGTGTGCTAAGGAATTAGGCCTCAATTTTACTCTGAATTTTACTTACTCCTATTCCCTTCCCTCCAGGCACTGTAGATTGAGATGTTTCCTCTTATGGACCATCTTAATTGCCTAAACATTAAATTTATTATTTGTAACCAAAAAGACACTTTTTACAAAAAACAAACATGTCACTCAAAGGTTTAGCCAGTGGTGGTATTTGTGGATTGACGGATCTAGTCCACATCACTTTCCTATAGTAGTTGCACTGTTGTTGAGAGAACTAAGAGAATCGTGTTCCAATGGTGAGTGGGCATCAATTTGTGCTCACTTCTCTCAAAACCTCTAACAATTCATTGGATCGAGCCAGTTTTATAGTGTCTACAAACTTGGAAAGTGGTCACTCAAAATGACCTATAGCCATTTATTCACTATATGGTCCAGTCATGAGATATACTTTCTCCTCCTATTACCAATAACTAGAGGGAGCTAAGAATATAAACTATTTTCAATTAGCCAAGAAATCCCCATGGAAGTCATTACTCTTCCCATGTTGACTGGTGTCTTATCTACTGGGGGCAGATAGAGTAAGACATAGTACCATAACATCCAAAGATTGAGAGGGTCTACAGAAGCACTGTTCAAAATAAATGTAAGTAAAGCCACATATTTGATTGTAAAATTACCAGTAGCCAAACATTAAAAACAAGTAGAAAGAGAAAGATGAAGGAATGAGGGGTCCTAGCCCCACACAGGAGTTCCCAGCCCAGGGTTCCAGTCCTGGAAAGAGGAATTCCCACAAAATCTGACTGTAAAAACCAGTGGGGACTCTGGCTCTCTGGATGAGATGGAAAAAACCTGAAAACCCAGACATCTGGTTAAAGGGGCCATGCACAGACTCACTTGCTCACAGACATTCACCCTGGGCTCCGGAGGAGGGTCAGTAGCTCAGGAGGTACAAAAGACATATGGGGAAAGACTGAATTGTGTGGCCCTGGGGCAAAGGCTGGAGAGACAGCTGCCATTGTTCCTTTGTCCCCCCTCAGGGGCAGTCTATAGGTGGCTGTCATATTGCTTGTGTTGAACCCTCCCCCTCTACGGCCAATTCTGAAGCTACATTGGCCCCATGAGATTGGCCCACTCCACCTGGTGTCTCCTAGGGGCCCTGCCCTACCGAGACCACAAATAGTCCCTACAAGCCCATTGCTGGACAGCCAGCCCCATCCTACATCTTCCCCGAACTGCATATTTATTGGCAGCTCACATGGCCCACACACATTTCATACATTTCAGGGGAGACTTTTGGTGGTGAGCCACTGGTGCCAGCCTAAACTGCAGTATCTTTTGGGTGAATCACGGGGGTCTGAGGGCCTGAGGACAGTGCGGGTTTTGCTGCAACCTGAGACTTTTTACAGGAAACCGCAAATTTAACATTGGCATGAAACCTGACTCTTCACTGGCCAAGTGAAATTTGTTTGCTTGACCCTGGTGACTCCCTGGCTTCCCCGCCCCATCCAATTCACATACCACTCAAAGGCTCTTCTAGCTGCAGAGTCATACAGGCAGCTGGCAGGCAGTCTCAGGCCCTAAGGAGCACTGGTCCTTCTGCTACGCCATCCCAGGCCTGGTACTAGGGGTAAACAACCTAGGCTCACAGCGTGCTCTCTCCCACTTCCCTCCAGATCCAGCATAGGCAGCAACTATTTCTGAATCATTTTGTAGCTCCTACCAGGTAGCCCTGAGAAATCAAAGGCAGTGGCTGAACTTGGCATACATGGGAATGCTTCCCAAGTGGCCACAGAACCAACACACCTGGAGGCTGGCATCAGACCACAACAGAACACCTGATTAGCCCCATAAGTGACACACCCAAAGGGCGGGCTCAAGAGGTACACAAGCCTGCTGGGAGGAATCCCACTCTAATGGGTCAGCCTCCATATAGCAACTCGTACCCTATGTGTGTAGACAATCCCCACAGCCAGTCAGCTTGAGAATCAGTCCCATCCACTGATGTGCTAACAGAAATCAAGGCTTAACTACAACATGCACAAGGAGAACATACACAACCCACACAAGGAACAAGCCCAGAGCCCACAATGCAGGTGATCAGGAAGACTGTGCCACTGAGCCACAGAGGACACCTACTATACAAGGCCACCTGGCCAAGGCTGGGAGACGTAACAAATCTTAATATATAGAAACGAACACAGAGAGGCAACTAAAATGAGAAAAGAGTGAAACATGCCTCAAATAAAACAAGAGAAAACTCTAGAAAAAAAAATTAAATGAAATGGAGACAAGCGACCTACCAGAGACAGAGAGATAGTAAGTATAAAAAAAAAAAAAAACATAGAAACCATAAAGAAGAACCAGTCATAAATGAAGAATACAATAACTGAAATGAAGAATATACAATAGATTAGATGAAGCAGAGGGCCAAATCAGTGAGTTGGAAGACAAAGTAACAGAAAATACCCAAATACAAATACAAAAATAAAAAAGAATCAAAAAAATTGAGGAAAGTTGAAGAGACCTCTGGGACAACATCAAATGTACCAACATCTCTATCATAAGAGTACCAGTAAGAGAAGAGAGAGATCAAGGAATTAAAAGCCTATTTGAAAAAATAATGACAGAAAATTTTCCTAACCTGGTGAAGGAATTAGACATACAAGTCCAGGAAGCATGAAGATCCCAAACGAGATAAACTCCAAGAGGCATTCGCCAAGACACATCATATGTACGCCAAAGAGGCCCACACCAAGACACATCATATTTCAAATGCCAAAAGTTGAAGACAAAGAGAGAATCCTAAAAGCAGCAAGAAAAAAGTCAGCTAGTTACTTACAAGGGTACTCCCATAAGAATATCAGCTGACTTTTCAAAAGAAACTTTGCAGGCCAGAAGGGATTGGCACAAAATATTCAAAATGATAAAAACAAAAACAAACAAAAAAAAACCACACACAAGAACCTGTACCAAGACTACTCTACCCAGCAAGGCTATCAATTAAAATTGAAGGTGAGATATAGAGCTTCTCAGACAGGAAAAATCTAAAAAAATTCATCACTAACAAGCCAGAATAACAAGAAATGTTAAAGGGATTTCTGTAAAAACAAAACGGGGGGAGAGGGGAACCCATAAATACAAATAATAGCATGGCAATAACTATGTACCTATCAATAATCACTTTAAATGTAATTAGATTAAAAGTTCCAATCAAAAGACGTAGGGTAACTGAGTAGATAAGAAAATAAGATTCATTCTTATGCTGTCTACAAGAGATCCGCCTCAGATCAAATAATGCACACAGGCTGAAAGTAAAGAGATAGAAAAAGATATTTTATGCAAATGGAAATGGAAAAAAGGCTGGGGTAGCAATACATATATCAGACAAAATAGACTTTAAAATAAAAGCTATAATAAGAGACAAAGGAGGGCATTACACAATGATAAAGGGATCAATACAACAAGGGGACATAACCCTAGTAAACATATGCACCCAACATAGAAGCATCTACATAAATAAAGAAATTATTGACCAATATATGGGGAGAGATTGACAGTAATACACTCATAGTAGAAGATTCTAACACCCCATTGACAGTAATACACTCATAGTAGAAGACTCTAACACTCCATTGAAACCAATGGACAGATCTTCCAACAGAAAAATCAATAAGGAAACAGCAGTGACACAGTAGACCAGATGGATTTAATTGATATTTTCAGAGTGTTTCATCACAAAGCAGCAAAATATACATTCTTTTCTAGTGCACATGGAACATTTTTGACAATATACCACATGTTAAGTCACAAAACAAGTCTCAATAAATTTAAGAAGACCAAAATCATATCAAGTGTCTTCTGCTACCACAATGATATGAAACTAGAAATCAACTACAAGTAAAAAACTGGACAATACACAAACACATGGAGGTTAAACAACATGCTACTGAACAATGAAAGGGTTAACAATAAAATTCAGGAAGTAATCAAAAGATACCTAAAAACAAACATAAATGAAAACAAAACGACTCAAAATCTATGGCACATAGTGAAAGCAGTCCTAAGAGAAAGATTCATAGCAATACAGGCCTACCTCAAGAAACAAAAAAAATCTCAAATAAACGATCTAACTTTACTCTTAAAAGAACTAGAGGAGTGCACTTGTGCAGACTCCCGGGAGGGCAGGGTGCTCTCACTGGACTCCAGGGAGAAGTTGATAGTCCCAAGAATAAAATCAGTTTAAAGAAGAGTGACATAAACTGTTAGAAGTTGCTTTCCGAACTTTGTTCCAGATTTGGGGTCTGAAGTTGCAAAGGAAATGGCTTTTTACCATGCTTCACTTGGAATGTTACATGACAGAAATTTGCATTTAAACTTCTAAAAGGAGGATCTTTGGAAACATGGAAGAGTTAGAGACATCCCCAGATCTCTCCTCTTGAAACAACAATAAGCTGAACATCTAACACTACCAAAAAACACCCAAACTGCACACCAGCACGTCTAAGCGTGGGATCTGCACTTAAGAGCTACCACAAGTCCAAACCCCGGATGTCCGGCGATGGACTGGGAGTAATAAAGAAGCTGCCTCTCACAGCTGCTGGAGCTCTCTACTTCAGGAGGGGGAGAGGAGAAGGAGCAGCAAGTTCCTGCAGTGAGTTCCCTGAATAGCCCTTCTTGCGATAGCTGTGAGCTTCCCGTGGCCAGCTGGCTGCAGGGCCCAGTCATCAGGGCAGAAGGCAGAGGAGTGGGATGGGACCATAGAGGAATAACAGCTGATTTTTGCCGCCACGGTTGCAAAACTGAGGCTGAGCCTCAGCCCCAACTCCCAACTCAGAGTGCCCCTCCCCCCATACTCTTCGAGGCCGTTCACCAAGGAGCCTAGGGGAATCTAGGCAAACGCTACTGAGACTGTCACTGACACCAACAGGGAATGAACTGAGGGCAGCGAGCATAATTAAATATCTACAAGAAAATTTAAAACGCGTTATTAAGGCTTTATATAAAGCAGGGATCCAAGAGGCTCAGACGCCATCTACTGGAAATGAAAAAAAAAGTGCCTTCTTTACAACAGGCTAAAGAGAGACCTTTATATAATAAATCTTCCTGGAAAAACAGCAGAATACACTTCCATTAATACATAGGCAGAGAAATAGTCCATTAAACACCATGAACAACCAAGATGACAAGGCATCTCAGAAAGAAAGAGAAAAATCTCCAGAAAATAAGCTTACAGACATAGAAATATGTGACTTAAATGAGAGAATTCAAGATCATACTTCTGAAAAATCTCAATGAGATCCAAAACAATTCAAATCAACAATTTCAGGAATTGAAAAAAACAACTAGATGATTAGAGCAAGGAGATTGAAACCCTCAAAAAGAACCGAATAGACCTTCTGGAGATAAAGAACACACTGCAAGAGTTGAAAAATGAAATCGTAATTTTGGGAAATAGAGTCGACCAAATGAAGGAAAGGATCAATGATATCAAAGACAGAAATCTAGAAATAAATCAGAAAGAAGAAGAAAGAAACCGAAGAATGTAAAATAATGAAATAGAAATTCAAGAACTAGCTGATACCATCAGGAGAGGAAACGTAAGAATAATGGGCATTGCTGAAGGCAAGGAAAAGGGATTAGAAAACATTTTCAGACAAATAGTTAACGAGAATTTTCCAAATCTAAGGAGTGAGCTAGAGCTTGGAATTCAAGAAGTCAACAGAACACCCAATTATCTCAACACAAAAAGGCCTTCGCCAAGACACATTGTATTAAAATTATCAAAAATCAATGACAAAGACAGAATTCTCAGGGCAGCCAGGAAAAAGAAAACGGTAACTTGTAAAGGTAAACACATCAAATTATTCCCGGACTTCTCAGAGCAAATCTTACAAGCCAGAAAGGAATGGAATCAAATATTTAAACTATTAAGTGAAAGAAACTAATAGCCTAGAATAATGTATCCGGCTAAGCTCTCCTTTAGATATGAAGGAGAAATAAAGACTTTTCCAGCATACAAAAATTGAAGAAATTCTCCACTATGAGGCCTGCACTACAGGCAATACTGAAAGGGGTCAGTTCACTTAAAACAAAATGACAGAAAAAAAAACATAATTAGGAGTAAAGTGACTATCGGTCAAATAGAAGCAAGGAGTGCAACCCTTACTAAAAACAGGGCATTATGAGCTTAAATAATAAGAAGAGAATGGTTATAATAAGATAGCAATGAATGTTCAGCATACATAGGAACACATTGAGATAACATTGACTGAAAAGGGGAGGACTCAAAGATCCAAATTCGCAAGGGGGAATGGAGATAAGGCACACGCAAAAGAAAATGGATGACTGTATGTGTGTGTGTGTGTGTGTGTGTATATATATATATATATATATATATATCCGTTACCATTACAAATATGTAAACTATCCTTTACATATTTGTAATGGTAAGCACACGCCAAAGATTCAGAACCTCAGTATATAACATAAAGAGGACTAGAAGGAAAACCCACGAAACAAGAAGGACTAGAGGGAAAACCTACAAAAGCCAACCAAAATAAAGAAAACAGAAACACAAGGACAAGGAAGCAATGGAAACATCAAGCTACTAAAAAGTAAAAGATAGAATGGCTATAAGAAGACCTCATATTTCAATAATCACCCTCAATGTAAATGGATTGAACTCATCAATAAAAAGGCACAGTAGCAGAATAGATCAAAAAACAAAACAAAACCATATGCTGTCTTCAGGAGACACATCACAGTCCCAAAGACAAATATAGACTCAAAGTGAAAGAGAGGAAAATGATATTTCAAGCAAATGGCATTCAGAGAAAAGCAGGGATACCAGTACTAATATTGGACGAAATAGACTTCAAAATAAAAAAGGTAAAGAAAGATACTGAGGGACACTCCATAATGATAAAGGGAATTATGGACCAAGAAGACATAACACTTATTAATATCTATGCTCCCAATCAGGGAGCCCCAAAATATGTAAAGTAATGACTATCAGAACTAAAGGGAGAAACAGAACAAAACACCATCATAGTAGGGGATCTAAATACCCCACTGTCAGATATGGACAGATCATCCAAACAGAAAATCAATAAGAAAATAACATCCTTAATTGACACATTAGACCAACTGGACATAATTGACATTTACAGAGCCTTCTACCCAAAACAGCTGCTTATACATTTTTCTGTAGTGCACATGGAACATTCTCAAGAATCAACCACATACTGGGACACAGAGATAGCCTCAAAACAAATATAAGAGGGTTGAAATCATACCAACCATATTCTCTGATCATAATGCTTTGAAACTAGAGATCAACTGCAAAATGAAATCAAGAAGAACCACAAATAAATGGAGATTAAACAACATGCTACTGAAGAATAACTGGGTCAGAGAAGAAATAAAAAGAGAGATCAAGAGATACATAGAAACAAATGATAATGGTAGTACAACATATCAAAACTTTGGGGACATGGCAAAAGTGGTCATAAGAGGAATGTTCATATCATTACAGGCCTATCTCCGAAAATAAGAATGAGCCCAAATAAACAACCTAATGCTTCATCTTAAAAAACTAGAAAAGGAAGAACAAATGAAGCCCTAAGTCAGTAGAAGGAAAGAAATCATCAAAATTAGAGCCGAAATAAGTGAAATTGAAAACAAACAAACAAAAAAATAGAAAAAATAAATGCAACGAAGAGCTGTTTCTTTGAAAAGGTTGATAAAATTGACCAACCCATGGCTAGACTAACTGAAGAAAAACGAGAAAGAACACAAATAAACAAAATAAGACATGAAAGAGAAGAAATTATGACTGATATCACAGAAATACAAAGGATCATATAAGAATACTACGAACATTACATAACGCCAAATTTAATAACCTAGAAGAAATGGACCAGTATTTAGAAAAATATAACCTTTCTAGACTGAATTGAGGAGAACTGGAAAATGTAAATAGACTGATCAGCAGTATGGAAATTGAAACGATCATCAAAAACCAACCAAAAAGTAAAACTCCAGGACCAGATGGCTTCACCAGAGAATTCTACCAAACATTCAAAGAAGATTTAATACCTAATCTCCTCACACTTTTCCAAAAAATCAAAGAGGAGGCAATATTTCTCAACATATTTTATGAGGCCAATATTACTCTGATACCAAAACCTGTTAAAGATAACACAAAAATGAAAACTACAGACCAATATCTCTCATGAACACAGACAAAAAAATCCTAAATAAGATACTAGCGAACCAAATACAGCAATATATTAGAAAGATTATACACCACGATCAAGTGGGTTTCATCCCAGAGGCACAGGGATGGTTCAACAGATGCAAATCAAGTAATGTGATACACCACATACACAAATTAAAACAATAAGAATCATATGATCATATCAACAGATGCAGAAAAAGCCTTCAACAAGATACAGCATCCATTTATGATCAAAACACTTAACAAAATTGGTATAGAAGGAAAGTACCTTAACATAATAAAGGCCATATATGACAAATCCTCAGCCAACATTATACTTAATGGTGAAAAACTAAAATCCTTCCCTCCAAGATCAGGGACAAGGTGAAGCTGTCCACTATAACCCCTGTTATTTAATATAACGTTGGAGGTCCTAGCAAGTGTAATCTGGCAAGAGAAAGATATAAAAGGCATCCAAATAGGCAATCAAGAAGTCAAACTGTCACTATTTGCAGATGACATGATTCTCTATGTAGAAAACCCTAAAGACTCCAAAAGAACACTACTAGAAACAATAACAAATACAGTAATGTCTCTGGATACAAAATCAACATTCAAAAATCCATAGTGTTCCTATACTTTAATAATGAAGCATCAGAAAAGAAGTGGAAAAAATAATTCCTTTTGCAATTGCAACAAAAAGTATAAAATACCTAGGAATAAATTTAATGAAACATGTGAAGAACCTATATAATGAAAACTATAAGACTTTATTAAAAGAAATCAAAGAAGATACAAAGAAATAAAAAGATATTCTTTGTTCTTGGATTGGAAGAATCAACATAGTTTAAATGACTATATTACCTAAAGCATTATACAGATTTAATGCAATCTCCATCAAAATCCCAACAGCATTTTTTAAAGAAATAGAACAAAAAATCATCAGATTTGTATGGAAGCACAAAAGACCCCAAATTGCCAAAGCTATCCTGAGAAAAAAGAATGAGGCTGGAGGTATCACTCTTCCTGACTTCAAATTATACTACAAAGCAACAGTAATTAAAACGGCATGGTATTGGCAGCAAAACAGACACAGGGACCAGTGGAACAAAATCGAGAGTCCAGAAGTAAACCCATATTTATATGGGCAAATAATTTTCAACAAAAAAAAGCCAAAAACATACAGTGGAGAAAATAAATCCTTTTCAATAAATGGTGCTCGGAAAACTGAAAAGCCACCTGCAAAAGAATGAAACTAGACTGTTGTCTATCACCATACACCAAAATTAACTCAAAATGGATTAAGAACCTAAATATAAGACCTGAAACAATAAAATGCATAGAAGAAAACATAGGAACTAAACTCAAGGACCTTGGACTTAAAGAGGATTTTATGAATTTGACCTCAAAGGCAAGGGAATTAAAAGCAAAAATAAATGAATGGGACTACATCAAACTAAAAAGCTTCTGCTCAGCAAAAGAAATCGTCACCAAGGCAAAGAGAGAACCATCCTAATGGGAAGATATATTTGCAAGCAACACCTCCGATAAGGGCCTAATATCCAAAATATACAAAGAACTCATACAACTCAATAACAACAAGAAAACAAACGATCCAATCAAAAAATGGGCAGAGGATCTGAACAGACACTTCTCCCTAGAGGACATACAAATGGCCAACAAACGTCTGAAAAGATGCTCAACATCGCTATCTATTACGGAAATGCAAATCGAAACCACAATAAGATACCATCTCACATCTGTTAGAATGGCTACAATCAACAGGACAAGTAATAGCAAATGTTGGAGAGAATGGGGAGAAAAAGGAACCCTCATACACTGCTGGTGGGACTGCAAATTGGTACAGCCACTATGGAAAACAGTATGGAGGTCCCTTAGAAAACTAAGAATTGATCTACCATATGATCCAGCAATTTTTCTATTGAGTATTTACCCCAAAGACTTGAAAACCCATATCCAAAAAGATATCTGCACACCGATGTTCATAGTAGCATTATTCACAGTGTCCAGGACATGGAAGCAACCGAAGTGTCCTATGATAGATGAGTGGCTAAGGAAGCTGTGGTACATATATACGATGGAATATTACTCAGCCATAATAAGAGATGAAATACTGCCATTTGCAACAACATGGATGGACCTTGAGATAATCATGCTAATGAAATAAGCCAGACAGAAAACATTGAAAATCACATGATATCACTTATATGTGGGATATAAACCTAAAAGTAACAAATGAGCAGGACAAACAAACAGAGACTCATGGACATGGACTATAGGCTAGTGGTTACCAGAGGACTATAGACTAGTGGTTACTAGTGGGGTGGTGGAGGAGGGAGGAGGTAGATGGGGTCAAGCAGGTCAAATATAGGGTTTAGGGGGAAGGTGAAGTGGGTAAAAGGGATCAAATATATGGTAGCTAAAGGAAACTGGACTTTGGGTGGTAAGCACACAATAGAATATACAAATGTCAAATGTACACCTGAAAATTATATAATTGTATTAACCAATGTTACCCTAATAAACTTAATTAAAAATTATAAAAATAATAATAAACTTTTAAAAGGACTGTGAGGTCATGCTTAAAAAAAAAAAGAACTAGAATAAGAACAGTGAAGCCCAAAGCGCGTAGAAGAAAGGAAATAATAAAGATCAGAGCAGAAATAAACAAAATAGAGTCTAGAAAAACAATTAAAAGATCAATAAAATTGAGAGCTGGTTCTTTGAAAGGATAAACAAAATTGAGAAAACTTTAACCAGACTCATCAAGAAAAAGGAGAGAGGACCCGAAAAAATAAAATCAGAAATGAAAGAGAAGTAATTCTGAATTCCACAGAAATACAAAGGATCATAAGAAAATACTATGAGTAATTATATGCCAACAAATTGCAAAATCTGGAAAAAATGAACACATTCCTAGAAACATACGATCTCCCAAGACTCAGTCAAGAAGAAACAGAAAATCTGAACTGACTAATTACCAATAACGAAATCAAATCAGTAATCATAAAACTTCCAAAAAACAAAAGTCCTGGACCAGATGGCTTCATAGGTGAATTTTACCAAACATTCAAAGAAGAATTAACATCAATTTTTCTCAAACTATTTCAAAAAATTCAAGGGAGGGAAGACTCCATAACTCTTTTTACAAAGGCACTGTTACCCTGATTCTAAAACCACTATGATGAAGTTGAATTTATTCTTGGATGCAAGGTTGCCTTAATATCCATGAATCAATTAATTTGATACACCACATGAACAAATTGAAAGATAAAAATCATATGATCATATCAACAGAGGCAGAAAAAGTGTTTGACGAATTCTAGCATCCATTTATGATAAAAACTCTCAGCAAAGCAGGAATAGAGAGAACATACCTCTACATAATAAAGGTCATATATAACAAACCTACAGCTAACATTATACTCAATGGAGAAAGGCTGAAAGCATTTTCCTTAAGATCGAGAACAAGGCAAGAATACTCACTTCTATTCAACATAGTATTGGAAGGCCTAGCTACAACAATCAGACAAGAAAGAGAAAAGTCATCCAAATTGGAAATGAAGAAGTAAAACTGTTATTATTTGCAGATGATGTAGTACTAAATATAGAGAATCCTAAAGAGTCCACCCAAAAACTATCAAAACTGAGCAAAGAATTCAGTAAAGTATCAATATACAATATTAATATTCAGAGGTTGATTGTATTTTTATACCAACGATGAACTTTTGGAAAGAGAAATTAAAAAAATAATTCCACAATTTCATCAAAAGCAATAAAATATCTAGGAATCTAATTAACCAAGGAAGTAAAAGATTTGTTTTCAGAAAATTATAATTCATCGAAAAAGAATTTGAAGAAGATACAAATAAATGGAAGCATGTACTGTGCTCATGGGTAGGAAGAATCAACATCGTGAAAACGGCCATACTACCCAAAGCAATCTATAGGTTCAATATAATCCCTATCAAAATACCAATGGCATTTTTCAGAGAACTAAAACAAATAATTCTAAAATTTATATGGCATTATAAAAGATCTCTAATAGGCATGGCAATTCTGAGAAAGAAGAACAAATTTGGAGGATCAAACTACCTGATATCGAACTATACTACAAGGCTATAGTAATCAAAACAGCATGGTACTGGCATAAAAGCAGACATAAAGATCAATGGAACAGAATAGAGAGCTCAGAAATAAATCCATGCCTATATGGTCATTTAATCTGTGACAACGGAGGCAAGAATATACAATGGGGTAAAGACAGTCTCTTCAACAAAAGGTGCTGGGAAAACTGGACAGATACATGAAAAAAATGAAACTGGACCACCTTCTTATGCCATATGTAAGAATGAAATCAAAATGGTTTAAAGACTTAAATGTAAGACCCGAAAACATAAAACTTCTAGAAGAAAACATAGGCAGTAAACCCCCTGATATTGATATTAGTAATGTTTTTTTCTGATTTACTCCTCAGACAAGGGAAACCAAAGAAAAAAAATAAGCAAATGGAACTACATCAAATTCAAAAATTATGCACAGCAAAGGAAAGCATCAACAAGACAAAAAGACAACTTACTAAATGGGAGAAGATATATCTGACAAAGGGTTAATATTCAAAATTTATAAAGAACTCATACAACTCAACAACAGCAACAGCAACAAAAACAATCCAATTAAAAAATAGGTATTTCTCCAAAGAGGACATACAGATAGTCAATAGACACATGAGAAGATGCTCAAGGTCCCTAATTATCAGAGAAACACAAATTAAAACCACAGTGAGATATCACCTCACACCTGTCAGATTGGCTATTATCAATAAATCAAAAAACAACAAATGTTGGAGAGGTGTAGAGAAAAGGGAACCCTTGTGCATTGTTGGTGGGAATGCAAATTGGTACAGCCACTCTGGAAAACAGTTTGGAGGTGCATCAAAAAATTAAAAATAAAACTTCTCTTTGATGTAGCAATTGCACTTCTGAGTATTTATCCAAAGAAAACCAAAACACTAGTTCGTAAAGATTTATGCACTCCTATGTTCACAGCAGCCCTATTCATAATAGCCAAGATATGGAAGCAACCTAACTTGCTATCCATCAAAGATGATTGAATAAAAATGTTGTTCATATATACAATGGAATATTACTCAGTTATTAAAAAATAAAATCTTACCATTTGCAACACTTGGATAGACCTAGAGGGTATTCTGCTGTGTGAAATGTCAGACAGAAAGATAAATACCATATGATTTCACATATATGCAGAATCTAAGAATGAAAGAAATGAACAAACTAAATGAAAACAGCCTCACAGATACAAAAATGAACTGGTGATTGACATAGGGAAGGGATGTTGGAGGCTGGGTGAAAATGGTGAAGGAATGAAGCAATACAAATTAGTGGTTACAAAACAGTCATGGAGATTTAGAGTATAGTATAGGATATATAGCCAATATTACTATAATGGTTATTTGCAGTACCAGACGGGTGCTAGAGTAAATGAGGGATCACTTCGTGGACTATATAAATATATAACTTTTTAAAATTTAAAATATAAATAAATAAATTTTCTTTTTTTAAAAAAAGGTATATATCTTATTCAACCCAATTCCAAAGTATTACTATTTCAATGTATACAGCAATAGATTAATTTCCTATTGCAATTATGCAATTTCTTACAACAAATTACCACAAGTGGATTAAAACAAGACATTTAAGACCTGGAGATTTGAAATTCAAAATGTAGGTATGGAAGGTATTATTCTGTCAGCCACTGTCAATATAAAATTTATTAATGACATATTATTTTACAGTCTGGTTTTCATACTGTCTTTAAAATCTTCAAACTTCGTTGTGTATTTTGCACTTAGAGCACATCTCAATTCTGAATAGCCACATATCAAGTGTTCAATAGCCTCGTGTGGCTAGTGGCTACCAAATTGGATAGCAGAGATCTAAAGCAATGGTTCTCAATTTGGGCTACACAATAAAGTCATTTAAAGAGCTTTTTAAAAATCCTGATTCTCAACCCATACCTCATTCCAAAGAAATCAGGACCTAGGCATCAGTATTTTTTTAAGCTCCTGAGATGTTTACAACATATAGCCAAGATGGAAAACCTATGGTGTGAGCAACAGTAAACTTCATTCTTTCTGTGCTGTCAAGATTTTCCCCCAGTCTCTCTTTCTCTCCAGAACCAGAGCTATTTTCCTGGTGTCCAAGACTTAATGGTTGTGCTATCCTAAGCATTCAAAATGTAAGAAGCCAAATGAGTGTGTGTGTGTCTGTGCATACAATTTAACTTCTGAATCCTCTGATTGACTCTGAGATCCATTTGCACATATGTATTTGTTCAACACCTGCTGCGTACCAGGAAATATGCCAGTACATTATGGCACCTCATACCTTTAGCTGATGAGAGAAGCTGCTATGGAAGAGTCATAAGGTCAAAATTGTCTTTTAGGGACATGGAATACATGCGCACACACAGATAAACAAATGCATAATTTTTTATAACAAAGTATCATCTTTGCTGGAGTTGGATATGGGTAAATCCATTCTATTCCTGGGGCGGGGGCGTGGGAGCTCAAGATGAACTCATCCTCAAAGAGAAACTATGAAACCTTAACAATAACTTTGCCACCTAGTCCAAATGATGAAATGGTCCCTGACCTTTGAATCATAAACTTCCTCGAAGCCTCCTAAGCACCTTCACTCTCAACCTGTTTGCTTCCCTTTCTGCTGCTCCTTTTTCTCCCTTTCTATGTATTTCTGGATCTTCCCTCTTTCTTAGGAAGATTGTCCCACACAATATAGCCTTCCCATCTTCTACTCTTCTGCTTTCTTAAGTAAACATTGTATGCCTATGACCCACAGGTTCTAATTTCTCTTCAATTGTCCTCTCCTACCATTTTGTATATATTTTATCAAATGCTACTGGTATGTTTTTCCCAAATAGAAAGCTGTCCTCTCTCTCTCTCTCTTCACTTATTACATATAGATTAAAATCTAAATTCCTTAACATCTTTCACAATTTATCTCAATTATATTTATGCCTTTGTCCCCAAATGTCCCCCTTTGACACCCAGTCCTCCAGGCAACTAGAGTGTACTCTTCCCTAAAGAGGTGCTGCACTTTGCTCCTGTTGAGTTCTCTGTTGGGGATCCCCTCTCTTTACATCATGGGTGGTCATTCTATCCACACTTCATGGCACTTCTCAACAGATCTCATAACTCCCCCTACACTATATTTCCAGTGATACAATCTATATGTTCCATTTGTGCAAATCTGTATTTGACCCCTAAATTAGTCAGGGTTCTCCAGAAAAACTGAATCAAAGGGTACATAGAGAGAGAGTGAGAGAGAGAGAGAAAGAGAGAGAGATTTATTTTGAAGAATCTGCTCACATTATTATGGGGCTGGCAAGTCCAAACTCTGCAAGGTAGTCCAGTATGCTAGAGACCCAGGGAAGAGCCGATGCTGCAGTTCAAGTCTAAAGGACATCTGCTGGCATAATTTCTTTTTGCTTGGGGGTGGTCAGTCTTTTGTTCTAGTTAGACCTTCAATTCATTGGATGAAGCCCGCCAATATTATAGAAGGCAATCTGGTTCACTGAAAGTCCCCAATTTAAATGTTAATTTCACCTAAAACATTATCATAGAAACATTTGGAATAATGTTCGGCCACATATCTGGGCACCATGGACAAGCCAAGTTGACACATAAAATTAATGATCACCAACATCTTTGAGCATGTAGGGGGCAAATATTATGACTTTTTCTTCTCTGAATCCCCATCTTGCTGCCCCACCCGGGGTATGCCATAATCACTTGCCCATGGCAAGCTCTCAGTAAACATGGGCTGAATTAAGTTCAATCAAAATACATATATAGATCTTTACCATGTGTGATGCTATGTCAGCACCTGAAAAGCAATCATTATGTCATTCAGAGATTTGTGAGGAACTATCTTTTTGGAGAACTTCTCTTGTCTTTATCCTTTCTCTTCTTTCCTCACTGCACTTGACTCATAGCAGTAAGAACTGCAGGGGGCAGGAAGGAAGTAACTCTCAAATAAAAGTATTTGCATATATTTAAAAATCTCCTTGATACTAATGAAATGTCAAAATCACAATTTGGGAGTGTTGGAATGACCAAAATACCCTTGGCCAAGTAAGCCCAAGGATATTAAATAAAGAAAGGACCACTAAAACAAAGTCTGACTTGCTAACCTGGGAATTTCCACAGGGCTGTGTAGCCAGCCCTCTTAACTTCACAACACAACAGGCCAAGGCCCAGAAAAGTACACAAATACATATGCATGACTCACAGGACATAGGTCTCATTAGAGAAGAGTAGAATAAGAAAATATGGCACAGTGCAAGAAACAGGCAGCTCAGGGCAGCTTTTCCCGGAAATGCAGTTTGCATGAGGGGCCTCTGTAAACAATGGCTGCTAGACTCTTGTTATGATTTTGAGCCCAATTAACCACAAAGAGTCCTTTTGGGCAAGTGTGCAGGATTTTTGTTCCAGAAAGTTGGGAAACTTGGAGCAACCGTAGTAGATGGTGACTTTCTTTTCCTTTAGATTGCTAGTCACAGTGGCTATGTGCAGATCAACTAGAAGAAAGTTGAAAAATGTGTAAACAAAGCAAAAAGACAAATTAAAAAACGAGCGAATAAGGCAGCACTTGAAATCCATAACATAATTGAAAAAGCAACAGAATTTGTCAAACAGAATATTATGACATCCAGTGGGTTTGTGGGAGTCTTTTGGGATTTGTGGGAGGCTTTTGGCTGAGCCTTGCAACGTAAGTATATGAATGTTCTACCAAAGAGAAGTCACCTGTGAGAAGAGAAATGGTGGCAACAAGGTGGGCTCTCAACATTACATGCCACCAGACTCTCCAGGGCGACAGAAACAACTAGCTGGACAATATCAAACTCAAAACTTAGCATTTTGTCATCTAAAGTTTGGCAAACTAGTATCTGCTGTAAAACAGCTCACATGGCATGTGTACAATAGCTTTACCGAGCAAAACGTAGCTTTCTTTTATTCAACTCAGATGTTTTTTATTGTGCTTTATAGTATAGTGCCAATAATTAAAAGTTTGTATTATAGCTTCAATATTAGGGCTGACTTGTTTTTAAAGACATATTTGCAATAAACTGAAGAACTGTAATGCCCTTTTGTGGAAGGATTTAGAAATAGTAGAATTATTAAAGATATTGAACAGATTTAATACCAAAAAAAGAAAGAAGAAAGAAAACAGGAGACCCCTACCACATTCTCACATTCTTGGTCTGCAGGGCAGAGCTGAGTAAGCAGTTGGCCTGCTGGCTAGAAAGCTCTGGGGGACTGTAGCCAATGAGAGGCGGAAAAGCAAACACTGCCAGATTTCCCCATCCATGGAACTCCTTACTGGAAGAGATGGAGCTCTGAGAGGTTCATTTCCTTTTTTCACTTCCACTAAGACTCGTATGGTTTTATAATGGCTTTTTAAGCCAGCTGTTAATGTGGGTAATGTAGTTTGGGAAAAAGCAAAAAGGCCCAATTATAAGAATCAATATATTGTGTGAAGGGGGAACAAAAGCCTCAATTAAATATGAAGTAGGCTTTCCATTCCAACCAGAGTTAGGCCAACAAGGAAAGTGAAACCTCGCATGAGATAGATGTGAGCGCCAGAGAGGAGTGTTTCTCTGATCAAGCTTCTTCATTTCTCTGGTGGAAATGCTGCAGCTTCACTTAATGAATTAGATAGCTGAGTAATCCCGATTGCAGCCAGCACCTGCACAGAGAACACAATAGGCCCTCAGTAAATATTTGTTGAATTAATTCATGAAAAAAATGAATAAATTAGTTGACGAATAACCTTGCCCTTCCTTATTTATTTCATTTAGATCAGGACTTTCAAAGTGTGGCCCCCTGAGCAGCGGCAGCAGCATCTCCTGGGAATTTGTCCATAAGTAAAGGCTTCCTCCCCAAAACCAACAGTCCTACAGAATCAGTCCCAGCAGGGGGCCGAGCAATCTGTGTTTTACTGAGCTCTGCAAACAGTTCTGATATGCACATTATAAGTTCGAGAACTTCTACTTCAGTCAAAGCCTCAGGTTTCAACAAAAAAAACTATACTCAAGAACTACACATTCTTAGCACTACAGAGATAAAAAGATGAATCTGACATATTCCCTGCCTTCGAGGAGTCTTTTGCAATCATTTCTCTGAAACAGTGGTACCTACAGGATTCAATCAGAAAACTTCATTCTTCCCTCCCACTGTCCCTTTAAAGATGGCTCAAATCCAACTGCGGACTAGGGTGTTCCCAATCCCTGGATGATATCTCCTGCAGGACTCTGGATTTCCCTATCCCGCTCAGAGAATAAAAAAGATTTTTGTCCATTTTAGTTATAGGAACAGTCTCATTTCAGTAATATCTAGTTCAATGTCAAAATTATACAACACTGTACACTATTCTCTCCTTCCTTCCAACTCTGTCTTGCTTCAAAGAAGACAGAGGTAAGAAAGGGTGGGTGTATTTGCCAGCCAAGTTCTTCTATCATTCCTCCACCAGTTACTAAGCTGTCTCCGGGTCCTCTAAGGCAGGGGGTGGGGAGGCATAAGGAGGGAAGAAAGGCAAGGAGGAAGAAGGGTTTTACCTGACTGGGATGCAAACTATAGGGCATCCCCAGGGGAACCCTCCATATTCAACTTCCTGTATGTGGGCACTGCCTGGCAATTTGGGATTTTTTTCACCTGCCTCTGGTATCTGTTAGTGCTCCTCTTTTGAGGTCACCCTCTTCACTGCAGGTAATTTTCTTAGGTAAAATCACAGAACTACTCCTAGACTAGCATCATCCACCTGGTCCCCAGGCAGAGCATGGACTTTTGGCCACCATCTCTGGGAGTGATGTTCATGTCCAAACCAGTCATCTTTCTTCATTCCCTAGGCAAGCAGGCAGAGTCCAGCACAGCCTTTCACCTTCCAGGAGAAGGAAATCATCAGTCTTTGGATCCTACATACTCCAGGAGACCAAGATTGATGCTTCACTCTCCTGAAGCCCCTCTCATATAGCTTGAGGGAAAATAAATGCCACCATTTTCCAACAACTCTCCTTGAAGGAACTCACTTACTGATGTCTAAGCCCTTTCCCTAAATTCTTAGCTTTTGGTTATATATTTCAGTTATATATTTCGAAGGTGCGTGATGAGTGAACAGTCACAAAACTCATTTTCAGAAATTTTGGCCAAACTCATATGGATTTTCTCATGTCTCACTTTGAAATGTGTGCTTGGTTGGTATCAAGGCCTGTGGGATCAAAGAAATTGAGACTGTTCTATTTTGACTTCCTTTTATACTACACATATAAATGACTAATTTTTATATGCTGCTTCCCAGTTAATAAAGTGTCCCTTGATGTAAAAAGATATGTAATGGCTTTGTTGGAAACCAGTAAGAGCCATAAGAAACAAAGAAATAAGATTAGAGTTTAGAATTTTAGAAGAAAGATCACTTTCACCTGGGAAGATCAGGTGGCCATTAATAGCTATTCATAGCAATACAGGATTTGTTCATATTCATCAGGAAAGACTCACTTCCTAAAATTTTAACAAATAAGCCTTCAAGATAGCTCACTCAGACTATCTGCTGTTGCACAATCACACAGCCCCACCCCTTGTCTCTCCCAGCTTCTCTGATAACCTAGCTCCCACCTTCTCACCTCCCTTTAACACTTCTAAAACTTAGAATTTACCCAAGATCCTGTTTGAGGCCCTCTTAAAACAGACACCAACTGCCAAATTAATCATTCAGGGGATCAAATAATTAAGCAGTAGTCTCTTCTGACTATGTCTTCATGCTGCTACAGTCTGAGTGTTTACTGCAGAGAGTGGAGGAATTTGTAAGCAATAAAGTCATATGATGGTTTCCAACTGAGAGATGATTATGCCTAGCCCGAAGGCATTCTGCCACACGCTGGCCTTCATGCCCTGACCAAACCTCAGACCCAGCCACATCATTCTCCTGTGGAATAGAAAACCCATGAGGATTTAAATCTGTTCCCAAGACCTCCCTTCTTTTCTGGCCCTTCCCAGAGAGCATAGCTGATTGCTTCGCATTGATTAAGTTCAACTGAAATTTCTGATTCAACCAGAATTCAATAAAATTAGTTTCTTCTTTACCTGGTTCTGTAGACAAGGGATCCCCAACCCCTGGCTGTGGACCGGTACCGGTCCGTGGCCTATTAGGAACTGGGCCACACAGCAGGAAGTGAGCGGCGGGCAAGTGTGCGAAGCTTCATCTGTATTTGCAGCCACTCCCCAGTGCGAGCTTCACCGCCTCAGCTCCACCTCAGAACATCAGGCATTAGATTCTCATAGGAGCACCGGTCCCTGGTGCCAAAATGTTGGGGACCACTGCTGTAGACCCTGAAGAAGTTCATCTGCCCATCTGCAAGTCAGGTGTCGCCCCTGTAAACCCATCTCTAATATGTCATGATTGTGATCTACTGTCAAGCAGACATCAGCAGAAACTAATGCAGGACTTTTATACTTAACCAGAGATTTCAAATATTGATAAAGCGTGCCCCTCACTGCCCAGTCTCTGGCCAAAAAACATTAAGTATTCAGGAAAATGCATAAAGCTAATTGCTAAACAGCACTCTAGAGCTGAGCTCTCCATAAGGGACCAGTAATGGAGCACGTGAATAATTTTACAGCACAAATAATATTGCCCCCAATCGTACAGGCATACCTCAGAGATATTGCTAGTTCGGTTCCAGACCACCGCAATAAACTGAGTCACACGAATTTTTTGGTTTCCCAATGCTTATAAAAGTTATGTTTACAATGTATCATAGTCTATTAAGTGTGCTATAGCATTATGTCTAAAAAAATGCACATATCTTAATTTAAAAATACTTTATTGCTAAAAAATGCTGATCATCTGAGCCTTCAGCAAGTCATAATCTTTGCTGGTGGAGGGTCTTGCCTTCAATTTGTAAAAAACACATCTGTGAAGCACAATAAAACAAGGTATGTCTGTATAGTATGCGTTCTCTATAATGCTTACAAGTGGGTTAACCACATGTCTTGCCTTCTTTCTTCACTACGCACTCACTGCTGTAACAGTTTTGAACTCCTGGGATGACCAACGCTGACCTCTTAATTCTAAAAATTTTGGTATTTTCTTGGGGCTTATGAACCTATCCCATACTTGCTCACCCCACTCCACTCCACAGAAGCTCTCTCCTCTCTTGCTGAAACTTCTCAAACTTGTCTGATGCCCCTACTTTCACTTCCTTTGACGCATAAATATCCTATCATGCCCTAAACCCTCTATTTTTGGAAACATCCCTTTCCAAAGCTTTATCACCAACCCCAGCTTCTCCCCTGAGCTCCAATCCAAACTTTCTAAACCCTTGATAAGTACTTGTACTTGAATGCTCTTTTGACCTTCTGGCATGTGACCTCCTTTCCTGCTTTGAGAGACTTCCAAAATCTAATGAACTCCAGTGAGATATAGAGCATCTCACTATAAAGCTGAAAAAGCCAGGCACTCACTCTTCCAGTTGTCCTTGCCATTAGGTATAGCCGTATGGCCCATGCCATCAAATACACCTATCCTCCTGGAATTAGTTCATGACATAGGGAATCAGGAACCAAGAAGCCTGGCAGCACTGGTGACTGAAGCAGTGGCTGAAAGGCTGAGGGAAGCAGAATGCAGTGTCAACCACTTGGCAGTACATGCTGCCATGTCCAGGGCTCAGAGCCAGTATCAGGGGTGACCTCTTGGTTAAGGTCATTGTTCCAGGGTGAGAGTCTCTAAGTCTGGTTCTACAGATCTCTTGAAGACTTTGCAAACTACCCAAGCTCCCTCTAAAAAGTTCTTTTGCCACCTAAATTAGAGTTGGTTTTGGCTGCTCCCAACTAAGACTCCTAACTGATACAGTTTCTGATCTATCATCTCAAATTCAATTTGTCTAAAATTGAATTCTGTTTTTTCCCCTAAAGCCTGTTATTTATTGTGACTTTCCTTTTCTTTCCAATAATATCATTCTTCCAGTCACCCAGACTATAACTTCAAAGTTATCTTTAACTTTCCCCACTCTCTTTCCCCAACATCCATTCAGTCATCAAGTGCTGCTGACTTTTCTATAATAATGCTTTTCTCGTCTTTCTCTTCTTGTTTTTCATATGACCTCAACCTATGCTTCTAATTTAATCTAACTTTATCTAGTGTTTTACTAATGCATCAAGCAGTATTCTAATTGGTCTCCCTGCTTTGGAGTTTTCTACCTTTCACTTCCAGCACATATTACTTGAAATGCCCATAACACTGTTTTGGTTGGATTAGACCTGTTCAAAAACTTATGTAGGGCTCTCTATTTGCAGAATAAGTTCCAAAGTGTTTTGTGTAACCCAGAGGCCAACTGGCCCTTTACCCTTGGGTTCTTCCTTTCACACATGCTTTCTCTATTTTCGTCCCATATTAAACTAGATTAAGAGCTTGTTTTCAGATACCCAGAAGAGGAATTGCTAGATGCTATGATAGATCTATTCTTAATATTTTGAGGAACCTCCAGACTGTTTGCCAGAGTGGCTGTGTCAATTTACCATCCTACCAGCAGTATACAGGAATTCCCTTTTCTTCACAATTATTTCTTGGATTTTTGATAGTAGCCATTCTAATAGGTATGAGGTGATATCTCATTGTAATTTTGATTTGTATTTCCCTAATAATTAATGGTATTGAACATCTTTTCATGAAAGATATATATACTCTTATTCACTGAAATTCACTGAATTCACTGCAGCATTATCTACTAAGTTATGGTAATAATCTAAGTATCCATCAACAAATGAATAGATAAAGAATATGTTATATATTTATGGAGCACAGTGAAATACTGCTTAGTCATAAAAATTATGAAATATTGATGTCTGTGACAACATGGATGGATCTTGAGCATGTTACAGTAAGTAGAATAAGTCAGATAAAAAAGGACGAAAACCATAGATTTCACTTATATGTGGAATATAAAACAAAAAAGTAACAAATAAACTAACAAAACTAAAATAAATAAATATAGACAACAGAATGGTGGTTATTAGGAGGGAAGAGGGGTGGGTTGGTAAAGGAGTTGAAATATGTAGTGACGGATAGAAACTAGACTTTTGGTGGTGAGTACACAATAGAGTATATAGATAGCAAATTATAATGTACATCTGCAATTTATATAATGTAATTAACATTACCTCAAAAAAAAAAAAAAAAAAAGAGCTTGGCCCTTCTTTGGGTTTTGCCAAATAAACCAAACATTCCAAAGTGCTGGTGATTCCATAGGAGATAGGAACAGGAGTTCACATTGCATAGCCCTGAACAAACATGTTAGAAATCTGTATGAGGCGTCTCTGCTTCCTAAGTCCCTTCTTGACTATGGACACAAAGATACAGTTGCTTATCTCTAGGTTCTTTGTTTACCTCTCATCTGCAAGATGAATTACAGAACCCACTCTCTAGGGTCATTGTGAGAAATAAATGGGTGCATAGATGTGAAGTACTTAGACTAGTGCCTGGCACTGCACACATATTTATTATTATTGTCCATGAACTTTCCAGTTACGTGAGCCAAACTTCATATCTTTGCTGAAGCAAATTTAAATTGTGTTCCTGTCCTCTTGCCATAAAAGACCTGATCATAAAGATTATAAAAGACATTAAAGACACAATCATAGGAAGTATGTTTTATTTTTCTCATTTCTACAGGGAGTTGGTGAAGCCAAGTAATAGTCGTTAGCAGTCTAGTATATTCCATCTTGGCCTTCAGTGCCATTTTATCCATGAGAAATTGGAAAATGCCTTTTATGGCTATTTTATAATTATCATAAATATTTTATACCTTGGATTTTCTGAAACTCCAAACATCTGGTTCACTTACTTTAAAAAAACACACTTTTTAACTATGAAATACTTTAAGGACACAGAAAAGTGCTAAAAATAACAGGATCTTGGGTTTAATTCTAAAATGCATACAGTTTGTTTTTCATAACAGGTCTTTAACCTATCAAGAATTTGTGGGGGTTTTTTTTGTAAAGGGTAGAGAAGTAATTGCATTTTTCCATATAAATAATCAATTGTAGCTGTATCATTTATTTAAGAATTCATCCTTTCTCTCAAAATTTGCAATACCAACCTTGTCATTTAGGTTACAGGATATTTATATGCCAGTTTCTAGATTCTTCTTCTGGCACATTATTTGTCTATGCTATGCCACTCTCTTACATTATTGTTCATTTTCATTATTAGAGCTATATAATGTCTTTTTATCTCTTGTACCTTCCTTTTCCTTTTTAAGCTTCTGTTACTTCTACTTTTACTTTTGCTGCGAATGCTATTGCTTTCTAAAAAACTTTTTACTGTTTTTGGCCCTTTACTATTTCATGAAATTTAGGACAAGCGTATTGAGTTCCATGAAAAATTTTATGAGAATTTTATTGTTGATAAGTGAAATTTTCATTGGAATTGCATTGTTTATAAACAGTTGAGGGGAGAATTAAAACCATTGCAATGTTGTCTTCTTATCCAAGAATGTGGTATGTTTCAACATTTAATGACATCTTCTTTTATGTCTTACAGTAAGCGTTCTTAATTTTGCCCATGAAGGTGTCGTATTTTTGTAGCTATATTTCTGATAATCTTACAGATTGGAACATTATAAATGTTATCTTTTTTTAAATTGCATTGTCAATCATTTGGTACCACTGTTTAAGAATGCTATTGATTCCTCCGTATTGCTCTCTATATAAGAACTTCGCCAAATGTTCTTAAGAGTTCCCACAGTTTACCTGTATAGTGTCTTGCATTTTCCAAATAGACATTCATGTCATCCATAAAAAAGTAAGTTTGCTTTCCAGCCCTTATATGTTGTATTCCAGTGTCTGGCCTTAGTGACCTGGTAAGGACCTTCAGTCAATATTCAGTAGACATAATAATAGCACACATCCATTCCTTGTCACCAACTAATTCTAATGCAACCTCCCAAGGAAGTTACTTTTAATTTATAGTTTATTAAAGATTTTTATCTTGGATGGCTGTTGAATTTTAGCAAATGTTTTTCTATATCTTTCGAAATGATCATATAGTTGCTTTAATGTGTGCATGTGATTTATTATGATTTAATATGTTAGATCATTAATGTTAGATTATTACTCCATTGCTTGGTTTGGAGTGCTAATATTTTATTTAGGATTTTTTCCCTCAATATTGATGAGTGAGAATGACATATAATGTTCTTTGTTCATAATGCCTTTGACCAATTTTTGCAACAAGATTACACCAGCCTCATAAAAGGAATTGGAGAACATGCCTTCTTTTTATTCTCTAGAAAACATTGTCTAAGATAAGAATTATGACTTACTTAATATTTGATAAAAATAACTAATGAAATAGTTTGGGTTGCTGTTTTTAGGGGAATATATTTGTTTAGTATTCATTCACTTTTTTTGAAAGTCACAAGACTACTTAGATTTTATATGACTCCTCAAGTAGGTTTTAGAGAACTATATTTTTCTAGAAAATTGTTTCCATTAAGTTTTAGATTTATTGGCATAGATCATCTTATGATTTTTAAAAGTCACTATAGTTAAAGCTCCTTTTTATTTCTAATATCTATTTTGTGTCTTCACTAATCTTAAAGCTTTGCATATTTTACTAAATGTTTTTTTTTCCTCTCAAAGAAATAATTTTTGGTAGTCTTGGTCTTCTCTATGGTTAATTTGCTATTTCTTTAAATTCTTCTCTTATCTTTTATTTTTGGTTTACTCTTTTCTTATTTTTCTAACTCCTTTAGTTGTATGTTTACCTTGTGAATTTTTCTATTCTTTTAAAAATTATGTACACTTAAATATATGATTTTTTTTCTCTAAACACTACTTAATCTATAACCTCAAAATTTCTTAGAGATTATGTTGTCATTCATTGCTCTTGCTAGGCACCCCAAGCCCAGCACTAGTGGCAGCCAGCCTTGGCTTGCAGCTTGGCCTCTTAAGGCACCTCTGAGCTCAGTATAAGGTAGCGACTATCTGCGGATTTTTTTTTTATGCCAGTTTTTTTTTTCATATTATATATACATAATTTTTTTAACATTTTATTTTTTTATTTTCCCCCTCCCTTCTATCCCCTCCCTTCTGGTAACCACTAGTCCATTGTCCATGTCCATGAATCTCTGTTTCTTTGTCCTGCTCATTTGTTGCTTTTAGGTTTATATTCCACATATAAACCTTTTCTGTCTGGCTTATTTTGACCTTTTCTGTCTGGCTTATTTCACTTAGTATGATTATTTCAAGGTCCATCCATGATGTTGCAAATGGCAGTATTTCATCTCTTATGGCTGAGTAATATTTCGTTGTATATACGTACCACAGCTTCTTTAGCCAATCGTATATTGTAGGACACTTTGGTTGTGTCTATGTCCTGGCCACTGTGAATAATGCTGCTATGAACATCGGTGTAGTGTGCAAACATCTTTTCAAATATGAGTTTTCAAGTCTTTGAGGTAAATATTCAGTAGAGGGATTGCTGCATTATATGGTAAATCAATTCTTAGTTTTTTGAGGAACCTCCATAATGCTTTCCATAGTGGCGGAACCAATTTGCAGTCCCACCAGCAGTGTATGAGGGTCCCTATTTCTTCACATCCTCTCCAACATTTGTTATTACTTGTCCTGTTTATTATAGCCATTCTAACATGCGTGAGATGGTATTTCATTGTGGTTTTGATTTGCATTTCTGTAACAGCTAGCGATGTTGAGCATCTTTTCATATGTTTGTTGGCCATTTGTATGTCCTCTAGGGAGAAGTATCTGTTCAGGTCTTCTGCCCATTTTTTGACTGGATCATTTGTTTTGTTGTTGTTATTAAGTTGTATGAGTTTTTTGTATATTTTGGATATTAGGCCCTTATCGGAGGTGTTGCTTGCAAATATATTTTCCCATTTGGATAGTTCTCTCTTTGCCTTGGTGACGATTTCTTTTGCTGAGCAGAAGCTTTTTAGTTTGATGCAGTCCCATTCATTTATTTTTGTTCTTACTACTCTTGCCTTTGAAGCCAAATTCATAAAATCGTCTTTAAGCCCAAGGTCCTTGAGTATAGTTCCTATGTTTTCTTCTATGCATTTTATTGTTTCAGGTCTTATATTTAGGTCCTTAATCCATTTTGAGTTAATTTTGGTGTATGGTAGTAGACAGCAGTCTAGTTTCATTCTTTTGTGAGTGGTTTACAGGTTTTCCCAGCACCACTTATTGAAGAGGCTTTCCTTTCTCCACTGTATGTTTTTAGCTTTTTTTTTGTTGAAAATTATTTGCCCATATAAATATGGGTTTACTTCTGGACTCTCGATTCTGTTCCACTGGTCCATGTGTCTAATTTTTCAGCCAAATACCATGCCATTTTGATTACTGTCGCTTTGTAGTATAATTTAAAGTCAAGAAGAGTGATGCCTCCAGCCTTATTCTTTTTTCTCAAGACAGCTTTGGCAATTCGGGGTCTTTTGTGCTTCCATACAAATCCGATGATTTTTTTGTTTTATTTCTTTAAAAAATGCTGATGGGATTTTGATGGGGATTGCATTAAATCTGTATAATGCTCTAGTTAATAAGGTCATTTTAACTGTGTTGAATCTTCCAAACCAAGAACAGGAAATATCATTCCATTTCTTTGTATCTTCTTCAATTTCTTTTAATAGGGTCTTATAGTTTTCATTATATAGGTCTTTCACTTGTTTTATTAAATTTATTCCTAGATGTTTTATACTTTTTGTTGCAATTGCAAAAGGAATTATTTTTCCACTTCTTTTTCTTACACTTCTATATTACAGTATAGAAACACTATGGATTTTTTAACGTTGATTTTGTATCCAGAGACTTACTGTATTTGCTTCTAGTAGTGTTCTTCTGGAGTCTTTGAGGTTTTCTATATAGAGAATCATGTCATCCACAAATGGTGATAGTTTGACTTCTCGGTTGCCTATTTGGATGCCTTTTATATATTTCTCTTGTCTGATTGCACTCGCTAGGACCTCCAATGTTATACTGAATAACAGTGGTGATAGTGTACAGCCTTGCCCTGTTCCTGATCTTAGAGGGAAGATTTTTAGTTTTTCACCATTAAGTATAAAGTTGGCTGAGGGCTTGTCATATATGGCCTTTATTATGTTAAGGTACTTTCTTTCTATACCAATTCTGTTAAGTGTTTTGATCATAAATGGATGCTGTATCTTGTCGAAGGCTTTTTCTGCATCTGTTGATATGATCATATGATTCCTATTTTTTAAGGATAAAAAATAGGAATGTTTATGTGGTGTATCACATTAATCAATTTGCATATGAACAGTCCTTGTGCCTCTGGGATGAAACCCACTTGATCATGGTGTATAATCTTTTTAACATGTTGCTATATTTGGTTCGCTAGTATCTTATTTAGAATTTTCACGTCTCTGTTCATGAGAGATATTGGTCTGTAGTTTTCTTTTTTTTGTTATCTTTACCAGCTGTTGATATCAGAGTTGAGAGGTATTGCCTCCTCTTCGACTTTTTGGAAGAGTTTGAGGAGAATAGGTATTAAATCTTCTTTGAATGTTTGGTAGAATTCTCTGGTCAAGCCATCTGGTCCTGGATTTTTACTTTTTGGTTGATTTTTGATGATTGTTTCAATTTCCATACTGCTGATCAGTCTATTTAGATTTTCCAGTTCTTCTTAATTCAGTCTAGAAAGGTTGTATTTCCTAAGTACTGGTCCATTTCTTCTATGTTGTTAAATTTGGTGTTATATACTTTTTCATAGTATTCTTGTATGATCCTTTGTATTTCTCCAGTGTCTGTCGTAATTTCCCCTCTTTCATGCCTGATTTTGTTTATTGGTGTCCTTTCTCTTTTTTCTTTAGAGAGTCTAGCCAGGGATTTGTCAATTTTATTAACCATTTCAAAGAAACAACTCTTTGTTGCATTTATTTTTTCTATTTTTTTGTTTGTTTGTTTTCAATTTCATTTATTTCGGCTCTAATTTTGATGATTTCTTTTCTTCTGCTGTCTTTAGGCTTCATTTGTTCTTCCTTTTCTAGTTTTGTTTTGTTTTTGTTTTTGTTTTTGTTTTTTTAAGAAGAAGCGTTAGGTTGTTTATTTGGGCTAGTTCTTGTTTTTGGAGGTAGGCCTGTAACGATATGAACATTCCTCTTATGACCACTTTTGCCATGTCCCAAAAGTTTTGATATGTTGCACTATCATTATCATTCGTTTCTATGTATCTCTTGATCTCCCTTTTTATTTCTTCTCTGACCCAGTTATTCTTCAGTAGCATGTTGTTTAATCTCCATTTATTTGTGGTTCTTTCAGCTTATAGTTGATCACTAGTTTCAAAGTATGATCAGAGAATATGGTTGGTATGATTTCAACCCTCTTATATTTGTTGAGGCTAGCTCTGTGTCCCAGTATGTGGTCGATTTTGAAGATGTTCCATGTGCACTAGAGAGGAATGTATAAGCAGCTGTTTTGGGATGGAAGGCTCTGTAAATGTCAATTATGTCCAGTTGGTCTAATGTGTCATTTAAGGATGTTATTTCCTTATTGATTTTCTGTTTGGATGATCTGTCCATATCTGACAGTGGGGTATTTAGATCCCCTACTATGATAGTGTTTTGGTCTATTTCTCCCTTTAGTTCTGTTAGAAATTGCTTTATATATTTCGGGGCTCCCTGATTGGGAGCAAACATGTTAATAAGTGTTATGTCTTCTTGATGTATGATTCCCTTTATCATTATGAAGTGTCCCTCAGTATCTTTCTTTACCTTTTTTATTTTGAAGTCTATTTCATCTGATATTAGTACTGCTACTCCCACTTTTCTCTGAATGCCATTTGCTTGAAACATCATTTTTCACCCTTTCACTTTGAGTCTATATTTGTCTTTGGAACTGAGATGTGTCTCTTGGAGGCAGCATATGGTTGCGTTTTGTTTTTTGATCCAATCTTCAACTTTGTGCCTTTTTATTGGTGAGTTCAGTCTATTTACATTTAGGGTGATTATTGAAATATGAGGTTTTCTTATAGCCATTTTACCTTTTGCCTCTGATAGCTCCGTGTTTCCATTGCTTCCTCGTCCTTGTGTTTCTGTTTTCTTTATTTTGGTTGGCTTTTGTGGGTTTTCCCTCTGGTCATTCTTGTTTTATGTTATATACAACAGTTCTGAATCTTTGGTGTGTGGTTACATTACAAATACGAAAAGGATAGTTGAACATATACTGTTGTCCCTTTTCTTCTGTGTGTGCCTTATCTCCATTCCCCTTTGCGAATTTGGATCTTTGAATCCTCCTCTTTTCAGTCATTGTTGTCTAATTTTGTACCTATGTATGCTGAACGTTCATTACTATCTTGCTATAGCAAATCTCTTCTTATTTTAAGCTTGTAATAACCTGTTCATAGTAAGGGTTGCACTCCTCTGCTTTTATCAGCCTGCTAGTCACCTTACTCCTAGTTACGCTTTTTTTTTTTCTTTTTTTTGTCATTTTGTTTAGGTGATCTGACCCCTTTTAGTATTTCCTGTATTTTAGTGCAGGCCTCATAGTGGACTATTCCCTCAATTTTTGTATGTCTGGAAAGGTCTTTATTTCTCCCTCATATCTAAAGGAGAGCTTTACTGGATATATTATTCTTGGCTGGTAGTTCCTTTCACTTAATAGTATGAATATTTGATTCCACTTCTTTCTATCTTGTAAGGTTTGTGCTGAGAAGTCTGACGATAATCTAATAGGTTTTCCTTTATAGGTTACCGTCTTCTTTTCCCTGGCTGCCCTGAGAATTTTCTTTGTCGTTGATTTTTGATAACTTTAATACAACGTGTCTTGGTGAAGGCCTTTTTGTGTTGAGATAATTGGGTGTTCTGTTGACTTCTTGAATTCCAAGCTCCAGCTCATTCCTTAGATTTGGAAAATTCTTGTCACCTATTTGTCTGAAAATGCTTTCTAATTCCTGCTCCTTTCCCTCCCCTTCAAGAATTCCCATTATTCTTATGTTTTCTCTCCTAATAGTATCAGCTAGTTTTTGTATTTCTCTTTCATTATTTTTAATTCTTCGGTTTCTCTCTTCTTCCTTCTGATTTCTAGATTTCTGTCTTAGATATCACTGATCCTTTCCTTCATTTGGTTGACTCTATTTCTCAAGCTTGTGATTTCACTTTTCAACTCTTGCAGTGTGTTATCTCCAGAAGTTATATTTGGTTCTTTTTGAGGGTTTCAATCTCCTTGCTAAAGAACTCATTCTGCTCATCTAGTTTTTTGTTGTTGTTGGTTTTCTAATTTTTTTTTTCAGTTCCTGAAATTGCTGATATGATTCGTTTTGGATCTCATTGAGTTTTTTCAGAAGTACCATCCTGAATTCTCTGTCATTTAAGTCATATATTTCTATGTCTGTAAGCTTATTTTCCGGAGATTTTTCTCTTTCTTTCTGAGATGCCTTGTCATCTTGGTTATTCATGGTGTTTAATGGACTATTTCTCTGCCTGGGCATTAATGAAAGTGTGCTCATCCCGCCCCACCTCCGCCCCCCGCTCCCCGCAGAAAGATTTATTATATAATGGTCCTTAGCCTGTTGCAAATAAGGTGTTTTTCTTTTAGTTTCCAGTAGGTGGTGTATAAGCCTCTTGGATCTCTGCTTTATATAAAGTGTTAATAATGTCTTTTTTTCCCTTATAGATGTTTAATCATGCTCACTACCCTCAGTCTCAGTTCCTGTCAGTGTTAGTGCAGTTTTGGTAGCATTAGCTCAGACTCCCCTGGGCTCCGCGGTGTTCCATCTCAGAGAGTATGGGGGGAGGGGCCCTCTGGGTTAGGGGTTGGGGCTGCGACTCAGCCTCCATTTTGCAACTGTGGCTGGTAAAAATTGACTACTGTTTCTCTGCTGTCCTGCCTTTCTGCCATTCTTGTTTCTCTGCCTTCTGCCCTGATGATTGGGCCTCTGCCACCAGCTACGTGGAGCTCACAGTACTCTCAAGCAGAGCTGTTCAGGGAACTCGCTGCTCTTTCTCCCTTCCACCTCCTCCTCCTACAGGGAGCTCGGGCTGCAAGAGGCAGCTTCTTTGTTCCTTCCAGTACACTGCCCAACACCCAGGGTTCTGACCTGTGATAGCTCTTATGCGCAGATCCCATGCTCAGATGTGCTGGTGTGCAGTTTGTGTATTTAGGTGTTCAGCTTATTGTTGTTTCAAGGGGAGAGATCTGGGAACGTCTTTCACACCGCCATGTTTAACCTAATCTATCCCATCTGTGGATTTCTTGGTGACTCTTGCCAGATGGCACTGGGCAGTGCACAGGCTGTGGCTGAACTTGGCCTGTGGCTGGGCCCCTCCTAGGAGGCTCTGGGGTCAGCATGTGTGGTGGCCAGCTTCAATAGGAACTAGAGTACTACATAGGGCTGCACCTGAGATAATACACCAAATGGGTAGACTGGGAAGGCACCAGAGCCTGCTAAACTCAATCCTGCTCTGTAGGGTCAGTACTTCAATGGCCAGTCCACACAACCAATCACTCCAAGGGTCAATTCCTCCCATGCAAGTGCAAACAGCCACCAAGGCTCAACTACAGCAGAAAGGCACACACAACCCTTACAAGGGACACACCTGGAGCACCTGGCTCTGGTGAACAGGGAAGACTGCACCACTGGGCCCCACAGGACACCTGCTATATAAGGCCACTCTACTAAGAATGGGAGACTTAGAAGTTCTACTTAATACATAGAAACAAATACAGGGAGAGCACTAAAACGGGGAGACAAAGAAACATGTCCCAAATGAAAGAACAGAACAAAGCTCCAGAATAAGAAATAAACAAAATGGAGACAAGCAATCTACCAGATGCAGAATTCCAAACACTGCTTATAAGCATACTCAATGAACTTAGGGAAGGAGTAGATGAACTCAATGAGAACTTTAATAAAGAGATAGAAAACATAAAAATGCAGATAGAAACCATAAAAAATGCAATCAGAACTGAAGACTACAATAACTAAAATGAAGAATACATTAGAATGAATCAAGAGTAAATTAGATAAAGCAAAGGATCAAATCAGCAATTCGGAAGTTACGGTAACATAAAACACTCAATATGACCATCAACAAGAAAAAAAAAAGCCAAAAAACAATGAAAATCATTTAAGGGGCCTTTGGGACAATATCGTGTATATCAACATTCACATCATAGGGGTACCAAAAGGAAAAAAGATAGTACAAAGTATTGAAGATTTATTTGAATAAATAATAATGAAAAAATTTCTTAATTTGGTAGAAGAAATAGACATACCCAGGATGTACAGAGAGTCTCAAACAAGATGAACTCAAAGTGGCCCATACCAAGACACATCATAATAAAAATGCCACAGCTTAAAGACAAAGAGAGAATCTTAAAAGCAGCAAGACAAAAGCAATTAGTTTCCTACAAGGGAGACCCCATAAGACCGTCAGCTGATTTTTTAACAAAAATTTTGCAGAGCAGACGGATTCTCGCGAAATATTCAAAGTAATGAAAAGCAAGGACCTACAACCAAGATTACTCTACCTAGCAAAGCTATCATTTAAAATCTAAGGACAGATAAAAAGTTTCCCAATCAAGAAAAAGCTAAAAGGTTTTATGGATACCAAACCAGTATTACAAGAAATTTTAGAGAGACTTTTTTAATAGGAAGAAAAGATCAAAAATATAAATAATAGGTAGGGGGGAAATGTCATAGATTATAGAAGCTTTGTTCATCCTTCTGGCAACCAAATCAAAGTTGTGACAGAAACAAAGAGCAGCAGCAAGGAAAAATCACCTAGGATCTAGATGAGCAAGCTATACAACTAGGGAGAAATCCAAGAAATCGCTCTACAACAGCAGAAGATAGGATGGGACAAGAATGTGAGGATGAAGTTCTGTTCTGTCCCCAGCGGCTGGGTGAGATGGAGGTTGTGGCAGTGGCAGGGGAAGGCACCTCTTAAACGGGCCGCGTCTGTGAGTGGATTTTCACAATGACGGACCTGCTCACTCTGAGCACCAGTACTGATTTGGCTGCTCACAGGGAGCACCAGGAACTTACAGGGACACCTTGTCAGAGTGAGGGCCAAGGGGAGACTCTCTCTGTTCAGAAGTGCTGATGGTATCCATTGTTCCCTGTTGAGCTCTCCCCACTACCAATGCACTAGACATAGCGCCACCATCATCAATCTGGATAATAGAAGTCGCTCCGCCCAGAGGATTTCCTGAAACCCCACCTCTCCCAACTCACAGCCCCACCCAAGCCACATCCAGATATATCCTCAGGGAGTCAGGTGCTTCTTGGTGAGCGCACCTAGACTCACACTGGAGGCAGCTGGCCTTGGTTTCTGGTGTGGCCTTTTGAGGTAACTATAAGCACAGCATCTGTGAATTGCTTGCAGAATCTTAACAGGTGGCTCTGGAGGGTCACAGTCTGGGGCTAAATTTGGCCTGCAGCTGAACTCTCAGGACTGTGCCACTGGACACCTACTTCACAAATCCACACTAATAAGACTAGGGGACTTAGCAGCTTTGCTTAGTACATAGAAACAGAGATAGAAAGTCAGCCAAAATGGGAAGACAAAGAAGCAGAAACCGTATGAGAGAACAGAGATCCAGGTATAATGGAGTCAAGTAATCTAACAGATGCAGAGTTCAAAACACTGGTTATAAAGATGCTCAATAAACTTTTGGAAAGTCTAGATAAATTCACTTGGAACTTTGACAATGAGATTAAAAACATAAAAATGAAAATGGAAATTATAAAAGGGAACCAGTCTGAAATGAAGAACACATTATCTGAGATGAGAAGCATATTAAATGGAATAAACAAAGTGGATAAAGAAGAGGATCAAATGCCCTATCTAGAGGATGGGAAAGCCAAAGACATTCAATCATAATGGTAAAAAAAAAAAAATGCCAAAACTATAATAATAATTTAAGGAGTATATGGGACACTAAAAGTGTCAAAATATCTTTCTGATCAGCTTACCTGAAGGAAAACAAGATGTTGAACAGGTGTTTGAAGAAATAATGATGGAAAACTTCTCTAATCTAGGGAAGACAATGGACATAAAACCCCAGGAAGCTCAGAGAATACCAGGGATCCAAATAGGCCCACACCAAGACATATCATAATTAAAATGCTAAAGGTTAAATGCAAAGAAAGAATCTTAAAAGCAGCAAAAGAAAAGCAGATAGTTACCTACAAAGGAACACCCATAAGGCTGGCAGCTGATTTCTCAAAAGAAAATATGCAGGACAGAAGTGCTTGGTACAAAATATTTGACATGATGAAGACCCAGGATCTACAACCAAGGATACTTTATCCAGCAAAGCTATCATTTAGAGTTGAAGGACAGATCAAGATCTTCCCAGACAAAAATAAACTAAAAGAATGTATCACCACCAAGCCAGTATTACAGGAAATGTTGGAGGGACTTCTTTAAGAAGAAAAAATATGTATCAAAAACAGGAATACAGGATGGTAATAACTACATTCCTATCAATAAGTACCTCAAATGGAAAGGAATTAAGTGCTCCAACCAAAAGATAGATTGACTGAATGGCTAAGAAAACAAGACCCCTACATATGCTGCCTACAAGAGACTCACTTCAGATTAAAAGACACACACAGGCTAAAAGGAAGAGGATGGAAAAATATATTGCCTTGATGGACCTAGAAGGTATTTAAGTCAGACAGAGAAAGATAAACACTTTATGATTTCACTTATATGTGGAATCTAAGAGATAAAAAGAACAAATTAATCAAAAACAGACTTACAAATATAGAAGGCAATTTGATGATGGACAGAAGGGATGGGGGTTGGGGAGCTAGGAGAATGGGGTGAAAGTTTAAAGGAGTACAAATTAATAGCTGATAGATGGTCACGGGGATGGGGAGCATGGCATAGGGAATGCAGTTAGCATTAATATGTTGGTTAGGTGGAGGGTCAGGTGAAAGAGGAAGCAATTGGGGGGATCGTTTTACGAACTATATAGATGTCTAACCAATGTACTGTATACCTGAAACTAATTAAAATAAATACATTTTTTAAAAAGAATTTAAAAAAAAAGTGAACTCATAAAGTTGTAGTTGAAGCTTTGGACTTACCTGTAAGATGGGTGTGTATGAAACCAATCAGGAATAAAATACCAAAGTCTTTTTGAAAAAATATATGAATAATAAAATGGCCATAACTACATATATAGCAACAATTAGTTTAAATATAAATGGATTAAATGCTCTAATCAAAATATAAGTGTCATTGAATGGTTAAGAAAACAAGACCTTTATATATGCTGCCTACAAGAGACTCACTTCAGATCAAAGACACACAGACTGAAAGTAAAGGGATAGAAAATATATTTCATAAAAATGGAAATTTAAAAAATCTGGGGTAGCAATACTTTATACCAGAAAAAATAGACTTTAAAACAATGGTTATAAAAAGAGACAAAGAATCCAGTAATCCCACTTATAGGTATTTATACAAAGAAACCCAAAATACTACTTTGAAGGTACATGTGCATTAATGTGTTCATTGCAGCATTATTTACAGTAGCCAAGATATGGAGGCCACCTAGGTGTTCAATAGATGAATGAATAAAGAAGAGATGGTACACATATACAATGAAACATTAGTCAGCCATAAAAAAAAAATTTAAGGGAAGAAAATCTTGCCACCTGCAACAACATACATGGCTCTAGAAGGTATTGTGCTGAGTGGAATAAGTCAGACAGAGAAAAACAAATGTCATTATGATTTCACTTATGTGTGAAATCTAAAGAACAAAATACACAAACAAAACAGAAACAAAATAACATTTTGAGGACTGCCAGATGAGAGGGGTTCCAGAGGTGGGTGTAAAAAGGGAAGGGATTAAGAAATACAAATTGATAGTTACAAAATAGTCATAAGGATGTAAGATATAACATAAGAACTATAGTCAATAATATTGTAATAACTATGTATGGTGTCAGATGGGTACTAGATTTATGTGGGTGACCACTTCATACGTTATATAAATATCTAATCACTGTCATATACCTAAAACTAATATACTATTACATGCTAACCATAATTGAAAAAAATTTTTAATTATTTTTTTAAAAATTAGAAGATAGAATTTGTGTTCAGTGGGACACAAGATATACAGAGAGAGAGAGAGAGAGAGATGAAGATGGAGATAACCTTTAGAAGGCCCACTGGCCAACTGCACCAATTTCCCTTCAATATTTCTTTGGATCAGATTGGTTCTTTTACTTTCTCTTTCAAGTCTCCTGAACAAAAAGTGATCTGTAACAATCCCCTACAGACAAGACCAAAATATATAAGTAAGTCTTGAGAATTTATTTCTCAGGAAATTTAAAATGCTACCGGAAATAGGAATTGAATATTATTGATGTCTTTTCTAGGATAGGTACTTTGTGTATTGACCTTATAAATAGCCTTGTCAAGTCATTTAGGTTATTTAGAATAATTCTCATCTAACAGATGAGACGAGACCATCAAGGCCAAGGGAAATTCCGTAACATGCCAGTAAGTGATAATAGTCAGATTCAGCCTCATGTCCAATGGAGTCTAGAGAACATGAGGATAACTGAAGATCATTATTCTCAGTGCTGGATGTGAATTTCAAATAAGTTATAAGCTTGGTATTGAAATGTGACAATGCAACCAAGGCACGACCTCTGATGGAGCACCTTAAAACAAAACACTATAACAGAGCACTATAAAAATAGAAAAACATTTCAAAAGGAATAAAATTTTCTCTTTGATTTTAGTGCTATGAAATTTCACTACAATGTTTCTGTATGTGAATTCATTTTTATTTAGCCTGTATAAGACCCTGAATTTCTTCAACCTTAGGCTTATTGTTCTTTAATTCTGGTAAAATTTCTACCATTATTATATAGTATGTCCGATATTTATTGTTTCTTTCTAGAATTCCTATTAAACACAACATACCTTCTTATTTACTTTACTTTTATGTCTTCCATCTTTTTATCTTTTTGTTGCATTACAAGTAATTTGTTAAAATATTATGCATTTCATTAATTCTTTCTTCGTATTTGTCATAATTCTTATCTAACATGCACAGAGAGTTTTATACTACACGGCTATATCTTTTAATTCTAGAACTAAAATTAGTACCTCTTCAAATCTGCCTATTTTTTTCTCAGACTCTTTCTTTGCTTAGAATGCCAATTGCTTTTTCATGTCTTTTATTATTTTAAACATATAGTAGTCCCCTTTATATGTGATTTTACTTTTCACACTTTCAGTTACCCATGGTCAACTGTGGTTTGAAAATATTAAGTGGAAAATTCCAAAAATAAACAATTCATAGTTTTAAATTGTACACGATTCTGAGCTGTGTGTTGAAATCTCTCACTGTCCTGCTCCACCCTACCTGGGACATAAATTATCCCTTTGTCCAGAGTATCCTTGCTGTATACGCTACCTGCCTATCACTTAGTAGCCTTCTCAGTTATCAAATAGATTGTCACAGTATTGCAGTGTTTGTGTTCAAGAACCCTTATTTACCTAATAATGGCCCCAAAATGCAACAGTAGTGATACAGGCAATTTGGATATGCCAAAGAGAAGCTATAAAGTGATTGTATGTATAGGAAAAAAATGTAGTATACATAGAGTCTGGTACTATTTGCAGTTTCAGGCATCCACTGGGGGTCTTAAAACATATCCCCTGTAGATAAGGAGGGACTACTCTACTAATTTGTATTCTCTCTTAAGTAATCTATTATCTTAAGTCCTCGAGAATTCTAAATCTATTGTCTATATCTGCTGACTATTGTCAAAGGTGAATTATTTCCTCATCAGTTTTGTAATTTTTATGTGGACTCATTTTAATTTGGACTTTTTTTCCTGCGGATCTCCTTGTGGTCTGAGCTATGGATGCACCCTTCCAAAGTGATTTGGGTTTGGCTCTGACACAATCCTAAGGGTATTAGCATCCCAGAATGAATTTCATATTAACATTTCTTGGTTTGGCCCAAGGTTCTGACCACAAGAGTACTGAAATTGGAATCCCAAACTTGTGTGTTATTTAAGCTTGGGTCTTAGAAATCTCAGAAGAGGCCTATTTTCTTATACTCAGAATCCATTCAATTTAAACAAGCTTTATTTTCCAATTCTGATTTACCCTTTAATTGAGAATGCAGGCCTTCACAAATTCCAGCATTATATCAGGGTTCCTCAATTCCAAATGTCTGCCTCACACAGACCCAAGCTTTCATCTTTTGTATACTTGTGGACAATGGTACCCAAACAGCTGGATTAACAAAACGAATCTTCCCAAGCCACCTGCATGACACCACAAGCATCTATTTATACCATATCACTCCGAATTTTTAGTTCCCTCTCTTTTCTTGCACCAAGGCTTTGTTTGTTTGTTTTTTTCCTTTTTGACATATTTTAAAGATTGGATGTTATATTTTTATTCACTTCTTCTAGATGTTTGTAGCAGGAAGACTTTAGGTTGTCTTAGTCATCATATTGCCATATTCCCTCATACATATACCTTCTTAGTTCCAACCATCTCTAAAAACAATATCATGGGAAAATTGAGATTAACTCAGAGGAAAAGGTATGTTAACAAACTTTTTCATTCAGTACCCTGCCAATCTTTGCTAGCTTTAGTTTTAGACATTTGTTAGGAAGCAATAGATACATTCCATGTTGATGCCAAATTGATAAAGAGCCTTTGGGCTCTCTCTCACTTGAGACAAATTTCCTAAACAAAGTTCCTAAGGAAGAAGTAAAATGAATAAAAACACCTTTGAGAAAAATAATTTTCTCAACACCAGATATGAATTAGAAGTAGAATAAACCTCTGAGTCTGTTGTAGTAATTTCAGTAAAGATACAGAAATGAAAAAAGCAAAGCATATCACCATGATGGGAGATATTGGAGATGACTCCTGGTGGTTTGCTCAGATGAATTCTTGACTTTTAGTGTTAAAATACATTCATCATGACCTCATCTTTTTTTGAAATTCTCATACACCAAAATAATAAGTTTTTGTTAAGAAAAATAAAATAAGTAGAAAGAATATTTTATTCCCCCTTATCTGACCATCTAAACTTTACTTCAATGCTGAGAGAGTCTCAAGGTGACCTAATGAGGCCCTTAGGTCAGACCTGCCGAAAGCCTCTAAACAGAACTGTCAATAGCAATAAAATTTGAGCCACACATGAAGTTTGAATGTTCCAGTACCATTAAAAGAAACAGGTGAAAGTAATTTTAATGATATATTTTATTTTAACCTAATAGATTTAAAAATTAGCATTTCAACATCTAATCAATATAAAAAATATTAAAGTTAATTTACATTTCTCTTCTGTATTAAGTCCTTGGATATAGTCTGTGTTTTATACTAACAGCACACCTCCATTAGGACCAGCCCCATTTCACATGCTCAATAGTCTCATATGACTAATGGTTTCCACACTGGACAGTTCAACTCTTAACATCCATTAATAGACATACATTTTTCTACAAATATAGTTTTGTGCAAATGCTCTTTTACTTTGTTAGAATAAATTTTTAGAAGTGAAATTTCTAGACAAAAAGTATACAAATACTACATTTTGGCTTATTGAAAAACTAGCCTTCAGAAATTTGTGTTAATTTAAACTTCTATAGCAATGACTAATGGTGCCATGTCTCCATTATAAAGACCTTTAATTGAGAAACAGAACAATATGCAACCGATGTTACCAGTGGAAAACAAAGTTGACTAGCCAGGATATATTACTTATACTTAAAAATTATGTTTTCCCCAATTAAAAAATTAATGCATTCACAATACCTTAAAAATATGAATAAAGAAGAAATCGCTTATAATTTGACAACTCAGGGATACCTCTTATGAATATTTAAGTTTCTGTCATTCCGCATTTGTGCCTTAACTCTTACTCGTATTTAAATAAAAATGTTAAAAAAAACAAAAAATACAAAATTATATCAAGTAAACACAAAACGCATGTATGGAAGAAATTTTTAAAGTATAACAGAACACAACGTATAATTCAATGTTTAAAAATTAAAATTACAGCAAAATATACCATTTTACTCTAACCTAAAAGCTGCCAAATGACTCAAGAAGAGGTTGAAATTGGCATAGATCAATAACTTTGGAAATATATTGGAAAAAAGAATATCTCCCCAAAAGTTTTCAGGCTTGGAATATTTTACAAGTAAGTTTCTCAAACTTTTAAGAAATGAAATTCCCAACCTACATAGCAGTTTTTCAGAGCCTAGAAAAGGAAAGAGAGGAGAATCCAAACAGTTTCAAAAGCCAGAGACTCAAGAAGCAATAAAAAAGTAAACTTTGAATGTAGTCTGTATCACTAGTATATCTTCCTACTGTATGCGCTGATACTATTATTCTTTACATGTTGCTCATAAAAACGTCATAGGTTTATTATCTTATAATCCTATTTTATCTCATAGATTGGGAGTTTCTTAAAGTTTTTTCTATAGCCAGGCTCTCACTTTTATACAACTTAGGTACGAACTTAGTTTTCAACAAGATTCTACTCTTGATAAGTTAATAGTTTGTAACATGACACGCTGAAGAAAGAAATTGTTAAATTATGGCTGTTATTGAATGATAAATTGGTTCAACTTTATACTCATTCAAAAAAATGTCTATGGCTTCTCTTTCATTGTAGTAGAAATCCAGTGAGTGTTTTTTCTTATGTTCAAAGATTGTGCAGACCTAGTTAAAATATTCAGTTTCATGTATTCAAAGACAATTAATCAAGATTACCATATAAAGAACTCATACAGCCCAACAACAAAAACAAACAAACATTTCAATTAAAAAATGGGCAGAAGACCTGAATGGGTATTTCTCCAAAAAAGACATATAGAAGGCAAATAAACATGTGAAAAGATGCTCGACATCACTAATCGTCAGAGAAATGCAAATTAAAACCACAATGAGATATCATCTCACACCTGTCAGATTGGCTATCATCAATAAATCAATAAACGACAACTGTCGGTGAAGATTTAGAGAAAAGGGAACCCTCGTGCACTGTTGGCATGATTGCAAATTAGTACAGCCACTCTGAAAAACAGTTTGGAGATGACTCAAAATATGCCAGTAGCATAAAAAATAGACACATAGATTAATGAAATAGATTAATGAAATTAATCTATTAGTAGATTAATGAAATTAATAGATTAATGAAATTTGATTACTATTGCCTAATAGTATAGTTTGATGTTAGGTAGTGTGATATCTTCAACTTTGTTCTTTCTCAAAATTGCTGTGGCTACTTGGGGTCTTTTGTGGTTCCATATAAATTTTAGAACTATTTGTCCTAGTTCTGTGAAAAATATCATTGGTATTTTGGACAGGGTTGCATTGAATCTATAGATTGCTTTGGGTAATACGGACATTTTAATGATATTAATTCCTCCTATCCATGAGCACTTTATATGCTTCTATTTATGTGTCTCTTTATTTTCTTTCTTCAATGTCTTATAATTTTCCAAATACAGGTCTTTTACTTTTTTGGTTAAATTTATTCCCAGGTATTATTTTTTATACAATTGTAAATGGGATTATTTTCTTTTTTTTTCTGAGTGTTTATTATTGGTGTATAAAATGCGATTGATTTCTGAATATTAATTTTGTATCCCGCTACTTTACTGAATTCATTTATCAATTCTAATAGATTCTTGGGGGACTCTTTAGAGTTCTTTATGTATAGTATCATGTCACTTGCAAATAATCATAGTTTTACTTCTTCCTTTTCAATTTGGATGCCTTTTATTTCTTTTTCTGTCTAATTGGTATGGCTAGGACTTCCAATACTATATTGAATAAAAGTGGTGAAAGTGAACATCCTTGTCTTGTTCCTGATCTCAAAGAAAATGCTTTTAGATTTTCATCATTGATATAATGTTAGCTGCGTGTTTACCATATATGGCCCTTACTATGCTGAAATATGTTCCCTCAATTCCCACTTTGCTAAGAGTTTTTATCATAAATGGATGCTGGATTTTGTCAAATGCTTTTTCCGCATCTACTGATATATGATTTTTATATTTTATTTTGCTTATATGGGTTATCACATTAATTGATTTTTAGATATGGAACCAAACTTGCATCCCAGGAATAAATCCCACTCAGTCATGGTGTATAATCTTTTTAATGTATTGCTCAATTCAAATTGCTAGTATTTTGTTGAGGATTTTTGCATCTATGTTCATCAGGGATATTGGCTTATAATTTTATTTTATTTTTTTGTAATGTCTTTGTCTGGTTTTAGAATCAGGTAATGGTGGCCTTATAAAATGAGCTTGGGAGCCTCCCTTCTTCTCAAATTTTCTCAAATAGTTTTAGAAGGAGCAGTGTTAATTCTTCTTTGAATGTTTGGTAAAATTCACCTATGAAGATATCTGGTCCAAGACTTCTGTTTGTGGGGAGTTTTTGATTACTAATTCAATTTCATGTGTAGTAATCAGTCTGTTCAGATATTTTGTTTCTTGTTGATTCAGTCTTAGAAGATTATATTTCTAGGAATTTATCCATTTCTTCTAGATTATCCAATTTGTAGTATTTTCTTATAATCCTTTGTATTTCTATGGTGTCAATTGTCACTTCTCTTTCCTTTCTGATTTTATTTAGGTCCTCTTTTATTCTTGATGAGTCTGATTAAAAATTTATCAATTTTGTTTATCAAAGAACGAGCTTTGATTTAACTTATATTTTATGTTTTTCTTTTTTTTAGAATCTGTTTTGTTTATGTCCATTCTGATCTTAATTACCTTATTCCTTCTATTCATTTTGGGCTTTGTTTGCTGTTCTGTTTCAAGTTCTTTTAAGTGTAAGATTAGACTGTTTATTTCAGACTTTTCTTATTCCTTGAGGTAGACCTGTATTGCTATGAATATCCTTCCTAGGACTGCTTTCACTGTATTCCACAGATTTGGGGTTGTTGTGTTTTCATTTTCATTTGTCTCAAGGTATCTTTGGATTTCTTTCTTGATCTCATTGTTAACACATTCATTGTTTAATAGCATGTTATTTAACCTCCAAGTGTTTGTGTCTTTTTCCATTTTTTCTTTTAATTGCTTTCTACTTCTATACCACTGTAGTCAGAGTAGATGCTTGATATGATTTCAATGTTCTTAAAGTTACTGAGACTTGTTTTGTGGGCTAAAATGTTGTCTATCTTGAAAAATGTTCCATGTGCACTTGAAAAAAAAATGTATATTCTGTTGCTTTGGAGTGAAATGCTCTAAAAATATCAAAGAATTCCATCTGGTCTAGTATGATGTTTAAGGCCATTGTTTCCTTGTTGATTTTGTCTGGAAGATCTGTCTATTGGTCTCAATAGGGTGTTAAAGTCCTCTACTATGATTGTATTACTGTCAATCTCTCCTTTTATGTCAGTCAATATTTGCTTTATATATTTAGGTACTCCTGTGTTGGGTGCTCAAATATTTATAAGGATTATATCCTCTTGTTGGATTGGTCCTCTTATCATTATGTAATGTTCTTCTTTGTCTCTTATTTTAGTCTTTGTTTTAAAGTCTATTTTGTCTGATATAAGTATTGCTACCCCAACTTTTTGTTTGTTTGTTTCCATTGACATGAAATATCTTTTCCATCCCTTTATTTCAGTTCGTATATGTGTTTTGATGTGAAGTGGATCTCTTGTAGACAGCATATGTATGGGTCTTGTTTTCTTATCCATTCAGCTACCATATGTCTTTTGATTGGAGCCTTTAAACCACTTACATTTAAAGTGATTATTGATAGGTACATTGTCATTGCCATATTATCATTCACATTTACATTTTTTTTCCTCCTTTTTCTTCTTAAAGAAGTCCCTTTAACATTTCTTGTAATACTGGTTTGGTGGTGATGAATTTCTTTAATTTTTTTCTTGTCTAGAAAACTATCTCTCCTTCAGTTTTAAATAATAGCCTTGCTAGGTAGAGTCATCTTGGTTGTAGGTCCTTACTTTTCATCACTTTGAATATTTTGGGGCAATTCCTTCTGGTCTACAAAGTTTCCGTTGAAAAATCAGCTGAAGTCTTATGGGAGTTTCTTTGTAAGTAACTACCTGCCTTTCTCTTGCCACTTTTAGAATTCTCTCTTTGTCTTCAAACTTTGCCATTTTAATTATGTGTCTTGGTGTGGCCCTCTTTGAGTTTATCTGGGTTGAGACTCTCTGCCCTTCCTGGGCTTGTATGTCTATTTCTTTCACCAGGTTAGGGATTTTTTCCATCATTATTTCTTCAAATAGGTTTTCAATCCTTTGCTCTCTCTCTTCTCCTTCTGGTACCCCTAGATGCAGATGTTGATATGCTTGATGTTATCCCAGAGGCTCCTTAAACAATTCTCATTTTCTTTGGTTTCTTTTTTCTTGTTGCTGTTCTCATTGGGTGTTTTCTACTACCTTGTTTTCCAAATAGCTGATTCAATCCTCTGTTTCATCTAATCTGCTGTCGATTCCTTATAGTGTATTCTTCATTTGTTATTGTATTTTTCAATTCTGCCTTGTTCTTTTTTATGGTTTTTATATATATTTTTATGCTAACTATATCTTTCTCAAAGTTCTCACTAAGTTCTCACTGAGCATTTTTATAACCATTGTTTTGAACTCTGTATCTGGTAGGTTGCTTGTCTCCATTTTGTTTAGTTCTTTTGCTGCAGTTTCCTCCTGTTCTTTACTTGGGACATGTTTCTTTATTTTCTCCTGTTAATGCCTCTCTGTGTTTGTTTCTATGTATTAGATAGATCTGCCATGTCTCCCAATCTTGGCCAGGTTGCCTTATGTAGTAGGTGTCTATATTGCCAGTGGCACAGTCTTCCTGAGTGTCCCTTGTGTGGGTTCCATGTGCTCTCCTGTTGTAGCTAATCCTTGATTGCTGCTGGCATGTCAGTGGATGGGATTGACCTCTGGCTGAGTGGTTGTGAAGAATGGCCACTTCCACAGTGTACACACTATTGTGCAGAGGCTCACCCTGTGGAGTAAGATTTGCCCCAGTGGGCTCTTATGCCTACAGAAACCACCCTTTCTGCGTGCCACTTTTGGGAATAATTAGATGGTGCTCCGTTGTGGTCTGAAGTTGGCCTTCATGTATGTTGGTTCTAGGGTCTCTTGGGAGGGGTTCTAGTGAAGGCCAAGGTCAGTTGCTGCCTATGACTGGCTGGGGGCTGCCCGGTAGGAACTACAAAGCAATCCATGGTAGTTCTGTGCTGGACATGGAGGCATGGAGAGAAGCCACATTACAAACTGAGGGCAGTTGCCACCAGTCTCAGGCCTGAGGCAGCTCAACAAAAGACCCAGGCTGGCTGTCTTCTAGATTCAGCCATTGAAAGAGTAATGGACAGTACACGAATTGGGTGAGGTCAGAGAGTCACTAGGGTGGGATAAGTGGTGTTCATCAGGTTAATGCAGATTCAGTTTTGACACAACTTAGCAAAAGGTTTAGGGCACACTGAGGCTAGCCTTTGCCCATCTGGGGCCCATGTACCCCCAAGAGTTGTCCAAGAATGACTGCAGTTCAGGCCAGGGTTGGCTGTCCACCAACAAAAGTGCCTCTGGCAGTGCATAATTTTGGTGTGGCAGGGTCCTAAGGAGTCGCCAGGGCGGGGGAAGTAGATTTCACAAGGTTAATGCTGATTTAGAGTTGGCTGTGTAGGGGAAGGGTTCAACATGGGAAAAATAGTTGCTGTCCTTCCAGCCCTCATCCTGAGTCACACAACTCAGTCTCTCCCTGTATGTCTTTGGCACCTCCCCAGGTTCCCTAGGTCCACAGAGACCAGGGTGAGTCCTTGGGAGTGAGTGAATCTGTGTGCAAGCCCTTTAAGAGGACTCTTGTGTTTCCAGCATACTTTCATCTCATCTAGATAGACAGAATCCCTCGATTTTCACAGCCAGATGTTGTGAGTGTTCCTCTTACCAGCACTGGTGCTCCATGTTGGGAAACCAAGTGTGGAGCTGGGACCTCTCACCCCTCCCTGGGAACCTCCATAGCTCAGACAGTCCTTTTCATTCTCAACCACCATGCATGGGTGTGGGGCCAGCCTGTTTCACATCTCTACCCATCCTACCAGTCTCAACGTGACCTCTTCTTTATATCCTTATTTATAGGAGTTCTGTTCAGTTAGTCTCCAGACAACTTTCCAGATTGATTGTTCTATAATTTAGTTGTAATTTAATGTGGTCAGGGAAGGAGGCAAGCACAGTGTTTACCTACTCCACCATCTTGTCCAGACCCTCCCTTTATTTCTCTTTTTTAAATCAAATTGTTATGTAAAATTTCCTGTGCATTATATAGTGATTTGCTTTAGCTATATGACAATTGCCTAGAGAAAAAAGATGGTTTATGTCCTTTCACAATGTCATTTGTCTAACTCAAATATCATTTATAACTGGTGGGTAAGACACGGCACCACTACTTCAGTACACTAATAATCTTTAAATGTCTTAAAATGTTATATTTTACCGATTTAAAAGTTATTAATGATACTAGGCAAAATTAGTCTTTTCTAAAAGGTACCTTGTTTATAAATATTATAATCGATGATATTATCTACCCCTCAAAAAAATTCTAAAAGATTAGACTGCTTTTACTTCAAAAAGCCCTTTATAAAGTTAACATTCTATTCTGAAAATTCAAAATGATCTATCTTTTATAATATAATAAATGTTTAGTCTATTAAAGCTTTGATGTTATAATATATGCTCTTTGAAATCTAGAGATGAAATGCACTCAGCAGAGCAAACTGGATTTTTTTTAAATTATTTTTTTGGTATATATTGTTGTTATTACCACTTCTGCTAAGCATGTTTTGAGACATTAAAAATGAAATTTGAAAATAAGAAGGTGCATTGAAAAAGCTAAGAAGATCTTCTTTCTTTGCTTTTTCCATCTAAGAATAAATCTTGGAGATCATCCTATGCCAATACAAACAGTTCTACTCATTCTTTTTAATGATTGCTCAGCATTACTCCACAGCATGGAGTAGTCATTAATGAGGACTTCAATTTTTTCACTATTATGAATAATGCTACAGTGAACAAAAAGTTATGTATATGTTTTTACACATGTAAATATTTCTGCCAAAGAAGTTTCTAAAAGTAGAATTGCTATTTCAATGGACACATAGATTTTTGTTCTAATAGATACTGCCAAATGGTTTATCATAAGGCCATATAAAGGTAAGTTAAATGAAAGCTTGGTAAAATATAATAAACATTAAATTTACTGCTAAGCTAGGCAAAAAAAAAAAAAAAGGAAGGACAATACAAAGGAAAAAAGTCAGTGTGAAGTGAGAACTTAGATTAAAAGAGCATCCAAATTTGCTTTTGCCCTGAGGTTGACTTTTAAACTCTCATGATTTTATGTCTCCATTTTGAGAGCTACTTGGATCATGGAAAACAGGCAGTAAAACCCTGGGTCCCACCAAAGGAGGAATTGAATAGAAAATCTGTACATAAAGCTGAGGCCTAGAGCTTCACTAAAAAAGGTGAAGAGGAAATAAACCTTCAGTAGGAAACTTTCTTCTCTTAACCCTTGTACTAAATAAAAGGCAAAATAAATTGTCTTAAGGATTTGTAACATCAATTTGTCTAACTTTGTTTAACCCTATTTAGGAAGGGGTCTCTAGGGAAATTCAAAGACGACAACAGGAAGTACAAAAACAAGAACACTAGAGGAAATTTTAGCCTCTAACATGTACGGCCACAGCAAACAATAAATACAGACTAATTCCTAGCCAGATAAACATAAAACCTTACATGATAGGTCTGTTTACCTAAGTACTTCTTACCTAAGTTCTTCTTACCTAATATATTATGTCCAGTTTTAAACAACAAAAAAGGCAAACTAAAATGCAAATTACACAATTTGAAGAGGCAAAGCAAGCATCAGAAACAGAGGAGCCTCAGATATAGCAGTGATTTTGAAATTATCAGACTTCAGAATTTAAAATAACTATGATATGTTAAGGGCTCTAATAGAAAAGTAGATACATGCAAGAACAGATAGTTAATGCAGAATGGTAAATGGTAAAACAATAACACGAAGAGACAAAAACTCTAAGAAGGAATCAAAAAGAAATGCCAGAAATAAACAAACAAACAAACAAACAAAAACCTCTGAAACAAATGAAGAATGACTTTACTGGACTCATCCATAGACCGAGCACAACCAAGGAAAGAATCTACAAACTTGAGGATGTGTTGACTGAAATTTCCCAAACTCAAATGCAAAGAGGTAAAAAAAAAAAAAAAAAAAAAAGACAGAACAGAATATCTAAGACTTGTAGAACAATTACAAAAAGTATAACATACATGTAATAGAAATACCAGGAGAAAAAAAAGAGATAAAGGGACAGAAGAAATATTTGAAAAGTTATTGGTTGAGAATTTTATAAAATTAATAAGCTATATCAAACCACAGATCTAAGAAGATCATAAGGCATCAAGGAGGATAAATAACAAAAAATCTACACATAGGCATATAATATTTAAACAGCAGTAAACCAAATGATGTCAGAAACATGATGGAATGAGAGACATCCCCAGATCTCTTCCCTTGAAATAACAATAAGCTAAACTTCTAAAACTCAACAAAAAACACCCAAACTGCACACCAGCACATCTGAACATGGGATCTGCGCATAAGAGGTACCATAGGTCAGAACCCCAGGAGTCGGGTGGTAGACTGGGAGAAACAAAGAAGCTGCCTCTCCCAGTCAAAACTCCCTGTAGAAGGAGGTGGGAGGGAAGAAGGTGCAGCAAGTTCCCTGAAGAGCCCCACCTGGGAGAGCTGTGAGTGTCACACGGCCGGCGGCAGTGCTCATGCATCAGGCCAGAAAGCAGAGAAGTGGGGATAGCAGAGAAGCAGAGACCACAGAGAAACGAGTTGATTATTACCAGCCCTGGTTGCAAAATGCAGGGCTGAGCCACAGGCCCCATCCTCCAACCCAGAGGGCCCCTCCTCCTATATTCTCCAGGGCCGAACACCATGGAGCTCCAGGAGAAACTGAGCAAATGTTACCAAAACTGTCACTAACACTAAAAGGGACAGAGACTGAGGGTAGTGAGCATGATTGAATATCTATAAGGAAAAAAGGGCATTATTAAGACTTTATATAAAGCAGGGATCCAAGAGGCTTAAGTGCCACCTACTGGAAACTAAAAGAAAAACACCTTATTTGCAACAGGCTAAAGAGAGACCTTTATATCACAAATCCTCTTTCTGGAAAAAAAGAATACACTCTCATTAATGTCCATAGGGAGAAATGGTCCATTAAACACCATAAACAACCAAGGTGACAAGGCATCTCAGAAAGAAAAAAAAACTCCAGAAAATAAGCTTAAAGACATAGAAATATGTGACAAATGACAGAGAATTCAGATGGTACTTCTGAAAAAAACTCAACGAGATCCAAAACAATTCGTATCAATAATTTTAGAAACTGAAAAAAGAACTAGATCAGCAGAATGAGTTCTTTAGCAAGGATTCTGAAACCCTCAAAAAGAACTAAATATAACTTCTGGAAATGAAGAACACGCTGAAAGAGATGAAAAATGAAATAGCAAGCTTGGGAAATAGAATCAACCAAGTGGAGGAAAGGATCAGTGATATCGAAGACAGAAATCTAGAAATAAATCAGAAAGAAGAAGAGAGAAACCAAAGAATGAAAAATAATGAAAGAGAAATACAAGAACTAGCTGATACCATCAGGAGAGGAAACATAAGAATAACGGGCATTCTCAAAAGGGAGGAAAAGGAGCTAGGATTACAAAACATTTTCAGACAAATAGTTTACGAGAATTTCCCAACTCTGAGCTGGAGTTTGGAATTCAAGAAGTCGACAGAATACCCAATTATCTCAACATAAAAAGGCCTTCACTAAGACATATTGTATTAACATTACCAAAAATCAACAACAAAGAAAGAATTTTCAGGGTCTCCAGGGAAAAGAAGACAGTAACCTATAAAGGAAATGCCATTAGATTATAGTTGGACTTATCAGCACAAAACTTACAAGCCAGAAAGGAGTGGAATCAAATATTCAAACAATTAAGCGAAAGGAAATACGAGCCAAGAATAATATATCCAGTAAAGCCCTCCTTTTGATATGAAGGAGAAATAAAGACCTTTCCAGACATACAAAAAAAATGAGGGAATTCTCCACTATGAGGCCTGAATTACAGGAAATACTGCAAGGAGTCAGCTCACCAAAAACAAAATGACAAACAAAAAACAAAAAACATAACAAGGAGTAAGGAAACTAGCAGGCAGCTAGAAGCAGCGGAGTGCAACCCTTACTAAGAACAGGGCATTATAAGCTTAAAAAACAAGAAGAGATTTGCTATAGCAAGATAATAATGAATGTTCAATATACATAGGGACAAATTAAGATAACAATGACTGAAAAGAGGAGGGTTCAAAGATCCAAATTCACAAAGGGGAATAGAAATAAAGCACACGCAAAAGAAAATGGAATACACACACACACACACACACACACACACACACACACACACATAAACTACCCTGTGCATAAATTCATAATGTGGTAACCACACACCAAACTTCAGGACTGAAAGTACATAACATAAAACAAAAAAGAAGGAACAGGGAAAACCCACAAGCCAACCAAAAAAAAAACCAAAAAACACAAGGACAAGGAAGCAATAGAAACACTGAACTACCAGAAAGCAAAAGATAAAATGGCTATAAGAAAACCTCATAGTGCAATAATCACCCTAAATGTAAATGGACTGAACTCACCAATAAAAAGGCGCAGAGTTGCAGAATGGATCAAAAAACAAAATGCATCCATATGCCGTCTCCAGGAGACATATCTCAGTTCCAAAGACAAATATAGACTCACTAATATCAGAGGAAATAGACTTCAAAATAAAAAAGGTAAAGAAAGATACTGAAGGACAATTCATAATGATAAAGGGAATTATGCACCAAGAAGACATAACACTTCTTAATATCTATGATCTCAATCAGAGTGCCCCGAAATATGTACAACAATTACTAACAGAACTAAAGGGAGAAACAGACCAAAACACTATCGTAGTAGGGGATCTAATTACCCCACTGTCGGATATGGACAGATCATCCAAACAGAAAATCAATAAGAAAATAACATCCTTAAATGACACATTAGACCAACTGGACATAATCGTCATTTACAGAGTCTTCCATCCCAAAACAGCTGCTTATACATTCTCTAGTGCACATGGGACATTCTTATGGATCGACCGCATATCGGGACACAGAGATAACCTCAAAAATATAAGAGGGTTGCAATCATACCAACCATATTCTCTGATCATAATGCTTTGAAACTAGAGATCAACTGCAGAAAGAAATCAGGAAGAACCACAAATACGTGGAGATAAAACAACATACTACTGAAGAATAACTGGGGTCAGAGAAGAAATAAAAAGGGAGATCAAGAAATACATAGAAATGAATGATAATGATAGTACAACATATCAAAACTTTTGGGACATGGCAAAAGTGGTCATAAGAGAAATGTTCATATCATTACAGGCCTATCTCCAAAAACAAGAATGAGCTCAAATAAACAATCTAATGTTTCATCTTTAAAAACTAGAAAAGGAAGAACAAATGAAGCCTAAAGACAGCAGAAGGAAAGAAATCATCAAAATTAGAGCCGAAATAAATGAAATTGAAAACAAAAAAAAAAAAGAAAAATTAAATGCGACAAAGAGCTGGTTCTTTGAGCTTAATAAAAATGACAAACACCTGGCTAGACTCTCTAAAGAAAAAAGAGAAAGGACACCGTAAACGAAATCAGGCATGAAAGAGAGGAAATTACGATAGACACACTAGAAATACAAAGGATCATACAAGAATACTATGAACAAGTATAACACCAAATTTAACAACATAGAAGAAATGGACCAGTACTTAGAAAAATACCATCTTTATAAACTGAATTGAGAAGAACTGGAAAATCTAAATAGACTGATCAGCATTATGGAAATTGAAACGATCATCAAAAACCAACCAAAAAGTAAAAATCTAGGACCAGATGGCTTCACCAGAGAATTCTACCAAACATTCAAAGAAGATTTAATACCTATTCTCCTCGAACTCTTCTAAAAAATCGAAGAGGAGGCAATACCTCCCAACTCATTTTATGAGGCCAATATCACCAATATTACTCTGATATCAAAACCTGGTAAAGACAACACAAAATAAGAAAACTACAGACCAATATCACTCATGAACACAGGTGCAAAAATCCTCAGTAAGATACTAATGAACTGAATACAGCAACATATTAAAAAGATTATACACCATGATCAAGTGGGCTTCGTTCCAGAGGCACAGGGATGGTTCAACATACGCAAATCAATTAATGTGATATGCCATGTAAACAAATTAAAAAGTAAGAATCATATGATCATATTAACAGATGCAGAAAAAGCCTTCGACAAGATACAGCACTCATTTATGATCAAAACACTTAATGAAATTGGTATAGAAGAAAAGTATCTTAACATAATAAAGGCCATATATGACAAACCCTCAGCCGACATTATACTTAATGATAAAAAACTAGAAATCTTTCCTTTAAGATCAAGAACAAGACAAGGCTGTCCACTGTTATTCAATATACCATTGGAGGTCCTAGCGAATGCAATCAGGTAAGAGAAAGATATAAAAGGCTTCCAAATAGGAAACCAAGAAGTCAAACTGTCACTATTTGTGGATAACATGATTCTCTATATAGAAAACCCTAAAGACTCCAAAAGAACACTACTAGAAACAATAAGGAAATACAGTAAAGTTTCTGGATAAAAAATTAGCATTTAAAAATCCATAGCATTCCTATACTCTAATAATGAAGCGTCAGAATAAGAAGTGGAAAAAATAATTCCTTTTGCAATTGCAACAAAAAGAATAAATTAGCTAGGAATAAATCTAACAAAACATGTGAAGGACCTATATGAAAACTATATGACCCTATTAAAAGAAATCAAAGAAAATACAAAGAAATGGAATAATATTTCGTGTTCTTGGATTAGAAGATTCAACATAGTTAAAATAATCTTATTAACTAGACCATTATACAGATTTAATGCAATCCCATCAAAATCCCATCAGCATTTTTTAAAGAAATAGAACAAAAAATCATCAGATTTGTATGGAAGTACAAAATACCCCAAATTGCCAAAGCCATCCTGAGAAAAAAGAACGAGGCTGGAGGCATCACTCTTCTTGACTTTAAATTATACTACAAAGAGACAGTAATCAAAATGGCATGGTATTTGGCTGAAAAATTAGACACACGGACCAGAATCGAGAGTCCAGAAGTAAATTCATATTTATATGGGCAAATAATTTTCAACAAAAAAAGCCAAAAACATACAGTGGAGAAAATAAATCCTCTTCAATAAATGGTGCTCGGAAAACTGAAAAGCCACTTGTAAAAGAATGAAACTAGACTGTTATCCATCACCACAGACCAAAAGTAACTCACAATGGATTAAGTATCTGAATATAAGACCGGAATCAATAAAATGCATAGAGGAAAACATAGGAACGAAACTCAAGACCATGAACTTAAAGAGGATTTTATGAATTTGACCTCAAAGGCAAGGGAAGTAAAAGCAAAAATAAATGAATGGGACTATATCAAACTAAAAAGCTTCTGCTCAGCAAAAGAAACCATCAGCAAGGTAAAGAGAGGACCATTCGAATGGGAAAATATATTTGCAAGCAACATCTCCGATAAGGGCCTAATATCCAAAATATACAAAAAACTCATACAACTCAATAACAACAACAACAAAAAAACAAACGATCCAATCAAAAAATGAACAGAGGACCTGAACAGACACTTCTCCCTAGAAGACATACAGATGGCCAACAAACATATGAAAAGATGCTCAACATCACTAGCTATTGGGGAAATGCAAATCAAAACCACAATGAAATACCATCTCACACCTGTTAGAATAGCTGTTATCAACAGGACAAGTAATAACAAATATCGGAGAGAATGTGGAGGAAAAGGAACCCTCATACACTGCTGGTGGGACTGCAAATTGGTACAGCCACTATGGAAAACAGTATGGAGTTTCCTCAGACTAAGAATTATCTATCATATGATCCAGCAATCCTTCTACTGGGTATTTACCTCAAAGACTTGAAAACTCATATCTGAAAAGATATTTGCACACCAATGTTCATAGCAGCATTATTCACAGTGGCCAGGATATAGAAGCAATCAAAGTGTCCTAAGATAGATAATTGGCTAAAGAAGCTGTGGCACATATATACAATAGAATGTTACTCAGTCATAAGAAGATGAAATACTGCCAGTTGTGACAGCAAGGATGGACCTCGAGATAATCATGCTAAGCGAAATAAGCCAGACAGAAAAAGTTGAAAACCACATATCACTTATACGTAAGATATAAACCTAAAAGCAACAAACAAATAGGACAAACAAATAAGAGACTCATGGACATGGACAATAGACTAGTGGTTACCAGAGGAGAAGGGGAAGGGAATGCGGGGAGGAAATGGGGTAAAAGGGGTCAAATATGTGGTGACAGAAAGAAATATAACTGTGGGAGGTGAACACACAATGCAATATATATATGCTTTACTGTTAAATTGTACACCTGAAACTTACTAGATTTTGTTAACCAATGTCACCATAAAAAATAAATTAATTTAAAAAATAAATAAATAAACAGCAGTAAACCAAAAACTAAGAGAAAATCTTGAAAGAAGCCAAAGGAAAAAATATCTTCTTTATAGAGGAAGAAGAATAAGAATTAAGTCATTTTCTTCAGAAACCACACAAACAAGAAGGAAGTGTTGACAAGAAAAAGAAACACCACAAACCTAGAAGTCCATATCTAGTGAAATTGTCCTTGAAAAGTGAATAAAAATAGAGCTTCTCAGACAAACAAACCCGCTGGCCTTACCTGCTTGTCTGGCTCTGTCCTCTCTGACTTTTGCCACACTGCCAGCTTTGACTGCACTCACATGAGTCTTTGCCATGCTCCCTCTGTCCACAGTCTAGAGCTTACTGATGCCACAACTCTATAGTTTATTGTAAAATAAGCCAGAAAACTTTTTTCCCTTCTATGCTTAATTGGGAAATAGAGGGGAGGAAAATGAGGGTAATCCCATATCGGATTTATTTAAGCTTCCAATTGTTACAGAGTAAGCAAGCAAGTTTTTACATCACATAGGTAGACTCATCCATCCCCATGGCACACACCCACACACACACACCCCACCAGATTCTCTCTCAGTTCTCTTTCAGTGGTGTCTCCATCCTTCTCTTCAATCTCATTTCCATTGCCCTCTGCCTACCTTGTTTAAGTGAAAAGTCCATATATATCTGAACCCCAAATAAAAATAACCATTAAAACTTCCATCCTCTACCGAATTGTAATGGATGGATCTTGTTTGGATCTTGACTCCTCCCTTCCAAATATTTTTTTTGGCTTAAGAACTGAGTATTAAATGGTATCGAAAAATAGGGGTATTAGTGTCATCGTAAATATAAGAAAGTCAATTTTTTAGAAATTTATACTGAAGTACGTACGGATGAAATGGCATGATAAATGAGATTTGCTTGAAGGTATTTCAGCAAAGAAAATAAAGAGATATAAACAAATGCAAAATTTTAATGCTCATTAAATCTGAGTGATAAGTATATGGAAGTTTATTCTACTATTCTATTTTTGTGTTTGAAATTTTTCATAATAACTTTATATAATTCCACCTCCACTGTTTCTTTAGAAAGTGTCTCAGTTTCCATTTAATCAGATGTTAAATAGATGACAAGATAGGGCTCGCTTACCTAGTTCAAACTCCATTCATTTCCTAGTCTAGATCAAGCCCAGGCAGTCCCATCACAAAAAATAGCATTCAGGAAACTCAATTGTACTTAAATCTTTGCTCATGTTACTTATTATAAGTTTATTGAAGGGGTCATACTAATTGTGTTTCTAAAAGGTAAAACCAATTATATTCCGTCCAGTAATGGGCAGGGTATCTTTTTCACACACACCCTTGCCAACACTGGCTTGTCATTTTTGCTTGTGTTACAAAAACAACAACAACAACAACTTTCATAAGTGCAATGGAGAAAGATAAATAGAATTTAACTTGACCAAGTCAAGGGAGAAGAACAGCTTCAGCAAAGGCACAGAGGTGGGGAAAAAACCTGGTATCTTTAATTCTGTGTTACCAGAAGTCACTCATTTAGTAAATATTTGGTCAAAGCCTCTGCAGTTAACCTGAAATTAATGCTATTTGTTGTTAAAAATATAGTAGTAGCTAATTGAAGCTTTATTCATGACAGAGTAAGAAGTGAAGAGAAAATGCTTCTTTTAAAAAGTTAGCAGTTTGTCAAGACCAATGACAACCGAACATTTTCCTTTATCTTTTTACACTTTCAGAAAGTGTCATGGTTTAAAGCCCTTTTCGCAGCAGTAGATTCTCTAATAGCTATTACTAAAATCTTCCAGAATTGAAAACCAAGTTCTGCTTTAATAAAGACAGAGAACGACACATTCACTTCCAGATGGGCTGAAATTCAGAAGACTTCAATAATTAAATTCTATTCTCTAGAAGTCATAATGTTTACCATGAGGAGAGGAATGCCCGTTCCAGGTTAATTGGAGAGAAAAAATGTTTCCCTTCGGGAATCACTACAGCTAAGTTATCCCTGCATTGCAAAGCCTCATTGCTGTGTTCTGTTTAAAAGCCGAAGTGCTCAACACTAAGGAACTGCTTCTCTGTGTTTAATACTTCGGTTGCTTCAATTTGCTGGTCAGCTAGCCCATTTGAACACGAATGACTGGAAACGCGGAACAGTGAGCAAGAATCACTAAGACAATGAGCAAGGGCGAGAAATGTTCTTCCCACCGCAACATCTTATTACGATGTTTTCAGAGGGGCCATTTCAAATAAACGGAATACGTGGGAAAACTTAAGTAGGATCTCTGCGAGCAGGTTTCACCGCACTGCGCACAGACAGGCGCCCCGGAGACGACTCTGCAGCTCTGCGTCGCCAGGAACCTCCACCCCCTGGCGCCGCAAGCTGACCTTCCTGGTCCTGTTCCGGGCTTTTTGGTCAGGCACAAAAAAAAAAAAAAACTTAAGTCAGCATTCTTTATTCTGGTATTTGAACAATCAAAGTCGTTTTCAAGAAATTAGCATTCTTCTCCCTGGAGAGGAAACAATGCAGTAATCCTTCCTTTTCAAAGCCAGAATCAAAGCCAGAAGAAAATGCAAAAGAAAACCCCCTATTTTTCTTACTCCACAGTAGGTGGGTATACAACAATACAGTATATTTGCTTTGCATTTAAATGCTTAATCATGTATGTTTCATCTACAAGCTGCATTTCTGTACATATGCAGTCTCTCATTCTTTGGGGAGGAGAAAAGATAAATTCTTAAAGGAATGTTAATAAATGTATATATTCTATATTATTTTATAGTTGTATAGTTGTAATATAGGGCATATTTAATAGTATATAATATACACATAAATATATAATAAGGACAGAGATACAGTGCCCTCTACTGGATTCAAATTCAACTTGATTGCCCTCTCCCTTGCAATAGTTAATTTAACGTCCCTTCAGGGGACTATTAACACCAGAATATAAACCTTAATGTTAGGTGATTCTTCATGTCAAGTGATTCCTCTCTGGCTTACACTAGCAACAAGCAAAACACCCTTGCACAAGCTATTTGTCTTAATGATGCTAGCTTACTTTGCCTTGTTCCAATCCTTCATGTTCAAAAGGATTATTCGAATTTACTCTGCAAGTGCACTTGTATTACTATCTGTAGTGTTTGAAGGATAGTATGCAACATAAAGTAAAGGGAAATTTTATTGATTAGTTTATATGAGCCATCTAAGCAAATAATCCACACCCTGTAATTCCCAAACTAAAAATAAACTTTCTTTATTATGTGCTATTTAAACTAATTAAATATAATTTTAAGAACCAGACAGATATGGGTTCAAGCACAATATCCATTTTCAGACACCATGGAAAAGACATATCTGCTCCCCAAAAAACTGATAAAATCTCTTATGTAGATTCTTGAAAATTGGGGGAAATAATGGATTTAGGGATTAATGGAAAATGATTAAAAACAATAAAAAAGATTATTTTAAAATAAGAATAGTTTCCAAAACTCCATACACTACAATTTAACATATATATGACATTAAGGGACAGCTGGAAAGCCGAGGGATTCTTAAAATATTGGAGCTATAATTTCCTGTAAGAGTCTTCTCACCATAACACTGAAAACATCAATGTTTCCTTTTCCTGAGCAGACTGTCCTGACCCAAATCTCATCTCCTAGGTACCAAGTGCAAAGACTCACAAAGTTAACATTCATAGATTTTCAGAAGCTGGACAGAGCTTGTTATGGAAGTTCACAATGCAGCCAAAATAAGCCAGCTGGAAAATCAGATGTCTGTCTTCTTGATGCAAGAAATTTAAAGAGATGTCAGGCTGATTGCAATCTCATCTCAACCCCTGCTGCAAAAACAAAACAAAACAAAACAAAAACAAAAAATAAACATTAGAAAGGAATTTTGTAGAGCCTATCAGTAACATGGAGGTGAACCTTGTGGACTAACCCCAAATGAAGAACCATGACTGGAGGTGAGGTTTGCCCCTTGCCCAGGTTTCCCAGGGAGGCTCAGGCAGCTGCATGGGGTATTTTAGCTTGACAATTCAACCATCACATGGAAGTGTTGACTCTCTTAAGAAGCTTGCTTCCCATCCCAAGTCAAAGATGGTGAAGAAAGCCCAGGAACTCCTCCTTGGACAGTAGTTCTCACCTTATAGTGATTATAGGTAACTTCTTGTGGGCCTGTGGAAAATCTGGAGTCCACAGCCGCTCCTAAAGACTCTGGTTCAGTGATTCTGGAGAAAGACCCAAGAATCTGCATATTAGCAAGCAGCACAGGTGACTCTGGTACAAGTGGTCCTTGAACCATACCTCAGAGACATTGTCTGAGGAATTGCAGAAATATGTATTTAGCCAAATGCACTGACATCTGAAGACCTTCTCTTTATGAGCATCCGTCTTTTAATGAGTTCCGCATGGAATATGAACTTGTACTCATTTTTGTCCTTACATAAATAGTATTATAATAAATGGAGCTATTACTTTGAGGTTCAACCATATGACAGTATACATGATACTGCAGACACCCCTGAGACATTTCTTAGTCCCAGACTAGCCCCTTGCTATGCTTTCTATTTTATGCACCAGCTGCAGGAATTATTTTTTTTGCTCCTTTCTTAAAACGGTCTTCTTTCTTACCAGAGTCTTTGCCCTGCAGCACTGCAGAGTAAGCAATCTCATTGCTTTTCCCTACCTATTTTGTCTCTTAAAAAGGGCACAAAACATTTCGGTTTTCATGAAAGGTTTATTACAAGCAACAATGAGGAAAAGACAAGGGGAAAATAAATATGGACATAGAACTGGAGAGAAATCTCACAGTCTTGTATAAAAGTTACTCCTAAAATTCAGTGTTTCTTTTTTGCAGCTATTGACTCTAAAACAACAATACTGTTTTTTTCTTTCCCTCCTGTGTCTTTCTGTCCTTTCATTTATTCATTCTTTTCTTCCTTTTTTCTTTCTCACTCCTTCCTTCTCTTCTTTGCACAAATGTATATTGAGTGCCCACCACACGTTAGGCACTCTGGGCTTGATGGCACAATCCACCCTTCACTCAACAATGCACCAAAGTGTTATGAAAGCACCAAGGAATGCAGGTTTCTAAGTGAGGCTTCACTGAGGACCAAGGTGAGAAGAGCCTAGAAGAAAGAAGAATTGAGCAGCCAGATTCTGGGGGGAAAAATTCCTTCAGCAGAGAGAACAGCCGCATACAAAACCACAGAGAAATAAAATATGTCGTATCATGAGAACCCAGTAGTTCAGTAGAGCTGGAACACAGAGAGAGTATTGGAAATTAGAGAGTGCTAGAAATTGGACTGGAATGATAAGTGGAGTCAACTCATGAAGGGCAACATGGATCACAATAGTGAGTGGGCATTTATCTTTTAACTATGTACAAATGACCACATAATGACTTTTATAACGGACAAAGTTGGCAATTTTATAAATCTAATCATTTAAGGTCCAGAACAAGTAGGGGTGAGGAGGAAGAGGCAGGCCTAGTAATTATTATATAAGGATAGCAGGCATAAACCTGGGCTGTCCAGGGCAACCCAGATGAACACTCCAAGCACAGGGTGTCCTGACTTAAGTGATAAAGTCCCTTGACTCATGACTGCTGAGAAAGTCCCCATCTCATGGGCTCCACCCACTTTAGCATCTAAACACCATTAGTAGAACTACTTGGGGACAAAACCCAGATGTATTGCTTTCTTCAAGTTCTTTTCTCTTCACAAAGAAAATCTCTCCTAGGCATTCCCTTGATTTAAAAAATAGCAGCTTCTTGAAAGGGAGGATGGAATCTTTCAACATATTATTAATGATACTGACCAATGTGACTTGCTTAATCAATCCTTTTTTTAATTCTTCAATAATGAACAATAAGGAAAACTGAGTTACTACATGATCTTAAAGATACAAGGTATATGATTTCGTAAGTACAAAGAATTCTTATATGTTTTTGAAAAGGCTCCATATTTTATATAAATCAAAGGTTCTGCAATATACTGTCTTAAAGCTCAAACAGTATTCACCTAATATTATCAATATCACTGTAAAAGCCAATGAGAGAGTCAGTTCCTAGATCTGCTGGCAAGGCTGTGGGGGCTATGAGTCATTCTTGGGCTGGAATAGTGCATAGGACCTTGAATTTAGTCATTTTTCTGCTCAGGAACAAAAAAAAAAAATTACAAATTAAGCAAGTATTTGGTATTTCTGCAGGATTTAGAATGAAACATCTTTATCCGAGGACTAAAGAGTCTCAGTAACAGACATATTTTGATGCTGTTTCCTTTGCGAAGCTCTTAATACCAGTGAGGCCAAATGTATACTAAATGAACCACATCAGCCAGCTCCCACTCAGGGCTATGTCAAGGAGGAGTTCAGCTCTGGTAATGAAAAAGATACAGCTTCCTCTGGATTTCTCTGCAAAGGTCACTTGGTCCTACTCTGACAAATAATTTTTGCACAGCCAATTATAAGAGGTGCTCTAGAACAGTGGTTTACACACCAGGGATCTTGTGAATTTGCATTCACTAGGTCTGAAGTCAGACCTGAGATTCTATATTTTTAACAAGGTTCCAGGTGATAACTGTGCTACAGATCCACAGACCACACTTTGAGTACCAGGGGTCTAGAACAGGGGTCCCCAATCCACAGGCCACAGGCTGGTAACAGTCCATGGCCTGTTAGGAACTGGGCTGCTCAGCAGGAGGTGAGCGGCGAGCCAGTGAGCAAAGTTCCTTCTGTATTTGCAGCCACTCCTCAGCACTAGCACTAGCATCACCACCTCAGCTCCACCTCAGATCATCAGGCCTTAGATTCTCACAGGTGCCAAAAAGGTTGGAGATCTCTGTCTAGGACATAGTCAGAAACAACAGTGTTTCTGAGATATTTCAGTGGTGACAGGCATCAAGCCCAAAATGCTGAGATATATGGTTACCTTTTTTTTTTTTTGTACCAACGTGTCTTAGAACCATGTTTGGGCTACAGATCATCACAGTTTCTTACACTATTGTTTAGGCAAATCTTATCTTATTTTGGATCTTTACCAAGGCTACTCATAAGCAAACTGATAACAAAGGGAGCTATTTTTAGTGTTGTACTTGCTCATATTCTGTATGCTTTTCCCATTTCATGGGACCCATCCTCCGTCCTCTTAATCATCCCTTTCCACAACCTCACCTCCATCTTCATCTGAATCTGAATCAAGTACTAATCTCCCTTCCCCCATAAAAACATTCTTCCAGGAGAAAAATCTGACTAACTTATCTTCATGTAAATAATACCTTAACCACCTGCTGACCTAAGCTGAAAGAATGACCGTCTGGTGGTAGAATTCCAAACACCATCAAGTGGGGAGAAAAGATTTGGGAACATTAAGGCCTTTCAAACAGTGATCTGGGGCTGACCTTACAGTCCATTCCAGTATGCCTGAGTCTACTTCTAGACTCTCATGTGGCCTAGAATCCTCACACCTACCCCAGCAGAAGCTTCTAACCCCAGAGTGGTCCTAAAAGCTGGCCTTGAGCCACCACAGTCTAAGCAGGCACCCAGATAATATCTCAGGACTGAATTTTGTGATGTCTGTTATATATTCCTATCCATTAACGCAAATTATCTAAACGGGAATTTTTAATCTCAAATATATTTACTTATGTTTACAGAGGCAATGAGTGGAGTTAGAAAACCCCTTTAAGTGAAATCTTCCAACTGCTCTAGAATGCCAAATATTATCATGACTGAAAAAAGAAGAGTCCTCTAGTCTTCATCTTAAGTTACATTACTTTTGTCAAATGTCTGCAAAGCAGGAACAAATGGCAAACCTCCGTTTCTTCGCTTTCCTACTCTATGTCCTAAAGAACACTCCTCTGTCGTAGCTCCATGGAAAAGTACAATATTTCTTTCCTCACTTGGGCTGGATTTCTTGGGTTAAACTGCCGAGTTTTCTTGGGGCTGAGTCACTGGGGCCAAACTAAAAATGCTTGTTGCCATAGGTTGCCCAATCTGTCCACCACGTCATTTATGAAGTAAAGAAAATATTGACTTAGGATAAAAGAGGCCTGTAAATCCAGATGTCCAGCCAATGGAACCATCGGTAATGAGAAACTAGAGCTGACCCCTTTCAGCAAAGCTAGGAAATGGCAGGGGAATGTAAGAAGCAGCTGCTCACTTTTGGCAGCTGCGGTGAAGGGCAATGTTGTGGAATGTCAGAAAACGGCATGTTTCGTTGAAGCTTTTCTCATGCCCTTTAATGATTCAGGAGCAGAGTCATCTTTAATGACACTTGGCATGCTATCTGGTTTAAAGACAAATAAAATGTCCTCATTTCATCAGCCTTTTCAGAGAAGGAGAATTTGGAAAACTGGAGAGAGGGATAATGGTCAAAATGTGTCCTTCTTATGTACCACTTGAATAATACCATTTACCTAGGAAGACTACAGGCACACTCCTCTCTTCCATCTTTGCCTATGAAATAATTTCCTACTTTGCTTTGAGAACATCTACTAATATATTTTTAGAGCCCAGTTCTACCATGGAATCTAAACACTCCAAAAATTGTGGATCATAATTTAAGGATATAATACCGAATTAAAGCTGTGAGAATTTTCACAGCCAATAACCCTAAGGCTTTCCTAATTCAACAGTGAACAAACTTCATTATCATCAATTATAGCATATTCATTTTTAAAATGAGTTCTAGCCTTAAAAGTTCCTCACCACAAAAGTCATTAAATGAGGCATATGAAGATGTTTTCTCATAGTTCAGTTTTGGGTACATAAATTGAATTAAAGAGGGGAATCTAATGAATATCATATCTGATCCAACTCAAAGTAAACCAACTAATGAGTTTTGATAAAGACCACACTAACTACTAAAACTCACCAACCTAGATTCTAATTTTAAAAATACAAACATAAAATATCTGAGTCATCGAAACAATTGGGTCCCACCAAAACCGAATTAAAACAGAAAAGGACAGAATTTCTAAAATATTCTAGATTGAACCCTCAGTAAGATTTGAGAACTTTGTGAAGACCTAACAAGATCAACAGAGGAACAGTATGAGAACAAGAAAGGACTCTTGGGAATAAAAAATAAAAAATAGATGATATTATAGGTAGGTAGATAGACAGATATGAGCAGAAAAGTGGGAAACCCACAGGGGCACAGCTGTGGTCGCCATGAGCCCTGATAGGCCCTCAGGGGAGCTCGAAGCTGCCAACATCTTGACCCAGAGACAGAGGTGGTCTTTCCCACAAAGACACAAGTGCAGATCGGTCCCCATTCACCTTTAGCCTAATTCTTCCTTCATTATACAGCTATTATAATAAATTAGCATTGCGATTAATGCTGTACCCATCATACATCTGACACCACGACAGTTCTGAAAAACCCAAACATGGCGAGAAAAGGGGTGTCTCCCCGATTCTAAGAGAAACCACCTTCCTTCTATGAAGAGATCACTTAAGATCATGAATATCCATCCCTTTAGTTGGATCAACAGATAAAACCCCAAACCCAAACAAGGTGAAACAGCTCCCTCTTGAGCTTGCCTGCCCACTCTCCCATCTGAAAGTGTACTTTCACTTTTAAGAGTGAACTCAAGCTGTTGCTTTATCACCTTTACTGTTTGTGAATTCTTTCTCATGATGTTGACAAGAATCTGGGTCACCTGTCTGATGATAATATGATTTTTTGTCCATCTAGTACAAATACCTGAGGATATTTAACCTTTAAATAGCCACACATTTTGGTAAGTTGTTGAGTTGAAATAATTATACACTTTTTTCGGAGATTCCCCCAAATCTCCCCCAATAAAAAACAATAAAAATAAAAACAGGAAATATGATCGCAAAACCAAAAAGCCACAGATAACATCGAGAACAAAACTAGATGATATATTTCCAAGAACCTCAGGCAGAAGCAGGTGGGGACAAATAGGGCCATAAGATCCATGTGATATTAGCAACTGCACAGAAGGAAGTAGAGGGAGACAACAGAATGCCTGTCAGCCTCAAATCAGAAGAGCCCTACAATCACCAAAATTTTTACATCAGCAAAACTGACCTTCAAATATAAAGTCTGAAGAGAAGCTGTTATGGACATACAAGAACTCAGGGAATGTGTTCCCATGAGCCCCTCCTGGAAATCCCCAGGAGAATGAGCTACCATCAACTGAATGACTTAAGACACTTGATGATAAGATTGGAAGGAGTACAGACAACAGAGGAACATGAAAAATGACATGATTGGATTAGAACAGAAAAAAATCAGAATGTGGGAAACCCTGCAGAAGACTTGTCAACAACAAAAGGGATGGGGGTGAACAGATAGATTAAAAGACACATAACATGTCAAACAATTACAAAGTGTTGGAACTTATCTATCCTACTTCAAACAAACTTTAAAAATAATTTAAGGGCAATGAGGAAATGTAAACTATCACTTAATTCAAATTAACTTACAAAATATAAAAGACCTCTGTGGGGGAAGAAAAGAAATTTCAAAACTTGACTGAAAGACATGGAAGAGTTTAATCAATAAAAAGATATTTTACCCTCCAAATGGAAAGGTGACATTTAAAGATGTCATTTTTTTTCACAAATTTATCTATAAATTTAATGCAACTTCCATCAATTTTTAATGAGATTTTTTTAACATGAAATTAAAGTTCACCTGTAAAATAAAAGATTAAAAAATGAGGAAATTTTATTAAAGAATTAAAAGAGGATATTTTCTTTTCCAGTTAACAAACTACATTGCAATACTGGAGAATTTAAAACAGTGCAGTGCTGTTCCAGCCCAGACAAATCAATCAGTGCAACAGAATAGAGATTTTGGAAACAGATACAGGCATTCATAAGAATTTATTATAGGGCAAGATGGCATTTCAAATCAGTGGGAAAAGGATGGGTTATTCAATTAGCACTGTTGGAACAACTGGATCTCGTTTTGAAAAAAGAAATGTTAAATTCAAATCTCACAAAAATAATTCCCAGTCATTTTATGTATAAATGTAAAAATTAAAATTATCAAAATATAAGAAGTACAAGAAATTATTTTTATAATTTTAAAAGACGGAAAATCATTCTTATCGAGACACTCCACTGCTTTAAGAAAGTGAGAAAGCTCACATGATATACTGAAAAGAAAAGAACTCCAAAAGGTACTGTTAAATCTTAAAAAAATCAAGGTACAAAATGGTGTGTATATTTTCTACCTTTTGGGTATAAAAACAGAAAAAGTAGATCTCTATATTTGTCTGGAATAAAATTAATAAACTCTAAAAAAATACATATGGCATGAATAATGGTAGAACCTGGTACAGTTGGGGAGTATAGAAACTGAATGGGTGACTATGATTTTGTTTTATTCGTTTTTAAGTTTTGAATTTTGTGATTATTGCTTATTTCAAAAGTTACATAAATATAATGAAAAATTAAAATATTTTCATATTATAAACAAATTGAATAAACAAATGACAAAGGAGAAAATGTTTATCATCTCGATGATAAATATTAAGTGCTTTAATATACATAAAGCTATTTAATCTAAAAAAGAGAAAAAATAAACACCTAAATAGACAAAGCAACAAAATATATAAATAAACAATTCACTCTCCCAAAAAGCAATCCCCAAATTTTTCAAAGCCTTAGAGAAATTCAAAGTCAAATAACAGATATGTTTGCATTTCGAATCAGTAAGATTGATGAGGCTGCAAGTAAAACAATATCTCACAGTTAGTGGTGATACAAATCGATATGATCCATTCCACCTGTCTTTCATCCCTCTTTCAAGCTGCTCCTGCTAAAGTTACTGACTCCCACAGTTACAGAATTCGGGACTACTTTTCAGTATGTGACCTTCTTCCCATACCTTTCTGGCTTGGCTTACGTGACACCAGTTTCACTCATTAATTTATTAAAAATATGTATATATTCCAGGAATTGTGCTAAACTCTAGAGATAAAAAGAGTGACCAAAAACACACCTTGTCTCTAACAGAAAAGAGCTACCTGTGTATCTTCTGCTCTCTCTCAGCTTCCTTCATCTACCTCCACCCAGCCTTTATGACCGAGAGTCCCTCTGAGCCCAAGTCTTCTCTCATTCAGTGTTCGCTGGGGAGTCTACGGCCTTCATCTCATGCACCAATTAAAGGTAATAATAAAACCACTTCTCTGTACTCCAGATTGGTAAGTATTCACTCTGACATTCCGCAGGCATTGCAAATTTAACAGTCAAAATGAACTCTAAATTGTACTGCCTCGCCACATGTGATCCTCCAATAGTCCCTCTCTCAGCAAACAGAACTACCTTTAGCTGATAGGGCCCACCAGAAACCTCCCAGAAATTCTCCACACCTAACTCTTCCTCAGATCCATGGCCAATCAAGAGTCATGCTGTTTCTATTCCACCTTTTAAAAAGGTCTTGAATCCCTCCACTTTTCTCCAGTTTCACCCACACCGCCCAGGTCTGAGTCGCCATCACCTCTACTATGGAAACGATTGTAGCCTCGTTTGTCCATCCGAATTCATTCTTGTCCCTGCCCCATCTGTTCTTCACGCTGCAACCCAAACCGTCTTCTGGAATGCAGATTTGATCATGTCACTCCTCTGATTAAATTCCTCATGTGAATTCTCATCTCTCTTAGGATAAAATCCTGGCTTGTTTCCAGGCTCTGTGCTAACTGGTCCCTGCCTGCCTCAGTGGCCTCCTTAAACTACTCTGCTTGGCAGTGATTAAAAAGATGTGGTAGCTCTGTATATATTCACATGGAGACTTATCCATGCTGTGCTGTTAAGTTTTAAAAGTAGGTTACAGGATGATCTCATTTTTAAAAAAGATTTACATATACATAAATATATATAAATATTAAACATGTGTTTTATTTGTAGGGTGTGCTTATGCAGGAAAAAAGTCAACCTTCTTCATTTTATCATTTTATACTTTGCCTTTGATTATGCAATACCCATGTACAGCTTTTTATAATAAAACACCAAAATATTTAATTCCATTTAAAAATTTATTTGAGGATTATGCATTTTTGTAGTGCTACTGAGTTGTGGTTTTATAGTTAATTCTATTTGATTTTTCTGTTGACCTAAAGAACAAGCAATAATAGGTAAAGAAACATGATTGATAAGTATATCCATTTCTTCAGGACACATGAGTGAGAAGGATGTTACAAACGTGCTGGTTAGTCACATGCCGACTGTTATTTCAAAACCAAAAGTAGACAAAATGAATATACAAATGACATTAGCAATAATTTTATCCATAGTAATGAGTACATTGAAAATTAATAAATCTTCATGTTATAATTTTTTCATGAAATATTTTATATGTTCTTATTCTTTAACAACTCATACTTTTTAGCTTGTTAATATTACTTACAAAGTGGCAATCTAGAAGGATCAAACCTCTTTTTAGAAGTTCAATTTTTTTAAATTAGATAACCCACATGTTCTTTGTAAAAGGACAAGTTTTGAGATCTCTAAATGGCCAATTCATTACTCATATGTTTATATAATATATTTTATGAATGCCATAAAAATTGTAATGTTATTTGCTTTACTTCTCTGCAACATTTTGTGGGGATCCACCAAAATCCAGAAATATGCAGAGCAATATGTGGTGCCCATGAACGGCAGTCATTATGTGTACACAAGGAAAACAGGGAGAGAGGTTTCGAACTGCTGAGTCTAACACACAGAGGTCAGAGCTGTACATTTGGCATCTCAGCCTTAATACCCATTCTACTGCTGAATTCTGGAAAGCCGAATTCTACAGCTCCTTTCTCTTCATCAAAATATGGTTAATAATGCCAACCATATTTTGTAATAGTACCACATCAAAGCACTTATTTTAAAGACTCTCATGTCAGATAATTACCTACAGAGAGATGGGAGGGTTGTGCCCAGAGAGGGGCCCTTGATAAGACTCTAGTTAGAAGCCTGGTGATGGAAAGTCACCACAGGCGATTCATGCTCCAGATTCTGATACCATTTGTCCACTTGTCTGAATACATATAGTGACGACAATGAATGTCCTGATTGCTAATTACCATCGATCTTAGGTAATGTGACTTCAGGGCTTAGGAATGCCACAGCGTCATTTTTTAAAAGATCTCAGCCCACTAGTATTAAAAATAAGCTTATGGAATAAACATAAAATGTTCAACATTGTGCTTTCTCACAGCTGTCTGTATTATTTCTCAGCTAATATTCCATTCCTCATGAAAAATGTCATCGGCAATTGTTTTGTTACCAACGTAATCTATTTTCCATCTCCTCCAGCTGTTTATATTCTATTTTCCATCTACTCCATCTCCTCCAGCTGAGAGAATGGCATGGGGATAATATATTTTATTTTTGTTTTTATTTCTGTGTTTGTTGTTTTAAAAATGAGGCCATTTCAAGCAGCAATGGTGAAATGGATTTTGTTGGCTTCGGGGTTACTTATGTATTGGGTACTCTTGTGCACTTTCTCTTGGCTCCCCTTCGACACACATGTTGCTTGTATGAACAGTTAGCCTCCTGTAGCTATCTCAAATCTACTGATACGTAAACTCCAATCAGCAGCATGCTAAGAGCAAATGCATAGAAGTGACTCCCTAAATTTTGGATTCAGTTTACAAACAGAACCACACCAGACTTCACTTTTTATTTTCCTCAGTCTTCACTCTCTTGCCTGGCTCAGCTCTGTTTTAGTAATCTCTGAACGCTCCAAAATATTTTGGTCATTGGTGTGGGCTGGGCTGGGCACAAGCGTGTGGTCTTTTGCATGGTGCAGCAATACTCCAGCCCCCTTGCTCTGCTCAGGGTCCACCTCCTATGAATGCCAACCAGCTCTGGTCCCCATATCTTAACACAGTCTGTTTTGACATCTATATGGAGCCACACAAGATATCCAACATCCTTGCAAATGGATCCTTAAAATTCAAATTCTGTACCTCTTCCACATTCCCTAACCTCTGAAATATGATGGACTCCTCTGAGACTAAAGAAAGAGTCTAAAATCAACACACTGTCCCAGAGGTGTTCATGACAAAACCTAAAATACAAATCTCTCCTTCTACTCTAGGCTACTTTCTGCCTGGTATGGGCCACATGGACTACTCTCAGCCCCGGGTTGCCACTGGTGATTCTAGAATATCTAGAAGAAGCCCAAAGTACAGGGGTGCAGGTGGGGTTACTGCTCTGCTAATGGATCAAGTCACAACTCATTTCCCCTCTCATCTCTTTGGCCATGGCTATACAAAACACTTGTTCCCTTAAACTGCAGAGGACGGAGAAAAACAGACCCTTCACATCCCTCCTGCATGTGCTGTCCATTCTGGCTCGTTTATATCCTACCCAGTGCAGGACAACTCGGCAAGGGCCACTTGGAGCTTTTCCAGCTCAAAGGTACAGTGTAAGGAACTATTACATGTTTTAAAAAATGTATAGTTTTGGTCACTCTATTTCCCAGTCCTCTCAGTTTCTTCATCAGCAAAATGAAACAGGGGAATTGGAATAAATGGTCTTTAATAACAACTACTGGCCATCAGCAAACTGATCAATTCAACTCAGTTTATGCACTGACTCCAAAAAAAAATCTATTATCAGGTTTTTTTGCTACATATCTCTGTTAACAGATGTTCATAATTTCCAGCTTAAAGCACGACAAAATCTTGATATTGGAAAATACACTCAGTTTAGTTTTGATAGACTTGAATATAGTCTTTGGAAAGTCAGTTCTGTCTCCCTATCTTGCCAGTATGTTATAATCTAAATGTTTTGGAAAAAAAGATATCATTTACCAAAAATAAATTAACCTATATTTCTGTCAGTTATACAATTAGAACATTCTGACATTCTGCACTTAGGTTTTTAAGATTACTTTTTGTTAATATTCTTTTCCTTGGTCAAATGTCAAGAATTATTAAACATTCATAAGAACTCATTTTGATCCTTTGCTATAAACTGGTAAGTCTTGATAAGTCTAATACCCTTCAAATATTAAATACTAAAATATGGCCTATTGTTTCCAAATGTAAACAAAGTATAAAAAGTGAGGCAGGGGACCTGCCAAAGTTTACAATGGGTCTGAAGATTCACATTGGTTAGGACCTTATAAGAAAAACTCTGCAGAAAGGCCTTGATTTTGTCCCATGTGTGTATATATTGATTGAAAGCTGAGACATAGAGACCCAGCACTGACAGCCTCATAATTGACCAGATCCACAAATTTGATTTGGTTTTAGTAGAACTATGGTCCCAAAGGAGCCAGATTTTCATATTCCTATACCAGTCAGTCACTAGCTTCAGCAGGTTACCTGGATGGAGAGTGGGTATAACCTCTCAACATCTATGGACAATGTTCTCCTGTTAATGGAGGAAAAATCTCCAGAAAAGGCTGCTGTTGTGCATTGTTAGCAAACAACACAGGTTGGAGGCACCAGCTCAGTAAAGATGACTTGGGAGGAGCAACAACAGCATCTACCCCACAGATGTAGCCAATGACTCAGGTGCTAGCAAAGTAGAAGAACATCTATCCCCAAAGCCAAATCAAACATCGTACTCAGAAGCATGGGAGAGCCTGAACGCTTCATAATTTGAAATAGTTAGGGGGGATTTTTGAATGTAGGGAGAGAGGGTAACAATAAATTGCCACCCTTGGAACTCTCAAATTCTTCCATTGGTTTACTGATTCAGAAAATACGTACCTAACCTTTGCTAAACTAGACTTTGAAGCTATATAGATGAATAAGCCTTTTCCCGTGCCCTTAAGTTTCTCACCATCTCGTGAGAAGGACAGGCATTTGAACAAATAATGACAGCTGAGTTATAGGACGTGTCATGAGAAAGACATGGGGGAACCTGCAAGGAAGAATTGCTGCCTTATGTTGTGTTACTCTGTTCCAGGTGCTAGAAATGTATATATACTATCTCATTTAATTGCCACACTAACCCTATCGGATGAGCTTTTTTATCCCCCTAAAGCAAATGAGGCCAATGAGGTCCAGAAAGATTAGGTAACTTGCCCAAGGTCACATAGCTGGTCTGATTTTTCTAACTCATGATGGATTCTCAAGCCCCTGCTTCTGACTACACATGTGCTATCATTACATGTTAAGCTGGGAGGGCAGAGAGAAGAAGCAGGAAAAGAATCTCAATTATTTAACCTATCAATTCCAAATTTGGGGAGTCAACTGAGAAAAGAGAGTAGGATGATTGCTGAAATTGAGTACAGTAAATTTCATGATTTTTTTTTTTTGCATTCTAAGCAACTGGTATATTTCATGAGCAATCTCATGAACTGCTACAGTACAGTTTTGAAGAAGAAAAATAAGGTCATGTGCCAACCAGATATGTCTTATCTGCTGAAGCAAGGTAAAATGCTTATGCACATTTTTTTCCTCTAAAATAAGGGAGATATATTATCGCTGTGGCTATCAAAGTGTCTGTGAATGCAGAAATGTTCATTATTTATATAGCAACATAAATGCATGTAGCAATTTACTATACATAGCACCTGCTGAACAAACAACTCCCTCCTCTGAAGACCTAAGAAGAGTACAGTATAAAAGAAGACAACACAGGAAAAACACAATCTAGACAAATAAAAAGTAGTTTGTGGTCTTCATCATTAGAAAACTTCACAGAACAGATATCATTCTCTGTGTAAGGTACAGGCATACCATTTTATTGTGCTTTGTTTTATTGCACTTCAGACAAATGTTGCATTTTTGACAAATTGAAGGCAAGACCCTCCACCAGCAAAAAGATTACAACTGCTTTTCTGCCGTGTTCACTTTATAGCGGTGGCCTGGAACTGAATCTACAATGTCTCCAAGATAGGCCTGCCTGTACTCAACAATGAGACTGTATACATTGTATTTATAAACTATAAATTTACCTAATCAGAGCTATCATTTTTATGTGCTTCAGGAAACCAGTGAAACTGTTTCAAAATCACTCTTTGGGTATTAAAGTTGAAAAAAGGGCAGTGATTTAGGAAATGGAGTTGAGAAATGGATAGAAAATGGCGTGTAAAAATTAACATAGAATTGGTCATGATTTAGAAAGAATCTGCATGAAAGGTTAGAGAAAGGTTGTTTGTCTTATAGAAATGTGTTTTGGGTTGGGCAATGAATCTGAGTAAGGTCAGCATGACCCTATGTAAGTTACTTACTTTTATCTGTTGCCACAGATTCAATCCGCATGGTCTACACAAGCAAGTCACAAATGTGAGTTGTGGATCACAAGAGGAAATGAGCCAAACTGTGGCTTGAAGAAAAGAGGTCATCATTACATTGACATTTTATTCAAATTATGATGATAGTGATGATGATGAATTGAATTAGCTATCACTGGGGAGTTATTTTTAAAGTGTTAGCACTAAAGTTAGGTAATGCATACTATTTTAAAATGGTATGAATGTGTCATTAAAATACACTCTGGCCAATTAATAACGAGGCAGTCATATAATTAATTGTCTAAACCAGGACTCTTTTGATGATAAAAGGAAGCACTATTAATAATCATCCCAGAACAATGTGGGCAAACCATGACTATTTCAGGCAAACCTGGACATATGATCACCCTATTAGTGAGCCATGTGCAAAATGAGAAAGTGGCAAGGTTACCAAGAAAAGCCTGTGAAACCTGTGAAACCTGAATCCTCTTTATTCAGTCCTCAAGGAAGTATGATAAATACAAGACGGTATTCTGCACAGCCTCCTGGAGAGCAGCCAGAATTAGGTTTCAAACAAGTTTGAAGAGTAAGTTTGTCCTTATTGCCTACTACATTTCTTAACCAGTTTTACTGACTTCAAAAAAGCTTTGAAGAAAAATAAAGAATCATTAAGATACGTGTAAAACCACAGCATTAAGGACATATTTGGCAATGTTTCTGGCTCATTGCTTAGGAAAATACTAGCTGATAAATGTGAGTCAACATTTATCCATCCAGTAACTCTGTTCACTCTTCAACAGAAGAAGTCAATGGACTTGTTAAACTATAGGCCAGCATTTCTCAACCTTGCCACTATCAACATTTTGGGCCAGATAATTCTTTATTGTGGGGGCTGACCTATGTACATTGTAGGATTTTTATTAGCATCCTTGGCCTCTACCAGTACATGCCATTAGCATCTCACCCCAGTTTTGACACCCAAAAATGTTTCCAGACATTGTCAAGTGTTCCTAAGGGGCAAAATCACCCCTAATTGAAAACCTCTCATATAGACTATGACCCTTTTTTGCCATTCTGTCTGCTACTAACTTGGCCTGTGCCCTGAAGATCTATACATCCTTGCATCTTTCAGCTGGAAGGGATCTCAGAAGAAATAATCTTCTCTTCCACATGTTTATTAAAGCATCTATAATATCCCTGGCAGGTGATCCCAGATTCTCCTTGACTCTTCCAACATCAGGGAGCTCACTTCCTCATTAGAATTTAATGCTTAAGCACTTTGAATATGAGAAAGTTCATAATGCTGAGCCAAAATTAGCTTCCCTGTGATTCCTCCTTTTATCTTAACTTTACTCAAGGGAGCTCTATATAAAGTGTCTCCTCCTTCTTCTATCACACAGCCCTTCTAGTGTCTGGAGTCTCCTTTCTTCCCAGAGAAGATTCTTTACTTCCTTCCGTAATACTTCCCTTAAACGACCCACTGGTTTACCTCTCCGCTTCAATATTTTCCCGATAATCAACGTGATGATGAGTGGAGGGGGATGAAGATGATGCCAGTGGTGGTGGTGGTGATGTTAGCTATCATTTATTGAGTTACTTCTATGGGATATATGCTCTTTATCCATTACGATCCAATCCAATGTGTCAAGCACACTAACTACACCAAAGTTGTCAGATTAATTTATCTAAAATATCATTTCCACCATGTCACTCCCCGAATCTATTTCATAAACCTACCCTCTCTACTGTACAGTCCTCTCCAAGGTTTTCAGAGCTCTTCTTGAGCTGTCTCCACCATTGGAAGACAATCTAACTCTCTACTTTTGCTCTCTGAGGGCTTGTCTCCCCAGTCTCTTCACATCCCAACACGTACAAATAAAACCACAACTGCACACACCCTTATCCTTCTTTTCTTTTGGAATTCCCTCCTACTGCCTCTACAACCACTCAAATATTGTTCTTCAAAGCCAGGTAAAGGTCCTCCTTAATTCACATTTTTGAGTAACTCTTTAAGCCAAGCACTGAGATACAGAATTCACAGCCCAGCTCTCAGATAACTTTTGACGGAAAAGAGTTAGTCATCAGTAAGACTTACCAGCCTTCCCTCCTCCCACTTCCAGCACACTCATGAAAATTTAGTCTGACCAGTTCAGATTCTTTCCCTCCCTCACTCTCCAAAGAGAGTTCTGTCTTAGCCAGACGGCTTCAGGGGTTTGCAAAGCAGAATGAAAAGAATGAATAGAGAAAAGGAAGTCACATAGGCAAAAAGAGCTAAGAAAAGCAACAGAGACAAAAGATTTGGGTTGGATGTCAGGAAAGTTAGGTGTGTTATGTTTGAAAAGCTTGAGGGTAGCCACCGATACCAAGAACACTTAGGAAGAGGGTAGCTAGACTTCTGAAGAATGCTGCTGTAGGTTAAGACTTAGATTACCTTTTATGTTTTTCTTAAGACACAAGAGACACTTTTAATTACATTTAGCTACTAAAGTGATTATTTAGTTACTAGATTGCTTATTTGAATGCAACAGCAAAAAAGCCTGGGCTATGTTGTTCTCGGTTTATATTTGGATTATAATTCTATTTATAATCTATGCTGTGGCACTTTGGAGAGCAAATGGGGGAATTATTAATAATTATTCTATAAAAACAGACATGAACCAGGACCGTGTTGGGCAAACTGGCTATTATAACAGACATAAACCAGGACTGTGTTGGGCAAACCAGGATTTCAGTCACCCTAGTTATAAACATTATAAAATGTGGCAAGTAAAGGGAGACAGGCCCAGAATATCACCAGACCCAGAGGATGAGTGTCATATCCAGCGAGTATTAAGAGAGAGGAGAAAAAGTCTGAAGAAAAAGTCTTTACAACTATATGGGCCTATAGTGAACTTTCTCTTTTCTAAATTAAACAGCCTATGTTGCCTGTAAAGAACTAAATTACATCCTCTCCGACATTATTTGTTAATTTTTTCTAGTGTTCACAAAAAGTAAAAAAAAAAAGTGAAACCAGTCTTTTATATCAGCAAAAGGAGAAAACAACATCATCCTCCTATATCTCTCACACTGCCCAGCATTATGAGAGATACCACAAAAAGGAGGAGGAGTGGGGGGGGAGGGGGAAGAGGAGGAAGAGGAGGAGGAGGAGGAAAAGAAGGGAAGCACAATAAATGCATGTTGTATGAGCAGTCTTATTTCCTAGACTGAGGAGGGGCACCCATTTTTTTCAATTATTTTGTAATGGCCTTTGAGCAAAGGGCAATAGCGTAATGTCAATACTTTCAGGCAAGCAGGTAAACTTTTCTAGTTTTGATTAATAGAGAGTAGAGGGAACTAGAGTCTAATTTAGCAGGCTTCCCCAGTATCTCAAAACATCACTTACCCATCCAACACAGTTATACACCTACGTTGCCAAGTGGAGGTAAACACTATTTGTCTTAAGCTGTGAAAAAAAGAAATGCTCATTACACTCACAACTTTCCTGCCTCCACCCCCAATCTGCTGCTTCAACATTATACTAGTTGGCTTGAGTAAAGAATTTCAAACGCTATTCTCTAACCACTGGGCAGGGTCCAAGAGAAATGGATGGCATCTCTGGTTCAGTTAAATTCAATGTGATGCAGAATTTAAGACAGCAGGAAATCCAAGCTGCAACCACTGCTTTGGCAGCTGGCTTGGGACTCAAGCAGATTTCTGGCAGAAGGGAGTACTTTGTTGCAAAATCATCTCTTTAGGCCCTTCAGAGTGTAGATGGGGTGGAGAAAGATAGAAAAGACCAATGAAATATGCTGCAGTAAATGTCTGGACTCAGACAGGACAGTCACAGGCAGGGAAGGGAACCTATGGTGATCCAAAGTCAGTCTTTTGATTTAAATGTCAAGTTAACATTGACTTTTGCTGATGAGGACAAGAATGTTCTCTCCCCTGCTCAACCTGAGGTGGCATTTCCACTGACTGACTGATCAGTACTCTATGAAATTATTTCTTAGGAACTCAATTTCATGACATATTGTTTAAGACATATTTCTAGGACACAACCGTTTTTCCTGAGAGCTGGTATTTATTTATTCATCTATGCTGTACCTCATATAATAAAACTCAAGCAGTATATGGAAGGAAGGAAGGAAGGAAGGAAGGAAGGAAGGAAGGAAAAGGAAGGAAGGAAGGAAGGAAGGAAGGAAGGAAGGAAGGAAGGAAGGAAGGAAGGAAGAAAAGGAAGGAAGGAAGGAAGGAAGGAAAAGGAAAGAAGGAAGGAAGGGAAAAAGATGTTTCCTTAAGACCAAGGTCAGTCTCAGAGAGTATCATGAGTATCATGAACAATTCATTGGATTCCACAGAATGACAGATACTTGGATAAACTGCTGGCCAAATCATGTCATCCCTGCCTTCTCTCTACTCTATTCCTTAAGAAACAGAAGAGATTCCCATTTTCCAACACCAACATCATTAAAGCATTCTACTTTAAACCAAAAATGAAATACATACATTGATAGAACTATCTTCCTACTTTGCCATTAAAATGTCATCATCATCATCATTTAATGGGAATTATAAATGTCACCTCAACTTCAGGCTCAGTTCAAGGCAGATTATAACTTAGAACAATCTGTCACAAATTTTTGGTACATTTTATCCTATTTTGTGACAAAATACCAAATAATTAGACCAAAGGGTATAGGGAGTTAAAGCTCAATAAAGTTCTAGGAATCTAAAGAGTAATCTGTCCTTTTATTGTGCTGCTAATAAATATTTTATTGTTGTTTGGAGAACATGTAAGCGAAAACAGCAATTTCCTTTCTGTGATTATCCTAGAAATGGTAGTTGCTTCTTCATGAACAGAAACAAGAATTTCCTTTTAGCTGCTTGCCTGTGACTAAAATCTCACTTAGATATGCAGCTGATATGTTTCTAAAAGACTGGATAAGATATTATTTTCACTATAGCTTTAGTCATGATCTAAAGAAATAAATATTAGACTTTAAACAGCCTTTGCTAAGAAAATGTTGTTCCCATAGCTGAAGTTTTATGCAATTTACATTTCCTCATGGTTTCATAATTTAGAGATCAGTTCTTGGAGAACATATCTAAATCAATTTTCTAAGGTACTTATAATTACTTAAATGTGTTGTCTTTCCAATAGTACTAGAAAATACCATATTTGGTAAAGATTCATTTCCTTGAACTGGAGTTGAAAACAAACTTTATTTTTTAGGGTTTCATCAAGTTTGTGAAAATCTCCCCCAAAAGGTATTATACATTTGCCTCCTTTCTTAAACAAAATATGATGGTCATAAACTAGTTATTTGAAAGATAGTCGTGACTGATTCCAGATAGTTTGAGGGAAAAGGACTAAAACCCAAAGAAGAAGCAAGAGATCTATTGAACTCCATACTTGAACCTTTGTCAAAACCACTCATAGCACATTTAGATTTGTCATACTCTTTCTGGTCACGCACACGCACACGCACACACGCACACACACACACACGAGCACGCGCATGCACTACATTAAATAGTGACTGTGTGATATGTATCAGGGGTTTGGAGTGCCACTCACCCCTCCCTGTGCCCAAGGTTCTGAATAGAGTACACACATAAACATAAAACTGATGGGAAACAGAGAAGACATCAATCTGGACAAACACTCAGTACCTCATAGCAAACCTCTAACAGAAACTGGAGTAGAGAAGATGGTTCAATCTTCAGGCCCATTGGGCCTCCCACTTCTCACTCCAAATTTAGATCTTGGGACCAAGGTACCACAGCCACCTATCTCTAGGAGAGAGAGAGAGAGACAAACAGGCTGCAGAGTGGATTCTAAGTTTACGTACATAGCAAGTCATTCAGAGGTGGACTACAGGCCAACCTCAGAGGCCCCTGGAAACACAAAAAAGGACGATCATCCAGCATAAGAACTGACCAAAAGCACAGTGACCTGACTCATTTGGGAAAGGTGACTCAAAAACCCAGGCTCCAGGGAAGTAGGAAGAAACTGAGTGCCAGAGAGTATTGCAGTAATGGTCCCTGAGTGAGGAGAGTGAGAAACCTCTGTGGTCTGAAAACTGAAACCTAGAAGACAGGTTTACTCTCCTCCCAATTCCATGCCCCACAGTGAGCTTTTTAAATACAATACCACGCTTTCTCTTCTCGACAACTCCCATTTGGGAAATATCTTTATACCTATTTTAGAGATAAAGAAACTGAAACCTAGGCCAGTATATAATCAGATTGTGTTTGTACAGCCAATAAATTAAGGGAGGAAGCCAGAACTCAAATCCCACGTTGGTCTGTCTGACTCCAAGCTGCGACCCAGACTGTGTTAATAAATGATTTCCATTCTGTGTTAATAAATGATTCATGATGATCAGGAATTTACTGGTTGTAATCAGTGAGTCTGGATTTACTGTTTTGCCAGGGCTAGACAGATTGACTTCCAAAAGTTTATTACCAGGAGCCTCTTTATACCCACAATCAGAAAGGAAGTCTATCTAAAAAGTTTTCATTAGATTGTTCTGGAGCCCCGCCTCACACCAGGACGGAGATGTGAGAGAGGATACTCGTCTGGTGGGTGCCATGCTGCCAGCCAAGTTCACTTCCCAGTGTCTTCACAAAATAATTAATGGCGTTTGTGTCCAGCCTGGCCTTCCTATCAGGACTATCTCAATGTCTGAGCAGCGTATGTTCTTGAAATATAATCACATTTTTCAAAATTATAGAAGAAACATATATCTGATAAAATAACACTTCAAACAGTCAATCAGTTAAACTTATTTTTAAAAAATCACAGAATAATTTAAGACTAGGAAAGACGAAACCTCACTATCTCTGTTGGAAGAAATGGCTGCTCTTTCCTCTGTGGCCACAAAATCTTGATGGCCAGGTACAGGTTTCACTCTCTAGTGACAAAGAGCCACATTATAAATACCACTTTTAAATATCCTTCTAAGTATAAAAGAAAATGATGAAATCAAACAGGCTCCACTGAAATAAATAAGAAAGAGTTCTCAAATTTAATAAGTTCCCCCCAAAAAGCTAATAAGATCATGCAGCAGGATAAATAAAATAACTAGGAAAGATGAATGTTGATACCTCAGGCTGTCATCTCTACAAATGACGGGGCTGCCTGCATGGTGTGGCCTCAGCAGCCTGCAATGAAATGGTGTAAAATGCAGAGCTGAGCTAGCCACAGTGATGATTTACAAAATTAAACACCAACTACCCACCTGGAAAACAGCACAGGGCATGGTGGACCAGAGTCCCATAAAAATAAAGTAAAAATGAAAAACTATAGTAGCAGATTAAAATTTTAAAATTCAACATTTGCTGAATATTTTAGAAATACTTGTAAATTAACTGAAAACAAAAAGATAGCCTCTCTCTAATTCTAAATATATATAAAAGTAACCTCATATACTTTCAATACTCCACAAATAGTGTTGGAGAGGAAATGTCTGAGAAGCTATCTAAATTTTAGTTTAAGAATCCACTCATCTGCCTTGTTCTATTTTCTTTAAATCTTATTCCAGATGTTCTTTTAAAAAATCTTATTCCAAATATGTAAAAATAGATAATTCTCATTTAATGAATATTTACGGTACTAATATAATGCTTTCTTTTAATTTTAAAAAAAAGTCCTAGTTAAAAGATTGTATCATGAACTGAATCATATTTCATGTCTGGAGAGCAAAAGATTGTTGAGGCTATAGACCCTACTGGCAGATTCATGACCCACTGAAGAGAAACTGCCACGCCTGGTCAATGTGCCCTGTGAACTCATGCTTATTGCAGCAACATAAATGTCACATCTCTCTTTGATCACTGAAATATGTTGATTATAATTTTTTACAATGTAGGAATATACTTATTTCTTCAATAAAAAGAAGGTTGATGGGAGAGAAAATAATATCCCCAAAGAATTTGAAACCTCAAGCCAGACTTCAAGCAAACTTGCTGCCAGAATTTGCACTCTCTGTGACATCAAGCACACAGTTTACTTAAAAGTGGACCCAGGTTGGTTGTGTCCCAACCTCCTAGGAGAAACAACACAAATACATTCTGGATACAGTCACTTGCAACACAGCATCAAAGATTCCAAGCATATGATAATGTAAGTATTAGAATATGAAAGTATGCTCAAAGAATCCCCATTTATGCATACAGCATGTTCCTGGAGTGAATCCCAAAACAAAATCCTACCTCTATTTGGGCTGCATCCAAACTCTGTCAAAAGCATGCTCTGTCATCTTCATTGTTCAAACATGATCAGAATCATTGAAGAAAACTATCAGATGGTCAAGCAAAGATGGAGAGAAGTGTAACATAGCCCGTGCCATATAGGTCTTTATTAGGACATATTGAGTGTATGGATCACCAAAATGCAAAGTGGCAAAAAGTGAGAGATGCCTGTGTCTTCAGTGGAACCAGGTCAACTTTAGAAAAGAGAATCAAGATAATAATTCTTAACTTTTGAATAAATGAATGGCAGGATAAAAAGTTCCTGCCATTGTAAGCATAGCCATTATTAGTTGTCATATCAAATACAAATTCATTTTCAGTACTAAAAAATTAATCATTTTATAAACTTTGGTGGGAGGGAAGTACTTATAAACAGTACGAAATGCAGAAGCCAAATGTGAAGATATGGACAAATTCAAGTACTTAAAAAATTTTTAACTTCCTTATAGCAGAAGACATTATAGAAAAGGTTTAAAAAGAAGATAACAGATATGGAAAAATACTTGAAATATATATAGAAAATACAGTTTATAATGAAAGTGCATTTGCCTTAGTGAAGAGTAAGCCTATTAGGCTTTTCTGAAGAACATAGTCAGGTGGTGGGGGTCTCTGGTCTCACGTAATAAATCCCTTCTAATATGAACACCTCCTTAAGCCTTCTGATTCCTTTCTCACTACTCTGCCAAGGCAGTTCTGGCATCTCCAACTCAATCCAGTAGACCAGCATCGTGTGCAATCTTCAGGGGGCCACCCACGTGGCATATCAACACTGGCTCTAGGATTCCTTGCTAGGACTTTAAATCCCCTTAAGTCTTGGAAGTCTAGAGGCAGTAAATTCACCCCTCACCAGCTTTATATTCCATCTTCTCTCATCCATCACTTTCAAGATCCACCCTATGTACTTACAGTTCAAACTGTTATATACTTGCCCAGTCTTGTAATTCCTTGAGTGTGTGCATTCTTTGCCCTAAAGCAAGAACTGTATTCCCCAATGATGCTGTGATGCACCTTGACCCTAGATTATTGCTCAGAAGGCAATGACACAAGGCAGGTCTAATGATCAAGAACAATACACCTGCCTTGGATAAGGTTTACAGAGTCTCTAAGATTTTTGAAGGGAGGCTGCATGGGGAAGGGAGGTGCTTCTGCTGACCTCATAGATTCAGGGTAATTTCAGGTTAAATATTGTCAGGCTCCCCCACCCAAAAGTCTCTTTTCAGGTGTCAGGGTACCAACTTTTTCTCTACCAAGGTTCTAAATTTCACACAGGAGACTGGTCAAGTCTATGCATTCATTCTGCCAGCTCTGATACACTTAAAAGTAAATCCCAGGCTTCATTTTAAGCACAACCTGAAATAAGGCTGCTGAACATAAGGATCTCTTTAAATATTAAACTATCCAACATATGAGCCACTAGCCACATGTGTCTTATGAGGACTTAAAATGTGCCTATTCCAAACTAAGATATACTAGAAGCATAAAATGTATACTGGGTTTTGAAAACTTAGTACAAAAAAAAAAAAGATATATATATATATATATATATATATATATATATATATATATATATATATATATATATATAAAATAGCTTATTAATAAGTTTTTATGTATTACCAGTTGAAATTATAATATTTTGGATATATTTAGGTTAAATAAAATATATTATTGAAATTCATTTCACCTGTTTCTTTTTCTTTTTTAATTTGTGACTCTTAGAAAATGTAAATATATGGTTCACATTATATTTCCATGTGGCAGCACTGCTTTATAGCCGCTGTGGGGGCTCTCAGGCTTTCACAGTGTGCCTTGAGTTGAGAGTTGGCTAAGCAGAGCTTATTATTTTCTTTTTCTCAAGGATTCTAAAGCTGCACAAAAGTTAGTCCATTTCAGTTTGCATTTGTCAAAACACATAGAACTTTACAGCACAAAGAGTGAACCTTAAAGAGCACAAATTTTTAAAAAATCATTTAAGAGGCTGGGATGAAGTTTACAGGATGGGGTGAAGAATACAACAAAAGAGTCTAATTGTATTACAAATCTATGAAACAACCTCACTGAAGGGAGTGGGGTGGGAGAATACTGACCTAAGTAACTTTGAACTGAATGGAGTCTGTAAGAATAAAAGCAAAAGGAACTGTACATAAGCACTGCACTTGGGTGATAAAGTTGTTTCTAATGGAAGAATAGGTTAACAATTCTGAAACCACTACACATATATACTAGAACTGAACAATTAAGAAAATAGATAGCAGCTGGTAGGAGTGGGGTTTATTATTGTTGGAGTGGGAGGTTAGAGAGAAGCAAGAGAAGAAAGCTAGAATGATCCATATGCTAATGGATCACAGTTGGAGATATTATTATTAATTCATGTTTGATTTACTATAGACACACATGGTTATACAGCAAAAATGTATACAGATGTGCATGTACACGCATATTTTTAAAATATTTCCTTGTTAAATCAGATTAAAGAGCCTAGAAACATACAAAAACACTGGTGAAATCCTAATAAGATCTTTAGTCTAGCTAATTGTACCATGTAATTTAATATTCTGGTTTTGATAATGTACTATGATTATCTCCTAAGATGTCACCATTAGGGGGAACTGGGTGATGGGTATGTGAGTCTAAAATTATTTCAAAAAGAAAATAGTTTTAAAGCCCTATACAATATCAATATAATAGTATCAGGAGTAGGAAGAAACCAGTGGATAGGAGAATTGACTAAATGTCTTGAGAGAATGTCTATATAATTTCAAAATATTAAATAAGTAATTTAAAGGAAATATAACTCAAAAGTAAGATAAACTGAAATACAGATACTAGAAACAAGTCTAAATATGTCAACAATTACAATTAATGTAAATGGATTAAACACACCAGTTAAAACATAGATATTTTTAAATTGGGCTTTTAAAAATCTATTCATATGCTACTTACAAGGGCAGATAAAGAAGGGCAGAAAAGGAAGGATTGCCCTATCTAATATCAGGACTTATTATGAAGGAATAGTAATTAAATAATGTGGTACTGACCCAGGGATGAACATATTAACCATTGGAAGATCCTACTTTGTGTGCAACTCAGGTATGCACAGAGACCATTTATAATTTCACTGAGAGAAGGGCAGGCTTGTCAATAAGTGAAGCTGGGAGGGGGCGGGAATATTTAATAATATGAAAAAAGTTGGAATTGGATCCCTTCCTCAAGCTACATATACAATCAACCAAGCCCTTCTTGTTTTCCTTTTTTTTCCTGTTCTCTTCTTTACCATCTCCTCTTCTCTCCCCAGAATGGAGGCCAAGAGCATGAGACAATAAGAGGAAGCTGAGGAGCCACAGGAGGAGCCACAGGAGGAGCAGGCTTATGGCTCAGAGGATAAGGGTATCAACCTGTGGCCTGTGGGAACACAAGGGCCTGGGGCATATACTGATAGGTCTTAAAGCTGAGAATTCAGGAAAGTGAAGAGCAGTGGAGAGCCATCAAGACATAGGGCAACAGGGGAAGGGAGATAGTGTGATTAAAGTTTGGTTACACTGAACAACTAAGTAAATTGTATGAGCGACTAAATAATATGCTGAGGATGATAGGAGTCAAGCTTCTCAATAGGTATATTTACACATATGAAAAGAGGAGAAGGCTAGAAATACCCCTGAGTTATTGGATTGATACTGGAAGCATCAGTATAAACTCATAGTTTTATAATATATCTATACAGACTCTACAGATATAGAAATAGAGATATATACATATGTGGATATATATGTATGTATGTGTACATGTGTATATGTGTCACACATATATAGACACATGTGTACACGTACATACACACATATATATCCACACGTGCATACACACACACACACATACACACACACACTTTTCCCACCTCTATCTTCTGAGAGGGCCTAGAAGCAATGACACATGAGGAGCATGAGACTACCAGAGTCTAGGTCTTGGTTTTGAAACTAAAGGAAGCAGAGCTTTTTGAGAAATGACTGATTCCAGGGATAGGTCAAGACAAGATAGTCCAGAATACCTTTTGTGTCAGAAAGTAAGAATTCTCAACGAGTGATGAGGATACACTCGAAAAGACACAAAAATCGACTTGCATGAGCTCTGATTGGCTAATTAGGAGACAATTTGGGCACTGAAACAATGATAAGGGATTATAGCACATAATATAAAATAGGAATCTATGAGTTCATATTGATATAAATGAATGGAGAAGGAAGGAAGGAAGGAAGGAAGGAA